>NC_134578.1:114458123-114773123 GCF_050947875.1 Dermacentor variabilis | reverse complement strand
CGACGCACATTACCGTTGAGACAATGCGTATGCATCTCGGGCATTATGCTGGGACCCCTTCCCACCACTTGGCAAGGCCGCGCTGCAAGGCCGTGCTCGACATTTAGCGGTATTGTCAGTGCACATCGTGCGCCGTTTACTTCAGGGTACGCACCTGCGGCCAAGCCAGCGTTTCCTCCGCGGTGTTTGAGCCGTTCACAAGTACACATGATGATTCCAGGACTACAGAAGAAGACAGATCTACCGGCCCCTGCTCTAAAACAGCTGAGTTTACTTCTTTTGCATGAAAATTACAGCAACCACGTGCACACCTATAGCGATGGATCGACTACGTCCTGCAGTTCTGGTGGTGGCGTGGTAATACCAACGCGAGGAATGACACTGCGGTTAAAGACATCGTGTGTCACGACCTCAACGGCGGCAGATCTAACGGCCCTGCGTCGAGCACTGGAATTCATTCATTCTGAAAGACCCAGAATATGTGCTGCGTTCTGTGATTCAAAACGGGCATTACAGTGCGCGCAGTCAGTTCTCCGACACGGATGTCATGGCCGATTGACATACGAAGTCGTGAAACTTTACCATGACGTCCAACATAAAGGTCACGAGGTCGTTTTTCAATGGGTACCTGGCCACTGTGGAATCAGTGGCAATGATTCCGCGCATGACGCTGCTCGCACAGCACACCAACAAGAACACAGCGTTCCAATTCCGCTTTCGAGGACAGACGCTGCAAGGCAGCTTCGACACCTGGCATGCAGTCTCACAGTGACCGAGTGGAACTCGCCAAACTTACGACTTACACGACTGCATCGACTAAACCCCTCCCTGCAACTCCGACCTCCACTCGGACTTCCTCGACGTGAAGATGCGCTTCTCTGTCGCCTTTGGTTAGGAGTTGCCTTCACAAAGCATACTCTACATTTATTGGACTGACTGACAGTGCAGCATGCGAGGTCTGTGGTACCGAAGAAAACATCGACCACCTGCTGTGCCACTGTCCACGATATGCCGCAGAGAGACAAGAACTTGCCAAAGCTTTCCAAAAACTGGACAATCGGCCACTTTCTGTGCAGGTGCTGCTGGAACACCGCCCCCATCGCCCATCGGCCCAAAAGCGGTGATTGCGCTTTTGTGCTTCTTAGGGACGACGGGTTTGTGCGACCATATGTGACTATTAATGATATTTCTGTAAGACCACACGCGCGAGCGAACTCACCACAATTTCCTTCTTTCCTTCCCTCCTCTATCTCCCGGTGATCTTTGTTTTCCCCTTTCCCATTCCCCCGGTGTAGGGTAGCCAACCGGACGTTATTTTGTTTAACCTCCCTGCCTCCTACATTTCTCTTTTCTCCTCCTCCTCACCCAGCGAGTGGCGTTGTTGTCAGTTGTCGTGTCGATAACGTGTATTTTTGGAGCTTATCATAAGACGGCCCCGTGTGTTTCAAGTGTAAGCTATTGCAGGAATGTTGTTGCCTACGCGTTATGAAACTAGGCAACATTAGCGGCCCAAGATTATGACGCAGTTGGTCTTGAAGTGAAATGGGAAATAACTTAGGCGGTAGAGTTTAATGCATTGTTCGTCGACAAGACAGCGATCCCTGCTTGAATTTCAACTACTTCTGCAGTGAATGGAAAGCATACCACTAATCTGTCAATATTTCAAGTTACTTGCCTTCGTGCCATTCGCCCTCTCCTAAACAAAAAAATCTATTCTGGTTATTTTATTTATCTGCCGCAATTATAGAAGCCTATATAAGCAGGGTTAGATCACTATATGTTGTTTGCTTTCAGTGACCTGCCAAAACTGTGCGTTTTATGTGCACTCGATGCTAGACGGCACAATTTCTTTTACGTAGCACAAAGGCTCGCGCATGATTGTATATATGTTATTCGAGTCCACGAAATAAAATCTTATTATAGATGTAACAACTTCACAAATAAGCTACACAATGCTACGTTTTGAGAAAGAGAAATGCTAAATAGTAGGTGTATTTCTGTTAGCGGTAGCAAATTAAAAAAAATGCCTGCGGAAGACACGTCAATTATAAACCTTGAACTATGTTACTTGATGAGGTGGGTATTATACTTCTATAAGAAATCAGAATACTACATTGAATAACGGATATAATATCACTAATTATCTTCTTAGTTAATTAATTTACGGCTCAGATTAGAATTTGGGCAATGTAGCCGGTGAGTTCTCAAGGCGTATCCATTTGCAACGAACTGTCATCATGGCACCAGATACGAGATAATTTTTAAAGTATGTGATGAAATACATGGACATTCCTGTTAGTTTTGTGCTTCAATGCATAAAACAGCGTTTCTTGAAAAAAAAAATGAAATGCAACAACGGAGCATTTTTCCGCAGATTAGACACGCATATGTCAAAAACGGTGTCATCCTTAGAGTTAATTAGAAGTAGATATGCCTTGCAAACTCACAAGCTGAATTTTGTAAATTGCAATATGTGCGGGAAATAATGAGCAATGAACCTAATAAATGAATTTTTGTTAATTTTTCAATTGTCAATTTGTTAATTTGTCAATTGGGAACTTGATTGTTCGTGTAAGAAAACGTACTTCATCGAATTTTTTAGATTTTTCAGTTTAAGGGTTATAATTGGCCAACTTGCCGCAGGTTATATATTTGGGATTGTGGGGTAGGTATAAGACACTCTACATAATATTTGAAGAGCAACACTGAAAAATCATAGCCAACACCGAAACCAAAGCTTGACTTCTCTGTTGCTGCCTTTTGTTGGGAGATTGCGAAACGAAGTCCTACGTGACTTTAAAAAATATGTCACAGAATAGAAGCGCTGCAGCACGACGCGGCACGATAGGTGCGTGCTGTTAAACCACGCGGCCGCGGCTTCCGACGATTCAGCATTGATTCGCTTGGGTGCATCAAAATGTCACGCGCATTTGCACGATTGTGCTTGAGAACTCGCCTTTGGGAACACTGTTGCCCCACGTTTGGGAAGTCGGTAACAGGTATTACTCGAAAGCAGTCTTCGGACTTGATACAATTCACTGGCTATTGTAATGGACGCCGTAGTTTGAACCCTGTTACTGTTTCTCAATAGAAAATCGACTACAAATCTTCGTGGTTTGCATAGGCTTCCATTCTGGCCTGAGGCAGTACAAAAACTGCATTTGTCGTTGCATTTGTGGCTTGTCCTCCAGGAGCTGTCTGTCACCTGCCTTTTTTAATCATCGACATGTACGTTCAAGTATTCACGAAAAACCTGCTCATTTCATTGAAAGCGCGCTAACTTCGCGGCGCGGCCGCTTGTATCCCTGGTTTGTACGTGTCCAGAAAATCTGGATCTGGTGTCCAAGCGTTCCGGGTAGTACGTGATATGGGTGCTTCAATAACGGCTCATAATTTAACCCGCGGCTTTAGAACAACTATGCAGGTCGCCGAGATCAAGTTTAGTGAAAATAAAAACAAGATATGTCAATGTTTGCGAAATAAAATTTGTGTGGATCGTTTGCTGCCGTTGCAAATTCCTCAACAATGGCTCAAAAGCGTTATTACGAGCAAAATGTCAAGTTGGCGAGTCATCTGCCGGCAACGTGTCAAGGTATGTGGTTTAATGACAGCCAACTGAAATTCGTCATTTAACTGCTCGAATGAAAGAAGCTCACAGGAAATTCGAATTGTGACTTGGCAATGTCGCACATGCCTAGGTGTATTTGCGTAAGTGTTTCCACTAACGCACTTATCCTTTTGCAGGTGTTGGGCTGCTAAGAACGCGGTCACGGGATGAAATCCAGGCCACGGTGGCTGCATTTCGGTAGAGTGCAAGGTAAAGAACGCCAGGTGGTCGAAATTATTCCGGAGTCCCTCTCCCGCTACGGCGTCCCTCACAATCAGATCACGGTTCTTGCCATGTAAAACGCCATTATCTTATTTTCATTAATTATTTTACAACAAAGCAGCACTGCACCAAGGGGTAGCTATGGAGGTCGTGTTTTTCCTAGTTGAGTTGTCTTATTTAGCACTGTTACATCAGGCTATACCGACGAGCCCGTATCACTCAAAGTATACCTATACCAAGTGGAGCAATCTTGAACCACATTGAAAATTTCTTGGAGTTTTAAAGAAATACGTTATTTTGTCGTCACGTGCGTATTTTGTCTGTTGAATAAATGCAGGGCTTAACACCGCTGTTTATTTTACCACCACTGTCTCAAGAAGCATTGCCGTCACACATGTCGCCAGACAGAACAGCAATGAACGTCAGGATTCAACGCTATAGATTTTTCACGTGCGTATACTTGGATTACAATTGCTTAGAGCATTAAAACATAAGCAAAACTTGATGGAATTGTTATTGTATCTTTGGACAATATGCACGAAGTACCCACGTTGTTCATCGCATAAAACGAAGTCTTAGTTGAAGAAAAATTGACAGCCAAATGGCAGGACTGGGTTGAGGTTATTTCATTTTATTTGAGTATAACCATGGAAATTGTTTGCTGAGTAAGAAAAGCTTTGACAGTTTGTATAACACTCTGTTGTCGGCTAGCGGAGTATCCAAAGGGTCTCTGCAGCATTTGTTGAAGAAGTTTAGAAGGTTCCTCTAATAAATGGCGGTTCAGTGGGTCGGTTGCAGTTCAGCAGAAAATAACGATTCGGCTCGGGTTTTCGGGTTCTGGCATTGATCAGATTGGTGCCCTGATTCCTTCGTGGGTTTTGTTTTGTTGTTCTGCAGTAGTGGCGCATAGCTATGGCGCGGGATTGGCGGCAAGCCCTATAACGTAAAACTATTCCAATAGGTCTTTATTTCAATCTCCTGGCGTCAATTTTGCCTAATCGCCGACACAAGTATCGGGCGGTGATCCGCAGGGTTGTCTGAACCGACCAATCGAACGCTCTCCTCGTTTATAGAAGGCCAGTTTTGTTTGCTTTAAAAACGAATAACATTGCTCAGACTGAGTGGCTTGAGTTATCTAATTGGCTGACAAGAGGCGAGGAGCACGCTCAAGTGGAGAGGGATTCGATGAGGCCGAGCCAGTTCACTGAAAATTGATAAACGGATGAAGCCGGATGAGCCGGATAATCGTATGGGGCCGGCATCTGCAATTGGTCCGCTTTCCCTTACTTGGCTTGAGGTGCCTGGTCAAAAATTGCGGCGGCATGTAAAGGAAGGTTAAGAATGCCGCTAAAAAGGACCAACAGCAAAGAAGAGTTGGCAGAGTGAGATCGTAAACGTGCCAAAAGTGCTCGAAAATGTTACGCGGCCGCGCAAGAAAGCTTATTGTGCGCAATAAACCCATACTCTCCAGCAGGTGCGAGTAGCCGGTGCTTAAACTATCGGCGGCAGCCATCTTTTATTCTTTTCCGAAGGGGTAGCCTGCGGCTATTCCGAAAAATATCAGGGGCGCTATAACGTAAAACTATTCCAAACTTTTTAATTCCAATTTTGCAATCAGCCTTTCGCGATTGGTCAAAAATTTTTGGACCACCCCCCTTTCACCTGTCTGTCACGCGACGTCACGAAAACCGCGATAGCTACCCATCTGATATAACGTGTACATACGGATTATGCATGATTTCACCGAAGAAAAGAAAAATAGTTATTTCTGAATCGACGCCTCTTCGCCATTACCCTCGGCCATTGGTTAAAAGTTTTCGGGCTGCGCCCACTTCACCTCCCCCTCACGCGATGTCACAAAACCGCAAGAACTCACCGCCTCAAAGTGACGTCTAGCGATAAAGATGCATTAATATGCCGAGCAAAACTGAATTTTCTTCTGAATAGCCGCAGGCTGCCCCGTTCCGAAAGGAATAAAAGATGGCTGCCGCCGATCGCTCAAGCACTGGCTACCCGCACCTGTCGAAGAGCATAGGTTTATTTGCGTGTAATAAAACTTTCTACGTGGCCGTGTAACATTTTCGAGCACTTTCGGCCCGTTTAGGACCTCGTCCTGCCAACTCTCCTTTGCTGAGGATTCGTTTTAGCGTCATTCTTAAGCTTCCGTTGCATGCCGCCGCGATTGTCGACGAGCCACCACAAGCTTAGTAAGGGAAAGCAGACCAATCGCAGACGCCGGCACCACCCTCTTCCTCCGGTTATCGATTTTCAGTGTAGTGGCGCGACCCTATCGAATCCCTCTCCACTTGAGCGTGCTCCTCGCCTCTTGTGAGCCAATTAGATAAGACAAGCCGTTCAGTGTAGGCAATGTTATTCGTTTTTCAAGCAAACAAAAGTGACCTCCTATGAATGAGGAGAGCGTGTGATTGGTCTGTTCAGAGAACCTGGCGGGTGACCGCCCGATGCTTGCGTCGGCGGTTACGTAAATTTGACGTCAGGAGATTGGAATAAAAACACATTGGAATAGTTTTACGTTATAGGGCCCCAGTTCTGCACGGCATAATAATGCATCTTTAACGCCTACACGTCACTTTGACTCGGTGAGTTTTCGCGGTTTTGTGACGTCGCGTGACAGGCAGATGAAGTGGGTGCAGCCCAAAAGCTTTTGACCAATAGCCGAAGGTTATAGGTGAAAAAGGCGTAGACAGTTTCTTTTTTGTTCGGTCCAATGATGCATAATGCGTGTGTAGGCGCCATATCAAATGGGGAGCTACCGCGGTTTTCGTTACGTCAGGCAATGTGGGGGTGGTTGAAAATATCTTTTGACCGATCGCGGAGGGCTGATTGCAAAATTGTAATTGAAAAGTTTGGAATAGCTTTACCTTATAGCGCCCCAACAGTAGGATTCACTTAGTCTCACTTTGGCTTCTTCTGCCACATTGAATGATTCCAAGCTGTCCGCACACTGTAGCCTTTAAAGTGCACCTACAGTGCACTTTGAAGGCACCTCAGTAATGCAAGCGAAAATGCCACTAGCAGCCAAGTGAACTCGCTCAATATGCAATTTGCCCACGTGACAGTGACATTAAGCGCGCTTTGAGCGAGTGCACTTCGCCGCTTGTGCCATTTGCAGACTGTCACACGGGAACGCTTAGTGACACTTGCTGGAGAGCGCACACGTCGGAGAACGTGTTCGGCGAACACATTTCGCGGCGGTGAAGTGTGTAGCCTCCTCAGGAACGAGTAGAAAATATTGAACGAGTTGTAATATTGAAAGCAGAGTGAGAAGTAATCTTTAATAGCCCATTTTTTTATTGCTAACGTTACAAGGTAATAATACGGGCCACACTGCAAAAAAAAAAAGAGAAAGAAAGCAAGAAACTACTCTCGCTTTCAGGCTATTCGAGACCACGCCGGGTAAGCCGCGCAGTTTGGTGGAACGCGTCGTTTGAACTGGTACTGGTCTAGTCTTGCGTCGTCTTGGCTCTTGATAATAAATCTTGTTATTGAGATTGCAATGAACTACTTCACCTACACTTATGTTGAATTCAATTCAATTTTATTCAGAAGTAAATTATTACAAAAAGAGTTTATGCAGGAAGCGGTCCCAAAGTAAAAACTGCAGGCTTGCGATGAATTGTAAATACAGAAAAAGATCGAAGGTGGCTACGCATAGGCGAAAAATTATTAAACAGATGAAAAAGGAAATAACTACACTGAATTCATGCATAATCATATTGTGACACGCTGACGAAGAAGGCGTTTTAAGCTTGGACGGAAGAAGACGCTCTGGACTTCGCGTACTGTCTATCACCTTGTCAGCTGCTACCATTAGTGCAAATATCCTGTAAATATGCTTCTGACTACTTTTACCCTCGTACATTTTTGGTGGAGGTTGCGTGATCATTACCAAGATGTATTTACACAGCGGGCTCTCCTTGGCTGCATCTGCATGCCAGCTCAAGGCGAGGGTGTTTCGAGCACTCGGCACCCACGCCCACCGTCTTTCAAGCACAACCCCGCAACCCAGGAAAAGGCTGCCATAGGCAGTTTTGAAGCAGAAGCTCTTACGACGCTAGCACCAACGTCCCCATCAGTTACGGGGCTCTAACAGGAGGGGATGCTTTAGCAAAATGGCGGCACACAAGATTGTTTACGTTGTCATGGCAACAGGAATAACATCCGCGCGGCGCCTCCTCTCCTTAGCGTTTTTTTTCTTGTTTTTATTGTGCCGACCCGCACCGCTTCCTCTCCGCCCTCCCCCGTGCCTGGCGCGCCTTTACTTTTGCTTTCTTTTTGCCTCTCCACGGCGCGTACTTTTCTTTTTCGCGCGTGTGCGCTACTCCAGGAATTGTTTGTGAACTGACGAGTGGTGCCCGGTCGGTTCTTTATGGTTAGCACGCACGCAGTGTTGTCCGTACTTTGAGTATGCCATCATAAGCGAGAACGTATGTAAATTCCACTTCCAGCACACCCGTTCTTTGGCCTCGTTTTATTGACTTCCGTTTCCGACAACAAATATTTTTGCACGATTTAGTACAATACACGCTCAGAAAATAAACAAAAGCGAAAAAGGCATGACATGTACATGACTACTAAACAACAGGAAAGTTCAAGACACTGAAATAACAAAAAATGAATAAATAAAACTCGTGAAAACGCCAAGGCGTTTTCATGCACACACATATATCATATTTTTATATAATGCCCTTACGACTAAAGTGTAGAAGAGCGTCTGGTATGCGCATGAGAGCTTCTGATATGTTCACGAAGATATTGTACAAAACTGGACGACGTCTATGACATAGTCATGACAACTAAAGAAAGGGGAACATTCACTGGTAATGCCAAAAACGTTCAATTGAAAAATACCTAAGAAATGGAATAAAATTCTAAGATTGTTTTATTGACAGCCATACCAAGAAAAAAAAACAAAAGAACTTACTCGTAAACCTGCGCAAATGTCTATGAAATGCGTGGCATGTTCATTACTACTGAACAAAATGAAAAGACATAGCAGAACAAACATAACATTGCACTGAAAACGGAAATACACAGTATCACATTATATTGCACTTGGCCACAAATTTAGTAACGGTGGCAAGGGGGAGCAGAAGGTAGCCAGCTTTTGCAGAAGCACATACAAAATATTCGAAGAAAGGCCTATTCTTCAAAGACCAGGTGAAATAAGCCAGCAACACTACTTTTCTTTCACCACGAATGCAATGCTTAGCAGTAATATTACTTCACTTAAGGCACTAAGTCATACCTACTGCGCACTGTTTGTGTAATAAACAGGAATTGCAAAAATACGCATATAGGGTACTTGCAATGCTCATGCTTCCCAGAAAAAAAAATCGCATCATGCCTACACATGAATGTTGTTTTCGCGCTTTTCCCTTCGCCAATTACTGAGATAATACATAAACGCGAAAGGTAATTTTTCAGCTGTTAGTTCGTTTGTAGAACGGGGACACACAGAAAAACCACTGAGCGCGGTAAGGAAAGCTGGGCGATTTAGTGAAGTTGCAGAATAAGATTTGGCAAAGAAGACCAAGTCATAGAACAGGTGACAATGAGGAGGAACATTTTTGTGAGTTTTCTCTACCGGTAAGAGGGAGGTGTAGCACAGTCCACGCGCAACGACGTCCGGAGACACACGGAGCACACACATGCAGAAGGCCGTGTTCGTGTACATGCGTCTTTTTATGTCCTTGGGTCTGCGCGCTCACCTGTTGTCTTTATGCACACGGAAGAACCTTGCAAGGCTTGTATTTGAGGTGTTCGTGCACCACTGCACGATGCATGAGCGGTGGCAGTGGTGAAACGGGTGAAATGTCGCGGAGCACAAGCACAGAGCGATCGAGGACAACGAAACTGACGGAACTGCCCACGCCTGTCAACGGACAGCAGCGCACGCTGCCCCATAACAGCAGATAACAAAACATGAAACGTCATGCAGCGGGCTAAGCTGGCAATGGGCCGGCGGGCGCGCGCGAAGACAGTCGAAAATGAGGAAGTTACGTGGGAGGCCTAGGGGAGAGGAATTGAGAGGTGGGGCGAAAGGACACAGCCTCCTGCGCGCGCCGATATAAGACGCCGTGTAAGGGAAGCGGAGTTGCTTTCCCGCCCTCCCGGTGGATGGCGCCAATTACCTCTGCCACGGAAGCGCCGGAGTTTCCGAGGCCGGCTACCGAGACTAGACCATCATGCTCGCTAATTTGATATTTTACCTCGCGGGCACGGCGCGCGTCTGGTTTCAGACCCACGAGGCGGAATTTACTACCTGGGACATTTGTAAACAGAAGCTCAAAGATTTGTTTGGCAAGAAACTACAGATCGAGAATCTCAGGCCGATCTCGCTTACGTCGTGCCTGGGAAAACTGTATGAGAGAATAGTCACCAGAAGGATCCAGCAGCACCTGGAGAACGGGAGGTGGTACCCTGACAGCATGTATGGCTTCAGGGCCAACCTATCGACGCAGGACGTCCTCCTGCAACTGAAAGAGGAGGTACTCGACACAATGCCCAAGGCGGGTGAAAACGTTGTGATGGCGCTCGACATCAAAGGCGCCTTCGACAACGTCAGCCACGCGGCCATAATGGAGGGCCTCAACAACACCAACTGCGGAAGGAAAGTACACGACTACGTCGAGGACTTCCTAACCGACAGAACGGCAACGGTAGGACTGGGGGAGTTGAGGAGCGACACCTTCTCCACACCGTGTAAAGGCACACCCCAAGGCTCCGTGATATCGCCCGTGCTATTTAATGTGGCGATGATCGGCCTGGCAAAACGACTCGGCGAGATTCAGGGCATCCAACACGCGATGTACGCGGACGACGTCACGGTTTGGGTCACGCAAGGTTCACTGGGAGAAAAACAAGAGAAGCTACAAGAGGCTGCGCGCTGTGTCGAAAAGTACACCAGAGAGAGGGGACTGGTATGCTCCACAGAAAAATCCGAATTACTGAGAGTAGGTGGAGACCCCACCCAAGCAACGCTGGAAGTAACGCTTGATGGTCAAAACATCCCGGAAAAGAATATGATCAAAATCCTGGGCATGTGGCTACAGGGTAGCAGAAAATGCAGCCACACCATCAACCTGCTGAGCAAAGTGACGGAGCAGGTAGGCCGGATGATCAACAGGGTCTCCCAAAAAAGATACGGCATGAAAGAGGAAGACACACTCAAACTCGTCGGCAGCCTGGTCGTCAGCCGAGTCATCTACTCGCTACCGTACCACGCGATGACCAAAGGAGAGAGGGAACAGGCGGACACGATAATCAGGAAAGCATACAAGACGGCTCTCCATCTGCCAAAAAACACTTCAAACGAAAAACTGCTCCAACTGGGCATCAGCAACACTTTCAGCGAACTGGCGGAAGCCCTGCTTGAAACGCAAAAAGCCAGACTCAAAAGCACCCCTGCAGGGAGAGCGCTCCTGACTAGGCTGGGACGGGACACGAGTGGACACGTAGATAGATACGCAGACGTGCCCGACTGCTTAAGAAAAACAATAAGTGTTAGGCCAGTACCTAAGAACATGGACCCCAACCTCCACGAGAGCAGAAGGCAGGCGCGAGCCGAATACGTGGAAAAGACACTCGCGCTACTAGAGAACACGGTGTACACGGATGCTGCCACGTACCCGCGAGAAGGGAAGCGCACGGCCACGGCGGTGGTGGTGGACGGCGACGGGAATCTGATCACATGTGCGACGGCAAAGGCAGCCGACACAGCGGAGGCCGAAGAAATTGCCGTGGCGCTGGCGGCAGTAGAAGGATATAGGACAGGCAGGCCTCTAAACATCTTAACAGACTCAAAGGAAGCGTGCAGAAATTACACGAGGGGCAGGATTAGCAAAGCCGCCCTCAGAATTCTTGGCGGAGCCAACTTCGCCGAGAGGAACGTTACGCACAAGTTAATTTGGATTCCGGCCCACGCAGGCATACAGGGTAACGAAAGGGCAGACAGCCTAGCTCGAGAGACCACGTGCCGAGCAGAGCAGTCGCGCGCCCCGGAGTATCACCCACACGCTTGTGAGGGAGGATACACAGAAATCTTAAACTTATACAGAGGGACGAGAGCCAAATATCCCCCACCCCACAAAGCTCTAACGCAGGAGGAAGCAACGAGTTGGCGCAGATTGCAGACAAACTCCTTCCCAAATTTATACATCCTAAACAAAATGTACCCAACACAATACAGAGACACCTGCCCATGGTGCGGGGCCACACCCATACTATACCATGTCACATGGGAATGTAAACACAATAAATCATTCCACCAACACAATAACCCGAGTGCGGAGCAATGGGAGAGTCGGCTTACCAGCTGCGAGCTCACGGCCCAAAGGGCCTTAGTGCAGCACGCTAGTCAGGTAGCTAGGCTCAGTGGAGCCCTGGAATAGGGGCCCACCCTTGCTGGAAGAGGCTCCAAGTCGCCGGCGCCCAAGACGACCGAGACCTCGAGACGCTAAATCCTTGAAGGAACCAAAATAAAGTTTCTCTCTCTCTCTCTCTCTCTTGGCAAGCCTGTTGGACGTCAGCGTGCCACCCAAGAAGACTTCGCTTCGAGTGTCCCGGCCGAATGGTGCACTTCAGACGACAGGCCTATATGCTTCACTTAGGGCCGTGTCGGCCATATTTCACGTCACTGCCGCTCTTCGTGGAATTCGACTCCCTGGCCCTACCTCCCATCCCATCGCAGTCGTGCTGCTCCTCGCTTCCCTCCGCAAACGCAGCCAGTAAATTCTGGCGACACTTCCCTGCCTACCCTCTCTGGCCGCTCTCGTTCGCTACGTTTCTGCTTCATCCAATAGCCCCCATCTCGTCGATCGCCGTCCCCTTGCTCCTTGCTTCGCACCCTTCCGGAAAACTAACGGGTGCAGCACCTGGAGGTGATGCTGCCAAACCTACCCGATGCAAAAATCCTCTTCTGACCTTGCCCACACGTCGGAACATCATTAAAGTGAACGTGGATGGTGTACCTGTTACAGCTCTGATTGACACTGGTGCGGATGTATCTGTGGTGAATGTTAAGCTTTGTAATCGTCTCAAGAAAATCCTTATTCCTTACCCGTCACCTGTGGTCCGAGTCGCCGACGGTGGAACACCAGCCGTTATTGGCATGTGTCCGGCTCGCGTGAGTGTCGCCGGACATCATACTTCTCTTTTATTTTATGCTCTAGAACAATGAGGGGAGGGGGAGGGGGCCTCACGACCTAATCCTGGGACCTGACTTTCTGTCTACACATTCCGCTTTGATAGACTGTTCTGCTGGTGTTGTGCAACTCGCTCTACCTGCTGCTATTGACCCTCCCTATAGTGCTCCGATACGGCTACGGTCCACAGAGGATATTCGCCTCCCTCACCGTCGGTTACCTGCATAGGTGTTTCACTCGTTCCACCTGTACCAGACGGTGACTACCTCGTATCCCCTAATTCGGATGTCCTGCTCTCGCGTAACGTCGCTTCTCCTGACACCGTTATTACCATTTCGGACAACACGTCCTGCCTGCCGCTTGTGAACCTTGGACTTTGTACACATGTATTCCCACGCGGAATATTCCTGGCGCAAATCACGCCAACCCTAGACTACCACATTTCGGCTTTAGCTTGTTACAGCTGCTCGTGTGCAACTCTTGCGTTGCCTTCTGCCCTTTCAGCTTTGAATGCCCTAACGAAAATAACTGCTCCCGACTTTCCGCGCCAGCGTGCTCAAGGACTACGTTGCCTCCTTTCCTCGTACTGGGACTTATTCGACCTCGTAGAGCCCCCTCTAGGACAGACATCTGTCGTCAAATATCGAATAAACACGGGTGATGCTAGCCCGATCCTTCGGCGACCCTACCGCGTCTCGCCTGGTGAGCGACACATCATCCAACATGAAGTTGACAAGATGCTTTCTCGTAACATCATTGAACCTTCTTGCAGCCCATGGGCATCTCCTGTTGTACTAGTTAAAAAGGAGGACAGCAGTTGGTGATTTTGCGTGGATTAGTGACACCTCAAAAAGGTAACAAAGAGGGACGTCTATACGGTACTACGCATTGATGATGCCCTGGATTGCCCGCGTGGAGCAGTATATTTTTCGTCCATCGACCTTCGCTCCGGCTAATGGCAAATTGTCGTCGATTACATGGGCCGCGAGAAGACGGATTTTATTACTCCTGATGGCCTTTATCAGTTCAAAGTGATGCCGTTCGGTTTATGTAATGCCCCGGCCGCATTTTAACGAATGATGGACGCCCACCTACACAGTTTCAAGTGGTCCATCTGCCTCTGTTAGCTGGACGACGTGATCGCTTTTTCTCCGACTTTTGCACGAACCTCGAACGCCTATTGACGATCCTGTCTGTTTTCCGCCAGGCGGGGCTACAACTAAATTCGTCCAAGTGACACTTCGGTCGTCGGGAAATTTCTGTGCTCGGGCATCTCGTCGATTCTTCTGGTGTAGGCCCTGATCACGGTCAAATACGGGCAGTGAGGGACTTTCCCGTACCAACATGGGCCAAGGACGCTCGCTGGTTCTTGTGCCTTTGCTCCTACTTCCATCGGTTTGTCTGAAATTTTGCGGACGTTGCGCGCCCTCTTAATCAGCTCCTCAAGAATGACGCTGCCTTCATCTGGGGCCCTGAGCCAGTTCGTGCTTTCACTGAGCTGATTGGGCTGCTTGCTTTCCCGCCAATTTTCGCTCACTTTGATGCGTCACCTCCAACAAAAGTATGTACCGATGCCACGGCCACGGTATTGGAGCTATCTTGGCACAGAAACAACAAAGACGAGAACGTGTTATTGCCTACGCCAGCCGTCTTTTTTCCCCTGCTAAGCGCATGTATTCTATCACCGAACTCGAGTGTCTGGCTCTCGTTTTGCAGTGGGCTGATTCCGCCCCTATTTGTACTGCCGGCAATTCACAGTCATCACTGATCACCACGCTCTGTGTTGGCTTTCGTCCGTGAAAGATCCTTCAGGGCGCCTTGTCCGCTGGGCCCTGTGCCTTCAAGAATACAACTATCCAGTTGTGTACAAGACCGGCTGGTTACATCAAGAAGCGGACTGCTTGTGGAGCCATCCTGTAAACCCACCTAACGTTTGTGCGACCGGCATCCCTGTCACCGTTCTCTCTCTGGCTGCTTTTCGCCATATTGGAGCGGAACAACTCCGGGACGCCTCCTTACAAGACCATATACAACGGCTCACTTCAACGACGCCCGGTCCTTCCTTTCGCATGTTTGTACTTCGCGATGGCATATTGTACCGCTCTAACATGCACCCGGACGGCCCTGACCGACTCTTCGTGGTGCCTGAACATCTGCGTCAGACTGTTGTCGCCCAGATTCATGATGTACCGACTGCTGGTCACCTTGGCGTGTCACGAATTTATGACCACGTTCGTCAGCGCTTGTTTTGGCCTGGTCTATACCGTGACCAGGCGTGGGCGTAACCAGGCTGATCATGATGATGATGATGATGATAAGACGCGCGCCATCGCGACGTCCATTACATAGCGGGCGCCCTGGTTCTCCTTTGGTCACCGTCGCGACGCGTTGGCCTCTCGGAAAAGTTACTTTTACGCTGCTCTGGCCCTTACCATGTCTTGCATAAGGCAACTGACATCACGTACCAAATTGCCCCTCTTGAGCCACCTGTGCATCAGCATCGCTCCGGCGTGGTCCACGTCGCGCGTCTGAAGTTGTATCATTCGCCCGCCTCCTAACCAGCACCGAGCCGGTGCTTCAGCCGCCGGAACTCATGTGACACGCTGACGAAGAAGACGTATTAAGCTTGGTCGGAAGAAGACAACGCTCTGGACTTCGCGCGCTGTCCACCATCTTGTCAGCGGCAGCAATTATTGTAAATATCGGGTGCTAAAACGTAAAACTATTCCAAACTTTTCTATTCCAGTTCTGCAGTGAGCCCATCGCGACTGGTCAAAAACTTTTTTGGACCACCCCCACTTCTCCTGTCTGTCACGCGACGTCCCGAAAACCGCGATAGCTCCCCATCTGATATGACGTGTACGCACTGTTTACAGATAATTTGACCGAACAAAACAAAAATAGTTATTTCTGATTCGATGCCTTTTCCCCATTAGCCCTCGCTCATTGGCCAAAACTTTTTGGGCTGCATCCACGGCACCTGCCTCTCACGCGACGTCACAAAACCGCAAAAGCTTACCGCGTCAAAGTGACGTGTACGCGTTAAAGATGCATTAATATGCCGAAGAAAAGTGAATTTTCTTCTGAATAGCCGCAGGCTGCCCCGTTCCTAAAGGAATAAAAGATGGCTGCCGCCGACCGCTCCCGCATTGGCTACTCGCTCCTGCTGGAGAGCATGGGTTTATTTACGTGTAATAATACTTTCTGTGTGGCCGTGTAACGTTTTGGAGAACTTTCGGCAGGTTTGCGATCTCCTTGTGCCAACCCTTCTTTGCTGAAGATCCGTTTTAGCGTCATTCTTTAGCTTCCGTTGGATGCCGCCGCGATTTTCGACGAGCCACCGCAAGCTAAGTAAGAGAAAGTGGAACAATCGCAGACGCTGGCACCACCCTCTTGATCCGGTTATCGATAGTCACTGCAGTGGCTTGGCCCCATCGAATCCCTCTCCACTTGAGCCTTCTCCTCGCCTCTTGTGAGCCAATTAGATAAGACAAGCCGCTCAGTGCAGGCAATGTTATTCGTTTTTAAGCAAACAAAAGTCACCGCCTATCAACCAGGGGAGAATTCGATTGGTTTGCTCAGGCAACCCTGCGGGTGACCGCCCGATGCTTGTGTCGGCAGTTATGCGAATTTGACGTCAGGAGATTGGAATAAAACGTATTGGAATAGTTTTACGTTATACAGCCCATCCTGTAAATATTCTTCTGACTACATTTAACCCCGTAATATTTTAATGAAAAGAAGTTACAAAAATAAAAGGAGTGCAGAAAATACAAAAGAAATCCAAGAAAGAATAATAAAGTAATACCTTGATATGGCATGTCTTCAGGATAATTTAATCAAGTTGACGTATAATGTCAAACCCTACGTCAAATCGATTTGTACAGTCATTTTTTGATTGAGACAGGTGTTCTTTTCACTGGGATTTAAAGACCGAAAGGGAGAGACGTTGTTTTATGTCGATAGGCGATAGTGTTAAAGCAGAAACCATAGTCATCAAGCCGAAAAAGTAATAGCTTTTTTCCCGTAGTTAGTTTGTACCTTAGGCAAAAGAAGATTGCCTTTAACTGAAACACGGGCGCAGTTAGCGTTATCCAATATGTATGATCGAATTACATCGAGATAGAGAGAGTGATGAAGGACTTTGAAAAATAATAGACCAAGAATATTGTAATAAGATAGGGATAATGGTAGTACGCCATTGTTAATAAAGAACAGGAGTGAGTACGATTATTCAGCAACAGAAATAGTGCGAACAGCCTGTTTTTGAAAGGTTAGGAGAGGCGATAGATGGATGTTATAGGTGCTGCCTGAGGATTCAATGCAGTTTTTCATGAATGTGAATAAAGACATAATATATAGTGACGAATGTTGTGATGTCAAAAAGAAAACTCTAGTGCGAATGAGTGCCCAAGTCTTGTTGCGATGTTCCTAATAAGTGACAAGATATGGTGACAGAATTTGAGCTTGGAGTCAATACTAACACCTAAACTGTTAGTGCGACTGTTAGTTTTGATTTCTTGACCTTCAATATATATAGAACGAGGAATTTTTCGTTCTGGAATGATGTAAATATCCTAAAGTGCGTTTCTTTACGTTAATTTCTTAGCTTATTTATAGTGGACCAATTCTGAAGAGTATAAATGTTTGAAGGTTGAACATTAGAAGTTCAAGGCTGGCATAGGAAGAAAAAAATGTGGTATCATCCGCATATAATATGCACTGAGAAGAAGCTAAACCCGGGGCAGGTCAGTAATGGAGGTTAAGAGAATGAGGCCAAAATAAAGCCTTGAGGAACACCACATTTTGTAGTAGTTGGATCCGAGTGAACGATAAATAGAGATGTGCTGTGTCGTATTCTTCAGAAAACTCCGTAAAAAGTTTGAGGGTAGTCCAGCTATGCCATAATGCTTCACTTTTATAGGAAGTCTGTTTTGGTCAATACAGTCAAAAGGCTATTGCAAAGTGGACGAAAATAGCTGCACCATAAGTTCCATTAGCAATAAATCTGTTATGTCAGAAGTCTTCAGTAGCCATATCCGTAGAAAGCCCCTCACGAAAACGAAACTGACAATGAAGAGAAGGTGAAGCTGTGTGATACATTTGCTAAGGCGGATTTGCATTACTTTTCTGCAATGAGGGTGTCGGTAAATTCTGTTTCTAACAATAACAAACTATTTTTGTGCGCAAATGTTTAAGTTAACAAATATATGCCTTGCCAACTGACTTCCGATCGCCATCGCCACCAATTTGAAAAGACATTTTCCTTTCTTATGTAGCAGCAAGCTACCAAAATGGTACTCAGTGTGCTGAAGTGCACTTGCTCAATGTGCACTTTAGTTTGCCCGTGTGGCAGGGGTACTATCGCAGGTTCTAGCGTGCAGGAATCTGTTCAGAACCGTGCCATAATATATATATATATATATATATATATATATATATATATATATATATATATATATATGTATACTACTCCAATGTAGGTAATTCTGTCATTGGCAATTTTGGTCCGAAGTTGCGTGTCGACCATTCAATCGGAACCGATAAACAGGCTGGCTATCCCTCCACGTTTACTGCGCGGGGCGCTGTTATCTCCCCCTGCGCGACACTGCCTGAAGCTGGAACTGGAAGACAGCCCGGTTCCAGGTCGTTCATCATCGTGCCAGGAAAAGCTGCTTTGTAGCATTTGAAGGTTCTTCGAGGACGGCCTGTCCCCTCCAGCTAGCGCCTGTATCATATCTGATGAAAACGCATGCGCTATTTACATGCACAATTGTCACGTGCATATATACATGCCCCTCACTGTTACTGACCCTTTCCACCTTCGACGATAAATAACGACGCAGAACAAATGCGTGGGGGATTTGCTTCTTGACAACCCAGCTGTCCAGTCTGTTCGTTCCACACGGAACGAAACATGGTCTCAGAAGTGGAACACAAGGCTACCAGCTCAAGCGAATGGTACCTGGGATAGGTGAACATGAGAAGCAACGACATGGAGCCCCTGAGGCAACCTGAACCGTTACGTTTGACAGCGGATGGCGGAAGGAACTGGAAGCGGTTTCGTAAGCTGTTCAAGTTTTTTCTGCAAGCGACGGTATGCAAAACCAATCCAAACTTGGAAGCGGCAAAGACGGCCCTGCTCTTCAGCGTGCCAGGGGAGGAAGCCTTCGACGTTTTCAACAATTTTGTGTTCAGCGGAGACAAGAACAAGGAAGACTACAGCACTCTGATTGCCAAGATCGAAGAATACTACACAGAACAACAGAATTAAATCCACGAGCGATACGCTTTTCGTTCTCGTAGTCAACGTGAAGAGGAACCTTTTGAGCAGTTTCTACGCGAGTTGAAAAAACGAGCACATCAATGCAACTTTGGGAATATGGCGGACGATATGGTACAAGACCAAATCGTCTTTGGAACAAACTCGCAAGCCTTCGAGAAAAGATGCTCAGGGACAAAAACCTGTCCTTGGAAAAGGTTGTCATCCCATGCAAGGCGGCTGAAACATCAACTCGTCAAAACAAATTCTGGTACAAAACAAAGGAACTCGATATGAACGCTCTCACAGCCAGCAAGAGAACTCCTAGAGGGTCCAGGCACAACCTAAAGTGCAACCGCTGCAACCGAAGGCATGTCGTGAGACGCTGCCCAGCTTACGGCAAAGTCTGTTACTCGTGTAATGGGCGAAACCACTTCGCGTCTTGTTGCAGCGAGAAAGAGCGCGTATACGAAGTGCAGCGTCAGCACGACGACTTCGAAGTAGTGAATTTCGCCAGAATCAGCGCAAGCAGAGAACGATACTGGCATGTGAACGCATGCATTGACGGCAGGTACGTTACCTTTAAGGTGGACGCAGGATCGCAGGCAAACATTTTGCCACTTTCAATATTTCGCAAGTTCAAGATGACCAGTCTGATGCCCAGTTGCGCCGCTCTGAGATCCTATGGGGGCAACATGATCAAGCATGTCGGAAAGTTTTCAGCGCCCGCCAAGATTGGCGACCGCGAGGCCTGCGCAAGTTTTTTTTTGTGGTAAAGAAGGACCACAGCGCTATCTTAGGCTTGGAAAGCAGCGAGAAGCTAAGAATCGCACAGCGTGCGGTTGACTGCGTGACGGCGAGCAACAGTGAAGCAAATGTGAAGGAGTTTCCACGTCTTTTACATGGAACAGGGCGCGCCCTGCGGGAATACAAGATTGCGCTGCACAAGGATGCCTTGCCAGTCGTCCAGCCAGATAGAAGAGTGCCCCTATCCCTGCGAGAGCCTCTCCGTAATGAACTAGACAGAATGGAAAAGGAAGGCATCATCATCCAGAAGGTCAGCAGCCCCACAGATAGGGTAAGCCCCCTTGCCATTGTTCTAAAGAAAGACGGCAAATTGCGAGTCTGCATGGGCCCAAGACGCTCATATAAGCTCATTTCTTACAGATCGGAAACAATACGTTGAAATAAATGGTAACAAATTAACCAATTAAAAAGAACCTCAGGCGTTCCACTTCTTTTTCTAGTTTACATAAATGATATAGCTCATCCCATAAGTAACGAGATAACCATCCGATTATTTGCAGACCATTGTTTATGATATCGTGAAATCGCGATATAATAAGGAGTCACTTAGTCAAGCCCTTAAAGTAGTAGAAGTCTGGGCCGCAAAAAGTAAAATGAAAATTAACGAATCTAAATATGTCATGCTCAGAATCGTAAACAAAACAAAGCATGTTATTGAGTGTAATTATGAGATGCTCAACAATTCTAACCGAAGCTGAAACGATAAAATACCTACGTTTAACAATTTCGAAGGATTTAAGTTGGAAATCACACATAGACAGAATTTGTGGAGCTGCAGAAAAAAAATTATGGTTTCTTCGCCGAAAATTAAAGCTAGCAACCACACCTGTCAAACTACTTGCATATTTAACTTACATTAGACCGACGTTAGAGTATGCCAGTGTCATTTTGGATCCATTTCAATCAGGATTAATAAACCGCATAGAGAAGGTACAGAGAAAATCTGCAAGGTTCATTCTTTCCCGGTATTATCGTACTGACTCTGTTTTCGAAATGCTTCGGTTGCTTGATTTGCCTCCACTGGCTCAACGGCGGAAGTAGGCTAGACTTAAATCTCTTTTTTTGTTATCAAAAGGCCACTTCAATATTGAAACGGCACCCTATCTTGCTCCCAGGCAGGCTAGAAACGTCAGGTCACGCAGTCATTGCATGTTATCAATTCCAAAAGCATATCTGGACATGTACGCTTATTCATTTCTTTCCGCGGCCGATTAAGGAATGGAACAGTTTGCCGGCGTCTGTTTTGCAGTCAAGTAGCATTAAAATCTTTGAGGAACGCGTTAAAAACCTTTCATGAAATTGAATTTTAGTTATGTCGTGCAAACGTTGGTCACACTATTCAAGAAATACATACAATGGTCTTTCTTTTACGATGTTTCCGATTTAACTGTCACAATGTTACAAACATGCATTTCTTAGCCAGAAGATTGCATTTGTATTTGGTTATTTGTTTTGCATTGTATTTCCAACATTCTTTGCTTCATGTCCTATTTACGTTTGTAAAGTGTAAAGTGTTTACATTTTTTACGCTATGTGCAAATTTGCTGTGCCCACCCTGTTGCGGCCAAGACGGTCAACAGTATTTGAAAATAAAAAATAACAAAATAATAAAGATGCATCAGCGAAAACATCAAAAGGGAGCACTACCAAATGCCTCGCAGAGAGGATATTAAGGCAGACTTAGCAGGCGCGAAGTTTTTTTTCGCGTCTCGACGCAAATGCGGGATTTCATCAAATCGCATTAGACGAACAATCATCGAAGATATGCATAGTCGCGACGCCCTTCGGCCGCTATCGCTTTCTTAGATTACCGTTCGGTGTAGCGTCGGCTAGCGAAGTGTTTCAAAAAGCCCTTAACGAGGTTTTTGATGGCCTGCCCGGTGTACGCGTGTGAGTGGAGGATGTGTTAATCTGGGGAGGGAGCAGGGCCGAACACGATGAGAGGACGCGCAGAGCACTAGAAGCAGCTGAAAAAGCAGGTTTTACCGTCAATGCATCGAAGTGTCGCTTCGGCCTGCAAGAAGTTCTGTTCCTGGGTGTCATCATTAGCGACAAGGGCATTAGGCCGAATCCTGATCTCGTTGACGGTCTTTTAAAAATGCCAGAACCTCAGGACGAATTGACGGTACAAAATCTGCTGGGAGTCGTTAACTACTTCAGCCAGTACCTACCCTCACTCTCACAGCGTACGTCTACTTTACGTGCCCTCGTCAAACAAGGCGCCATCTTTCATTGGACACCAACCCATGAAAAGGAATGGCAGGCTATATGTCGGGATTTAAGTAATGCACCATTGCTTGCTATATTTGATCCGAGTCTGGAGACAAAAGTAACTGCGGACCTCTGAGTGGTGTTGGTGCGGCGCTCCTGCAACGTCATGGGGACTGCTGGCATCCGGTCGCCTACGCGCCAAGAGCTTTGACAGAATCGGAGCAAATATATTCGCAGATTGAAAAAGAGGCGTTGGATTTGGCTTTCGGTTGCGAAAAGTCATCCTCGAGAGTGACCACAGTCCACTGATAAACATATCAAAGAAAGGCATACGTGATATGCCACCCAGAGTGCAACGACTTTTCTTGAGATTGATGCAATATGACTACACGCTGACGTTATTCCTAACAAGCAAATGGCCCTTGCTGACATGCTGTCCCGATCACCTGTTCCAGGACTGACGGCAGCTCCAGACACGAGTGACATCGAGATCCATGCCGTCACGGTCGTATCAGCACTCGTAAGTGAAACGACAGCTAGCCAACTTGCACAGGAAACGGCTCTGGATACACATCTTGGCACTGTGTTAAGAAAGCTTGCGGAGGGAGAACCTGTCGACGGCCCCCTGAAACCAGTGGCCGCCTAGGTGTCCGTAGAAAGCGGCATACTATTGAAAGGGACGAAAGTAGTCATACCGACAGGCATGCGTGGCGACCTCTTGAAACGGATCCACGCAGGCCATCTGGGCCAGGTAAAGTGCAAAGCTAGAGGAAGGCAAATTGTCTGTTGGCCGAACATAAACCCAGACATTCAGTCCTTCATTGAAAGATGTCCAACCTGCGAGACATATGCTTATAAGCAGCCATCAGAGCCTTTAATCATGCTACCGATGCCACGCAGCCATTGTACCGTATCGGTGTCGATCTTTTTCACTAATCGGGAAAGGATTATTTGTGCGCATACGACTCGATGTCCAATTTCCCTTAGGTAGCGCTAGTTCCCGAGACAACAGCGAGTGCTGTTATCGATAGACTGAGTGAACTATTTTCATGGTATAGCATCCCAGCCGAGGTTTGTACAGACAACGGCCCACAGTTTAGCAGCCAGGAGTTTATAATTTTTGCAAAGTATTAAGCTAGCAACAAAATCCCAATAAAGAAAGGCGTCAGGCAGGGAGATACGATCTCTCCTATGCTATTCACAGCGTGTTTACAGGAGGTATTCAGAGACCTGGATTGGGAAGAATTGGGGATAAAAGTTAATGGAGAATACCTTAGTAACTTGCGATTCGCTGATGATATTGCCTTGCTTAGTAAACTCAGGGGACCAATTGCAATGCATGCTCACTGACCTGGAGAGGCAAAGCAGAAGAGAGGGTCTAAAATGTAATCTGCAGAAAACTAAAGTAATGTTTAACAGTCTCGGAAGAGAACAGCAACTTACAATAGGCAGCGAGGCACTGGAAGTCATAAGGGAATACATCTACTTAGGGCAGGTAGTGACGGCAGATCCGGATCATGAGACGGAAAAAATTGGAGGACGCTTAAGCTTCGCCTTCAAGAGTGGAACGCGACAGCGTTCCCGTCGACCCGCTAAGGGGTATTGGGCTACGGCGCAGCGACTACGCGCCCCGTATCGGACGCGGTGAGCGTCGAGCAACGCAGCGTTCGGCGCGACAACGAAATGTGCGCCTGAGCAAGCGACGCACGCCTGAGCCTTAGCAACAGCTCGTTTCTAAGGAAACACCGCGTTCACTAGAGGCGCTTATGTACCGCTTTGAAGCATCGAACTCGTGGCTCAGTGGTAACGTCTCCGTCTCACACTCCGGAGACCCTGGTTCGATTCCCACCCAGCCCATCTTGGAAGTTGCTTTTTATTTATGAAGTACCTGCCGTGATTTATCGCTCACGGCCAACGCCGCGGACGCCGACACCGACACCGACGCCGACGACACCGGCTTTTCTGCGACACGAGCTCCTTAACGCTGTCGCGTTAATAATCAGAAGAATAAGAATGAGCTGGGGTGCGTTTTGCAGGCATTCTCAGATCATGAACAGCAGGTTGCCATTAACCCTCAAGAGAAAAGTATATAATAGCTGTGTCTTACCAGTACTCACCTACGGGGCAGAAACCTGGAGGCTTACGAAAAGGGTTCTACTCGAATTGAGGATGACGCAACGAGCTTTGGAAAGAAGAATGATAGGTGTAACGTTAAGGGATAAGAAAAGAGCAGATTGGGTGAGGGAACAAACGCGAGTTAATGACATCTTAGTTGAAATCAAGAAAAATAAATGGGCATGGGCAGGACATGTAATGAGGAGGGAAGATAACCGATGGTCATTAAGGGTTACGGACTGGATACCAAGGGAAAGGAAGCGTAGCAGGGTGCGGTAGAAAGTTAGGTGGGCGGATGAGATTAAGAAGTTTGCAGGGACGGCATGGCCACAAATAGTACATGACCGGGGTTGTTGGAGAAGTATGGGAGAGGCCTTTGCCCTGCAGTGGGCGTAACCAGGCTGATGATGATGACGACTTCAAACATATGACATCAAGCTCGCAACATCCTCAATCAAATGGAATCGCCGAGAAGGGTGTACAGGTGGTGAAACGTGTTCTAAATAATACAAAAGCTGCAGGAGAGTGTTTTTGGCTGCGCTTGTTAAATTACAGGGCGTGTCCTATTGAAGATGGCAGGTCTCCTGGGGAACTAATGCAAGGAGGGCGGCAGCGCACACCATTGCCGGACTTCAATCCAATGTCGGGGACTCTCGTCGGAGCCTCGCCCATGGTAGCTCAACAGCCGTCGCCTCAACCATTGCGACGCAGCCAAGGACAGACGCGGCAGCCAAAGCGTCTGGGTTATGACCAGCAGTTCAAGCAGACGAGCCAGCGCTATTAATTTCGTCATGTAATTACTGTTTGGAAGGCGGATGTATCATATCTGATGAAGGCGCATGCGCTATCTACATGCACGATTGCACCTGCCCCTCACTTTTACTAACCCTTTACACCTTCCATTATAAGTATCGACGCAGAATAAAGGCGTGGGGGATTTGCTTTTTGACAGCCCAGCCGTCCAGTCTGTTCGTTGCACACGTGAACGAAACAGCGCCTTCCAGAGGGGGAGGCAACGGCACTCTGAGGCAGCCATCGGAGAGATAGATCCCAGGGAGTGTCTCCATTGTTGGAACATGACGCCACTCCGACGATCGGATGAATATGATCACCCTTGCACGGGCTCGACGACTCGCTAAAAATGACGTGACCCTGACGGCCTGAAGGCGTTGTAAACACGTGAATCATCGGGAAGAGAGAGGCATTCTTCTTGCCGCGGGCTGCTGCGCCCTGTTTGCTGTCGATTGTAAAAATTATTTCTTTGCTGTTATTTTCCTTTATTCACTTCCTATACTTAATATAAATAAATCTTCACTTTTCTAAGTCCACTTCAGCGTAGCCCAACTCCAGCACACAACGGCAGGATCAAATAACTGGTGGCAGTTCACAGTCCGGAGAAACTGAACAATCATAACGATGGTCCTTCGACCTATGGAGTCCTGAGCAACTGGCAACAACGGCAAGGGTTAGCCGATAACCTAGGGAGCCTTGAACAACTGGGAACAATGAGAAGAATGAACCTTCCACCCAGGGAGCCCTGAGCAACTTCCAACAGCGACAAGGGTGAGCCTTCGATACAGGGAGTGCTGAGCTAGCGGGAACAGCGATAAGGATGAGCCTTCAATCCAGGGAGTCTTGAGCAACTGGGAACAGCGAAAAGGATGAGCCTTCGACTCATGGAGTCCTCAGCAACGAAGGGGGAATAGTGGACAGGTGAAGCAGATGGCGTGATTCTGCATCCGTGAGTGAGCGCGTGGTTTTTTCCACCGGATTCGACAGACCTCAAATTTCGTGCGTTTATTTCGATTGTTCTGGGAATCCGCTATTTGTAGCATATTTTGCGCTTGCGCAAATTATTTAAGGAAACATTTCTGACCACCAGTCGTGGCAGCACCAATGAATCTTCGAAGGTTGACGATCTCAGACCACACGTGTAATCGTGCGCAGCGCAATCACATCCCGTGCCGATGAGCAATGGGTGCTGGTCGCCTTGCCTTGAGAACATATGAACTATATGCAGCTTTTTATTGATCGTTTCCGTAATTACATTCGAAATAAAGACATTTTGTCATTTTGTACCATGGTGGTGACGGTGGTGGCGACGCTGGTACAGGCGGGATTATCCTTGAAGACTTCACCGGCAAGTGCTCCGCTGAGCGTCGTTTCCTGCGCCAAGTATGCCACGATCAGTTTAGTGTCTCGCAAGAATGTGGGAAGAATGCATGACACTTCCAAAACCATTTTTTGACGGCAGTGCGCTGAATAGGCGAGCATGTTTGCGCTTGTCGGCTCTGTAGCAGACGCCCAGAAAAGGAAACTGTCGAATATGGGTACGTAGTGATTTGCCGCAAAATGTAGCCTCAACTACAAATGCGTGATGTGCCATCATGGCATCAGTTCACTGTTCTTTCATTTCTCCTCAATTAATCGGAATTTAGATTCCTCTTACCTCTCTTACGACGTCGCCGTAAGTTAAATGCGCGGCCACATTAGGATGCACGCTTATTTTATCGTAAGGACTTTTTGGCTAAGAAGATGCGTACGAACAGCGAAGCTTATTGAATTCCGCCCCAGATTACTCTGGGCTAGTAACATGTTTCAGAACTAGTGACTAACATCTCTCACCTATCACTAGCATTCCAGAGCTTTTCGTTTGATCAAGTATTTCACATCTTTGAAAGGGCATCATTACTACACGATAACGGTCCGGCGCGGAGACGCTATAAGCCGTATCGACTCACAAAATAAATACAGGCAAACTGGGCAACTGCCCAATTCACGCTTCCGAATCGATGCTGCGTTTTGCGTCCAGCGCAGAGTGTGGTGGCATCTGCACATATATTTGGGCAGCCAGAATAGGCACCTCTTAGCGTAGGAAGACGAAATTGTTTTCACCGCAAGAAATTTATTCAGCGTCTTGTGGCGTCCATTTTGAGAGAATACTCATGTCGCCGTATTTTCTTTTTGCGAGTGCCACCCTCTGGAGCTTGTACGAAACAGGAAATGCATTTAGCCTTGAGTACAAATAAGTGGGTTCACTGCACTGGCATGAATAAAACAACACTAACAAAACCGAGAAAAGTGATGACGACAGAGCACACTAAACGCTTTACGTAATTTTCTTGTTGAAAAATTTGGCACTAATACCAGAATAGCAGTGAAAATCATTTGAAACATAGTAATCATTCGAACGAACTGCAGTAAGCAACAGCGCTCCCTTTTAGCATACGGCCTGCATTTTGCTGATGCTACTGTTTTTTTTTGTTTGGTCCCCGCACTTTTTATTTTTTACAGGCACTGAGGAAAATTCCTTGTTGCTGTGTTCTCTGACAAACCATTGCAATCTGAAATTAGTACCTGCAAATTCTGTTCTAGCATCACACAGACGAACCTATCTCAGGCTCCGTGAAAGAAGAGACAGACAAAGTTATCTGGGTCTACGTGGGTCGCCAGCTCTGGCGATTGATGCCTAGCAGGTGAGCAAAGAACTTCGAGACCATTAAGTTATATATATTTACAGAGACGAGTGCTTCCTTGGAACGGTAATGAGGTTTAATATTGCAGTGTTTAAGAGGCTGCCCACGTTGTCAGTTTCCATTGGCCAGATATCATGGGATACCAAGGAATTGCCTTCAGGGATACATTTTCTTGGAAGCAAAATACAAATATACGAACATGCTTGCACAGTGATTACGTGAATATGTCGCTCTAATACGAAGCTACGTCGGAGGCAGCGAAGTTGAATTCGCAGACACAGTCATCGCTCAAATGCTGAAAATTGGTTATTCCGAAGGGGAACACGCGGAACGCTTTCCGACAGAATAGTTGTACTGTTGTCCGAGTTACGAATACGTGACGATATCTTTATTTTGCTCATATGCATGAACTGTTTCTTTCTATCCAGCTAATGAAAGGATCGAATCCCGTTGACGGCGGCCATAGCCGACGCGCAAGGGGTGCCTCAACCGTGAAGAAAGACAAAGCAAAGGGAGAAGCACCGACAGTCGATGCCGCAAGTCTAACGTTTAGCGCTGCCGTCGCGACCGAGCCCGGCCACCCGTCTCCGCAAAACGGCTTCGATGCCCACAGGGATGTCCCAAGTGTGCCGCAGATCACACCGCAGTTTACAATGCCGTCGATTATGCCACAGGCAACTTCCCAAGACCCGGGCTTGTCATCCATGGCGGCGGTGCTGCTCGCCCTGCGCATGGTCGGCCTTTCGCCGTCGGAGTCCAATTCTCGGCCAGTCATCTGGATCCCTGTTGACGTGCCCCAACCACCAACGGCACAAATGGTACGGTGCACCCTCAATTTCTGATGACTTTTGAATTACTGCTGCAGCGTTTGGGATGAGCGTACTTAAATATCTTCCCGAAGCCTTAGAAATTCCGTCCAGAGTGCATTTATAAATGCACTCTGGAAAAAGCTGTATACAGCTTTTTTCTTTCTTTGATTCGTTAGTAGGACATACTTGTACATGTATTATGGCTATAGAAAATGAAGACAAAGAAACATACGGTCATCTTTGCGTTTTCCCGTCACAACAAGTGTAGCTCTATCTCTGACCAACAAGCTTAAACAAAAGTTATGCTACACAATATTTATTTTACTTTGAGCTCGGTCGAAGCATCTCCAGGAAATACTTTGCAGCAGGCAGCCGTCCTGTTGCGAGCTAAAGTGTGGTAGTCGCAACAGTGTAGACACATGGCGGGTGGGCTGACGGAATGCCGCATCAGCTTCAGTCAGCATAACAGAATTAAAAAGTTTGACTTAGGACTGGCCCATACAATTAATATTGTCACGTGGTCGTGACTTTGACGAACACTGTAACAAACCTGTAAATGGCGAAACTTGATCTTTATTTGGCGAGCTTGTGCCCCTCAACAGCAAGTTGCACTTAAAACAACGATAGTGGCGAACGCAGCCGGCGATCGTCGAAAATTTGATCAGCGGGTCAAGCGCGTCGGCTTTTATAGATCAGTCATCGAAGGTTCCAGACTAAAAGCGGGGACCCACATGTCTTCCAAAAAGTTCTACACCATTCGCGTCGTGCGACGAAATCACATAATGCAAGGTTCGGTAACAACAGACAGCGGATAGAACCATCGATAACTTTCGAGAAACTTCCGGTACATGCGCAAGCGCGTCTTGCGCTGTGCAATAAGACTTGTTAGACGGCGAAACGGGGCACATCACCCGATGAAGATGAACAAGTATACGTGTCAATATCGCTGAAGTTACAATCTCAAAAACCTAGCGCACAAGGCGATCATTACAAACGTCGGAGCGGAAAAACGCGATCACGAAAGCGCAACAGGAAACATAATAAAGATAAATATTTTCTGCCCCTCTTATTATTATATTACAATACAGTACTCTAAAGCATGCCAATTATTTCTCGGCGTGTTGTATATATTAATTTTTACTTTTCTTCCGCAGTTCAGTTCGGTTATAATATTGTATTGGGGCGCTGCTTACTTAGGGATGGTGTAAGGGAAAATTGCACAAACTTTTTTTCTATATCCTGCTGCTAGTTTGAATACAGGGAAAATCAGACATCCACCCCCTTCGTAGCCTGATGTCTCATTTTCCCTTTATTCATTACTTCTCTCCACCTTGCGGGTTTCCGCAGAACTACTACGTCATGCTGCTAGTTTGTAACGGGTCCTTACCCCATTCAAGCTACTTGAAGGCAGGTCTTTGTCCTTAGTAGGTTTATCTTTTATTTATTGATTATTGTTCAATAATTTAGCTTCTCGACTTCAATATTGTACTCTCCTGTAGGTATATTCACGACGCAGTCTTATTCCTCTGTTCATAATAGAAAACCGGGATATCAGCGAAATATTTTGTTTACGCAGATATAAACGCCCATTACCATAGTTTACTAGAGCAAAAATACTTCGCTTACAATAACTAAGGATATGGCGCCTTAGCGATAAAAGCTACATGTCCCTGTTTAAATCCACGTGTATTTGTTTCTAAAGAAATTCGATCTGACTACTATACCGCCATCTTTTTAAGCGTATTATTTGTTATGGAAGACATCTATAATGTATTACCTATTGAACTACAACATGAGGCGGCACCTAAAATTTCCTACGTTTACTATAGCAGGTATGTAGAATTAATGCGGAATTAATAAGAACTTCTATTTGCAAGAAGACGGACAGGTGGGTTATGCGGTAGATATTGAGAGTATTGAGGCGCATAAAAAAAAAGCGCTGCGAGCGAAAGGTGCAGAACAAATGCTTTCCCGTTTCCGACACATAAAGCGGTGTTGCTTATGTCTGCGCTCACTCTCTGTTTTTGTGTTGGAATACCAGGAAGAACTTGTTTTTCAGACCATTTCTTTCCCCCCGCCGTGGTGGCTCAGCGGCTGTTGCGTTGCACTGCTAAGCATGCGGCCGCGGGGAGAAATGCTGCTCACGGCGGCCGCATTTCGATGGTAGCGAAATAGAAAACCACTCATGTGCCATGCACTGGTTGCACTTTAAAGATGCCCAGCTGGTCAAAATTTTTCGGGAGTCCCCATCGACGGCGTACTTCATATTCTTATTGTCGTTTTGGAACGTAAAGCCCCACAATTACTTTTTTGTTATTTGTTTCACTTGTGGTCCTCGCGCGCAGGCCTACTGTAACGTTTAAAGCACACATCACGTGTCACATGCCTCGATATACATGAAACGCTGCGTGCGTATTGGTTTTTATAATGGCTACCAGATGGGTTCCAAAAGCTCAAGGCCACGTGAGCCATTATTCGCCTTTGGTGCTGGAGTTGCTGGAAAACTTTTCGATGTCCACATGTACAGCAGTTTTAGATCTTCAGACAAGAGCTATATGAAACACAGTTGATAGGAAAGGCACTGCTTGGATCTACGTGTGGTTTATTTCCATATGTGAAGTTCTGGGACATTTAGGTTCTTAGCGACTGTCTGTGTAATGATGCGAAGTCGCCATTCGACATAAATAAGCCTATAGCGCGTTATGCTGCATTTTTCTCTCGTCTACTCAGTGTATTCTTGATATCACACGTGACTAGTCTCTACTGCGAGATGACCACACTCAATACATGGCGGTTGAATAGTCACGGCCAAACCGCGCCATATACATACAGTGCCTTTTACAGGTCACTTGTGAAGACTTGCCTGTCTTGGTGCTTGACACCATGGGTACCTTTTATTGCGTTCACGCTACAGCAATAAGCGAAACACAGATACAGTTCCTATGCATTTGGCACCACTTATGTAAGATCGTCTAACTCATGCGCTAGGAGCACTCACTGCGATCAAGACAGTACGTGTAGCAGGGTCAGTTCAAGGTGCCATACGTATTCACTGGAGAATCGTGCCCGGAAACAGTGTCAACTTGACTTGATGATGATGACTTGATGATGATGACTTGAAACTTGACGTGAGAAACAGCCACTGCTCAATAGCGTCACACTTCTGTGGGATTTGGCAGATCAAGTTCGCCATTGAACTTTGGTACTGCGGCGTTACAGGAGACGTGGAGAACAAGTTAGTATTTAAATGCTTTTCAAAAGGCTGTGGTTAAAAGCAGACGGAGTGAAATGAGCGTCGCAGCAGTGCTATGGTGGAACATCACGATAGCAACCGTGCACTGTGCGAAAACTATTGCCATCCAAGGTATGGGGTGAAGGGGTGGCTGATAATTTGCATGGCCCGCCCCGTTTTGAGTGTCTCGGTACAATACTACTGACCATAGATGTGGCTTCGTCGGCAGAGTAAAAAATATTTTAAAAATCCATAGTGCACATCGATTCACTGGTTTTCAACTACTTTTCTGGGGTAGCAGACTGATATCGCAAGGGACACGAACAATGAAAACAATCATCACAAACTTATGGACCGCAGGAGAAAACCAAGATGCAAACTATTAAGAGGAAGCTTAAGCTCGAGGAACCCTAGCTAAATACACGGGAACAGAGAAATAAGCGTTCGCTGCAAACACAGCGATGAACTGGATCAAGTTTCTTACACTTAAAAAAAGATAAAGTGTAGTGACTATAGACAGGAAATGATTTATTATGGCCAAGGAGTTTTTGGTAAATGTTGTTGAAAATTGTCCAATTTCAAAAATGACACTGCTAAGCAAATTTACCTATCAAATTAGTCGGTTTTAATTGCAATAACGGTTGCAATATACAGAGCTGCGATATCTGTTTTCGGTGCCGGGTAGGGATTTGTAAGCTTCGAGCTCCCATTTTGTATAACTTTCCAACTTGCCAATGAGTAAATAGAAAGCCTGCTTGCTAGTGTTGATAAAACCTAAATTTGTCTGTGAAATGTAATGTGTTTTATTCAAGTTATTCCAGTTGTTGCCTCATAAAAGGTTTCTGCATTTTGCATGTATGTTAATACACGTAATTGTAGTCGGCGCCATGCTTCACTTTCTTTTGAAACCGTGGGACAGGAAATCTTATTGCGCTAAAACAGTTTGCAAGAGCTGGTTTCCAGTGAATGTGATGTTGGAAGTACTATTGGCGAAGGTAGCCGGTCAATATAAAAAACGGTTAAAAGCGCAAAGCTTTGCAGCATCAACCTCAGATTCTCTAACACCTGTTTGCCTTACTGCGCATGAGTTGCCTAGCAAAGGATATGATGTGTTGATGTCCTTATTCATAAGTCTGTATTGTAAGCACATCGATTAAACTTGCTCGCGTTCGTTCCGGCTTTATTTGTTTCCTTCACGGAGAAAAATATGCTTTAGCTTCATATTCGAAAATCGCGAACATAACGGTTAGTTGCATTTCACGTTGAGTTGAACAAAGAACACCAATGCGTTGTGAATTTTTTGTACAGTTGGGATGCATCGTTTTCTATAACGCTGTAGGCGATACAGTGATTTCAACCTGTGCATGTCTTTCAGGAAGGCGCTGCATTCAAAGTAGGCAAGGCGGCAGGAACAACGGAACAGCCCGCTCTGAGCCAGCAGGCCCCTGCGCTTGTGGACCTTCAAATACAGGAAGGTACTTAGACACGTCGTCGACAAAAAGTCAAGCCTGTGCCTTTCGTGCGTTTTTAGTGATTAGTTCCGTGTACACAAAATAAATAGTGCCCAAAATAACGACGCGTCAGAATATAGCATTTGATCTAATGAGTTTACATATTACATACGTAGGAACATCTACAAGTTAACAGTTTTGCCCGCATGCGGGCTCAGTCGAATGCTGTGCGTTTCATACCATGTAATACGCAGCAGCCGTGGCTGGTGGCTGTTTTAGTGCTCGCATTATCTGTTCAGTATCACGTTATGTCTTCGACACTCGAAGCAACTTTGCAAGGCGTATTGTTAGCGACGTAATTGTAGGTGCGTAGATTTTCCTGCCGATGAGTTGGACAGAGCAACTTACCTTAAGCAGCGGAGTTCCTTCACCGGCAGCAGGAACAGTTGTAATTAGCTGCGCTAGAATTAAGCTTTTGATTTTTCTATAGAGGCCGCCCCTGCTCTTTTTATTGCGATGGAGGCAGGAGCGGCGGAAGTTTCTACTGGCGTTAGTGCTCCCTGACTAAACCTTTCTTTGCTTGTCACGTGATGTTGACGCACTGCTATTCACTTCCCGTTGATAGGCTCACATCTGGCGCACTTGGCAGACGACACGTTAGTGCCTACCCTCGCGTGTGGCGCCGGAGAGGCGCATGCCGTGCTTCAAAATGAGTAAAATTAGGCGTAAGCCTAGCGTGGTAAACACGCTAGGCTCCGTGCGTGTGCCTTTCGGCCTGTCTAACAACGATGACGTCAACCCTTTGCTTACTACGTCCAAGTCCCACCTGTAGAGCTGAAATAGCAGGTGGCAGCGTGACAAGCACGGTAATCCAGCGACAGGCGTAACTCCAGATCTGAGTTTTCAGAAATTCATTGACTATGTCACCCATGTTTTTAACAGCTCTGATTATATAAATAATGAATCCTTCGTCAGGGGCGGAACGACCTGATCTAGATGAACTGCGCAATGCGATGAATATCTCTCAATACTAATAATCAGCAGGTCCCATCTCACGATGACTGTCGAAAGTAATGCGTTTAGCATTGAATCAATATTGCGACACAACTTATCGCCACCGTCGAAACGAGTTATGTGTGAGAAAGTGTACTGCAGCAGGACTTCTCTATTGCACTTCCTCAAGAAAGACCCGCCGTGGTTGCTCAGTGGCTATGGTGTTGGGCTGCTGAGCACAAGGTCGCGGGATCGAATGCCAGCCACGGCGACCGCATTCCGATGGGGCCGAAATGCGAAAACACCCGTGTACTTAGTTTAGGTGCACGTTAGAGAACCCCAGGTGGTCTAAATTTCCAGAGTCTTCCACTACGGCGTGCCTCATAATCAGAAAGTGGTTTTGGCACGTCATCATCATCATCATCATCATCATCATCATCATCATCATCATCATCATCATCATCAGCCTGGTTGCGCCCACTGCAGGGCAACGGCCTCTCCCATGCTTCTCCAACAACCCCGGTCATGTACTAATTGTGGCCATGCCGTCCCTGCAAACTTCTTAATCTCATCCGCCCACCTAACTTTCTGCCGCCCCCTGCTACGCTTCCCTTCCCTTGGGATCCAGTCCGTAACCCTTAATGACCATCGGTTATCTTCCCTCCTCATTAGATGTCCTGCCCATGCCCATTTCTTTTTCTTGATTTCAACTAAGATGTCATTAACTCGCGTTTGTTCCCTCACCCAATCTGCTCTTTTCTTATCCCTTAACGTTACACCTATCATTCTTCTTTCCATAGCTCGTTGTGTCGTCCTCAATTTGAGTAGAACCCTTTTCGTAAGCCTCCAGGTTTCTGCCCCGTAGGTGAGTACTGGTAAGACGCAGCTATTATATACTTTTCTCTTGAGGGATAATGGCAACCTGCTGTTCATGATTTGGGAATGCCTGCCAAACGCACCCCAGCCCATTCTTATTCTTCTGATTATTTCCGTCTCATGATCCGGATCCGCCGTCACTACCTGCCCTAAGTAGATGTATTCCCTTACGACTTCCAGTGCCTCGCTGCCTATTGTAAATTGCTGTTCTCTACCGAGACTGTTAAGCATTACTTTAGTTTTCTGCAGATTAATTTTTAGACCCACTCTTCTGCTTTGCCTCTCCAGGTCAGTGAGCATGCATTGTAATTGGTCCCCTGAGTTACTAAGCAAGGCAATATCATCAGCGAATCGCAAGTTACTAAGGTATTCTCCATTAACTTTTATGCCCAATTCTTCCCAATCCAGGTCTCTGAATACCTCCTGTAAACACGCTGTGAAAAGCATTGGAGATATCGTATCTCCCTGCCTGACGCCTTTCTTTATTGGGATTTTGTTGCTTGCTTTATGGAGGACTACCGTGGCTGTGGAGCCGCTATAGATATCTTCCAGTATTTTTACATATGGCTCATCTACACCCTGATTCCGTAATGCCTCCATGACTGCTGAGCTTTCGACTGAATCAAACGCTTTCTCGTAATCAATGAAAGCTATATATAAGGGTTGGTTATATTCTGCACATTTCTCTATCACTTGATTGATAGTGTGAATATGGTCTTTTGGCACGTAAAACCCCATTATTTAATGTAATTTCGTCAAGGAAACTATGCGCCATCTAGCGGAGCCACCGTAAAGCCTGTGCGTGGCCTCCGAGATGCATGGCAAGCTGGTGCGTGCGGGCCCTGAGAAACGCGCAATGCGCCAACCGGGGTCTTCTCTCGCGCTTCTTGTGAATACTAATTGGCGTTCCCTTTGAAACAGGCTGGTGACAAATTGTCGCCTAGCCTGCTTTTATTTAATCCGCTGTAGTACAACTGTTTTTCAATCTAGAATTATTGTATGCGTCTTCTTGATCTATTATCTTTTCCTGGAAACCTGTCTATCTACCTTGTACAACTACTTACCCTTGTAGGGGATCCGGTCCTATCGATCTCTTACATGCTTTTACAGCGAAGATGTATATAGCTACCCTCCAGGCCGTGGTCGATGACCGTCCATGTACGCGACGTGTCAACACAAAAAAAATTTCGTCTCCAGTTTCTAGCGAATACTCTGTAGCTCTCAATCTAATGTAGGTATCTTAGAAAAATTATGCTGAAATCGGCCCTGTACTAGGAATCTATCATTGCGTCGAGTTAATTTACTTATCTTCATTAGTTAGTTCACGGTGAAATTGTAAACGCCACAGAATTCCAGTCTGCTGTCAGTACATGGCCGTTTCCGGAAGGAGGATTATGGTTAAAGTAAACAGTTTTAACTCTTGCTTTACCAAAACTATCCCGAAACAAATTATATGACCATTAGTCGCTAAGATAACTCTAATGTTACGAAGAGTTTGATCTACTCTTCACAATTACGTAGTTCATAGTGAAATTGTAAATATATTGAAAGTCCCGTCTTCCACACTGCGGCGCTGGTACACGTCACTACTCCATAACCGAATAAATCACTGTAGAGGGAAAAGGTGTGTTCGTTGTCTGTATCCTTTTATAATAATAATAATAATAATAATAATAATAATAATAATAATAATAATAATAATAATAATAATAATCTTTACTGCCATAACAGATGTACAGTGTTATCATCAAACTTTTTCAAGCCAATAAGGGCTTGTGGGACATGGGCCTGCAAATTTCGCAAGGCACTTCATTAAAACAGGAGAACATTCAGATATCAACAAAAATTAACGCTTTTACGTAAAATTTGTGCGACATTACATTTGGCTGCTCAAATTTATTACAACAGTACATAGATTTCAAGCTTACCCATAACAAAACCTAGAACGAACAGACACACAAAATGCAAGATTCAAATCTTTGAAACATTTGCCACATAAATGTTACACGAGGTAAGAAGACAAAGCTAACGTTAACATGAAACAGGTATATCCTACCGGGCACGGTATATCTTTTTCAACACTATTTTTGATGTCGCTAAGAAAATATCCTCTGGTAGATTCCTAAATAGGTTGGGAACGTAGACACATTGTCCTGCCTTACCGTATCTCGTTGAGGAACGAGGCAGAGTGAAACACAGAGTGGAACGGAGCAGGCGCGCATGTCTATGGTCAACTTTGAAATCCGAGTCCCAAAGATGACGTAACGCAACCGTTTGAACGAACTACAAGCAGAACGAAGAAAAACCTGCGGTCGCAAATATGTTCCGAGAAGGAAGTAGAGGCGCGTTATGCGCGACGCTTTGGAGCATGTTTTTTTTCTAAAAGCGCGTGAACGCGGCTCCCTCGACGCGAAGAAGAGAGCACAAAAATTGTGATGCCATACCATAATATTCCACACGCAAGGGCATCACAATCGTTTTCTTTTTTTGATTGAAAAACGAACTATACTTTTATAGTGCTCAAGAACCCAGGCAACACTTCGGCGTTTACTACATAGATACGCTAATTATGTTTCCCAGGACAGGTACGAGTAAAAAATTACACCCATGTACTTTATTAACTGCACGTACTCCGCTGGAGTAGAGCTACATGGCGAACAAATCTTGCTGTGCAAGTGCATATTTTCATCTATCGTTGTGATCTTGGAATGATTTCCGAAACAAATCGACTTTGTTTTTGAATTATTGATTAGAAGAAATTTTTTAGAAAACCAATCAATTACGGTGTAGGCACCTTTTTGTAGCCTATTGATTGCCGATTTACAGCATAAATAGTTTTCTAGTAGGACGGTGTCGTCGTCATATTAAAAAAAATGTGCATTTTTTAAAAAGTGGACGCAAGGTCATTCATGAAAATGTTAAAAAGTAACAGGGAAATAATACACCCTTGATGGACTATAGCGTTGATAGGCAAAATAGAGCTAGAGTGCCTAACACTAGGGTTTGCGATCTATTCGACATATAACGTTTAGGCGTGTCGTAAAATGGTCCCCGAAAGCCCTATAAATTTAATTGGTACAACAGAATATCATGAATAACGGTCTCAAAGGCTTTACTGATATCCAGGAATAAAGCATTGCTAAACAAATTTTGGTCGAACTTGGAACAAATTTCATCGGAAAATGCTTCTAAAATTAGTGCATTACCTTTACCAGCGACAAAAACAAAACTGGTGAAAGGACAAAATCGAGAACTTGTAAATGAAGGGAAGCTTTATTTCAAGAGAAAGTTTAACACTTGGGACAGTATAGGCAAAATATATATAGGCCTATAGTTTTCAATCACATACTTTTTTCCTCAGTTTTGAAGCGGCTTGACTAAAGCAGTTTTTAGCTCTTCGGGCATGGAAGCATCATCCAAAAACGCGTTGAGCATAAAAAAAAAGTGCTTGACAGCGCCTCAAAATTTCTTTGGCGTATGCGCGCTGAAAGTCAATCGTGACCGGGTGGTTTGTTCAGTCCGAAGCTGAAAATGATCCCACGTAGATAATGTTCCAAATGTTTCGGCCGGAAGGCCGAGGCAGATGCAGATTGTTGGAGCATGCAGTCCAACGCATGCCCGTAAGCTGCTTTATCAGACGAACGAGCAAAATGATGATCAAATTTATTAGTGGTTGTTGCGGGGTCGTTAACGAAAGGAATGAGTAGCCGAACTTAAGTCTGCTTTACTTCGAAGGTGATTTATTAAAGACCAAGCCATTGCCGGATTTCTCAGGGATATAATAAATTGTTGCGAAAAATACTGCCGCTCAGTCAATCTAACAAGGGCCACCATCTTGCCTCTAGCTGCTGTGTACTCAGCAGGAAGCGTTACATTTTGGGGGGAACGTCTCTAACATTTCCATAACACATCCCTTTCCGATATAGCGCAAATTACGTTGGCATTCATCCAGTTATCATTTTTTCGGCGTTTCCTTGTTACAGGTTTTTTTCCAAGTTTTCACATATTTGTACTTCTTCGTAGAAGCAGTTGTAGACATCTGTAGCCTTTGAGTTCATTAACGCAGACCAATCGAACGCACTCTAAGTAGGTCATACAGCTTACGCTGGTCTATTAAACAAATTTTAACATCGTTGTAAGGTGAATCATCTGCGCAAGCACGAGCTGCCATTGGGATTGACGACGCAAAGTAGCAAGCCAGAAAGTAATGATCTGCCAAACGTTGAGTTATGACACATGAATCGAAAGAACAATTGGAAGCACGAACCTAAATGTCATCTATGCATGAACTGACTGCACGCGCATTTTTACCAGCTCTTCTCTGGTTGAAATGTTTGTAGTATTTTGAATCGCGTGCGAAGCTACAAGTGATAAGTAGTCCGATACCACACCATCTGTGTGACGGAGGCCGTTTATGTTAAAGTCTCCAACTAGGCATATTTCATCCACCGGGCTGAATCGTTGACGAAGTCTTCCAATTCTATTAAAACGCGGCTGACACTATTTGATGGAGGACGATAAAATGCGAATACGGATAGCAGGAACCGCCCATGAGCCACGTTGACATTCCGCAAAAGGGAATGATCCATCAATGTGGAACACGTCGTACACGTTTTCGTCAAAAGGAGCAATCCATCCTCCTCGCCGACGTGATCATGTCACAAAGTATGATTGATAGTCGTGCAGAACAAACGTATACAGATTGGGACATTAATTTCTTTAATAACAAAGGTATCCTGAAAAAGTAGTGTTGAAGGTAGAATCATTTTAAATTCGTCCAAATATTTCTTAAGGCTTCTAATGATGAATAATCATGAAGCCACGTTTCGACTTGGGACTGAAGCTCTCACAGAACGATTTGAATATCTCGAAGCTCGTTTCAGGTGCTTACTATTATATTAGATAATCTTTTCAAAGTCTGCTAGCGCGTCGATCTGAAGGAGAGCCGAGGATTTATCTTTCTTTGCGAAATTTGCTCCTGCTTTCACCCAGGCGAACTTGTATCCCATTTCTTTAGCTACTGGCCTTGCTCGGAAGAGCAATTCTCGGTTTTACTTGGTTAGATTCTCATTGAAAAATAATTGTTGCAGCTTAACAGGGGGATAGAGCTCCCGCAACTTGCCGCAAGTCTTGAACCATCTTTACTTAACGGTAACGGAGGTGAAGCGCACCAGGACTTTGGGAATGGAGTCGCGTTTTCCTTGTAAGCAATGCACAGCTACCCCCTCTGATTGGGTGAAATCCGCCAATCCCAGTTTTTCAGCGAACTGCCCCAACGTCTGATTCAAGTCTTCGTTTTCTTCTTGTGGAAGGCCGTGAATTTCCAAGTTAGCGTTCTGGCTACATTGCTCACTGTCATTCTTGCCTTCGTGCTGGCGCTGAAGCTGCTCCGCCTCTATCGCCACTGTAGATGATAGAACGGCTATCTCAGATTCGTATTTTTGCATTTTGGGTCTTGGATTTGCTTAGCTGGGTAATAACCAAGTCGTATTTATTCGACATAAATGTCACCGCTTCCTCCACATTGTCCACGGACTGAGGTAATTTCGAGAATTCTTTGAGTCAGGAACGGTAAGCAGAGACGAATGTCTATTATGTCCTTCAACTCAGCCATGCGACCCATTTGGCATGGCGTTTTCCGCGACATGAGTAGCATCAGGCTTAAGTATAACCAGCATGGCTCTTTGTAGTTGTACAGGTTTTGCAAAGCCAAGCTTGTCTTTTAGACAGCCCCATTGTGATGAACGTATTTTGTGCAATACGAGAGCAAGATCGGCCTAAATGATTGGAATGGCGAAACCTTCATCAGCTTTCCGTCAGTAGGCAGCTGTTTGGGACACACAACGGAATTTTCATCATTGCCAGACATTGTGAATTTACCAGTTATCAACAAAACTGCACTGAATAACAAGACTGCGGTCGGCGGCCGACACAGCCAACAAAATAAATAATATTGCAGCACTCTACCTGCTAAAAAACAAGGTGTCAGCGCTGGGCGAAAGTATCGCCGCCAACTGCAAGGAATCGTCGGTGTCCATCCAAATTATACAGGTGCTGCTCTGCCAGAGTTTCCACGTGAGCAGACGGTTGCCGCCGAATCTAGCGAGCGAGTCCTGGTGCAGAAAAATGATGGACCTGTCCGGCAACGCTTTGCAAGAATCCTGGAATGCAAGAGCAGCAGCGGGGGCACAGGCTTAACGAAACGACCAACCAATAGCAGTGCAGCCCTAACATGTTCCTACGGCGCATCTGTAATCTGTTAAAAAAAATAAGGTGTCACTGCTGGCCGAAGATATGGCGGCCATAACGACAACAACAATATACATAGATGAGTGAACTGAGATAAAACGCACCACAGTTCCGTTCCTCCTTCTTCAAAGTGGCAGGGCTAATGATGCTTTCTTTATGATAATGCTGCAAACATCTGTTTCATAATTCTGCTGCTGACCGGTTGATGTTTCCATTCATGTTAAATGCAACCGCTTCTGAAGCGTGTAGGGCTGATGATGCTTTTTATATAATAATGCTGTAAACGCCTGTTCCTTAAATCTGCTGCTGTCCGATTGATGTTTCCGTTCATGTTAAATGCAACCGCTGCTGAAGCGTGTACGTTACCTACGGGTATCACTGGGTGCAACAAGGATGTGCTGATTTGTCGCCTGTGTTTTTCTGCAGCATACACACGCCTTATCTTGCTCCCAATATTTGTTCCGGTATGTTTTTATTTTTGGCCAACCAGCTCGAGTGCCAGATTATGAGGCTCTGCCCTTTGTCTGAAACTAAATATATTGTGTTCTAAGTTCCTTGTTTCCTTTTTTTTGCGAATCTGCACAGTGTGTTTGTTTCCATTCTTTGCATCGCATTCCCTGTCTCTGTTTCTCTCACTTCCTTTTTGACGGCCACTGTTTGTCCACATACGCTTTAATTGCTCTCAGTTCGTTTTCCAACTTTCTAGGTGACTTCTTCCCTTCCGTGTCTACACTTTTCCTGCACATGAAGTTCCTTATTTCAAAGGAGGCCCGACGCATTTCAGCCTGCACTGCCTCATTTATGGTTTTAACATAGCCTCGCAAAGCACAACTGGCCTACCCATCCTCGGTTCACTTCCAACCCCGGCAACTTATCCGATTTTAAGCACAGAATGACAATTGCAAACGTTAGCGCTGGCACCATTACTCATTTCCAGCTTCATACTTATTGTGGCGCCAAAGTGCTGTAGCTTTATTATTGTTGCATGCCGCTCTCCCTATTCATGTTATTTTCGTGGTTGCTCAACTAAGTATCTCCCTCGTTTATATATACGTTGAGGTATTTAGAATACTTGACTAATGAATTGAATTGATTTGACGATTAAATAGACTGCGCTTAATTGTCTTTTCATTAAAGATCATAATTCCTGATCTGTCTGCGCTAAAAGTAAGCCTAGATTCGTCGCTGCGTTGCCACATATATTCGGAAGTGTGCGTAACTTTCTTGCATTGTCCGCTAGTAGCAGTATGTCGTTCGTACACACCAGTCCGGTGATTTTCTCTTGCAGCATCTTCCCATTGCGGATTTAGGACAAACCAACTCCTCATTTAGTGTTTCCTAGTCATCTTTCCGTCTTTCACAAAAAGCGTGAACAGCAATGGAAATTGGACATTCTTGCTTCAATCCTTGGCGAATTTCCGCTATTTCATTGCATTTGCGGCCCATAGACAATTCGCAATGAGTTATCTATATCTGTTTACCTCAGAACCTCCACGAAATTGACCGCTCTGCCGTCGTGCTCCAGAATATCCCTCACCGATTCTCTGACTACGGTTTTTAAGGCATGTTTATTATCTAGAAATGCTATTCTTCAAGGTGTGTTCTGGGCTACTGAAATCTATATGCACTGAGTTAGTACAAACATAGCGCCCTCTAAACCTGGTCGGATCCTATTTTGCAGCTTCCCCAGTACACAGTTGTCTCCACTCACATAAATCGTTCCACATTTACGGCTTGAATTGTCGTTCTATATATCCCCGACGTTTCTGTTTCTGTAACTGGCATGTACGAGCTCGTCTTCTGACCCCTGCCTTTGTAGATGCGGTTCATGGTGCTTTCGCGCTATCCGACCGGAATATTTTGCCTTATAATAACTTGCTCTATGACATTAGTCAGTAGGGCATTGCTCATCCGACTGAAGTTTTTCGTTAGCTGTATTGGGATTTCGTCGTGTCCTGCGGCCGTATTCTTAAAGACATTTTCTTCTGCTTTCTCAAGTAAAACTTTTTCGTCCTAATTTTCGATCTCTCAGGCATTGAGCTGCTGCCTGTACACGTTACGTCATCTGGTGGCGCTGTCGAGAAGTCAACACCTGGCCTCCGAGACGAGAGGCGTGGGGCGCCGCGGGTACTGAGCACTGAAAATTATTCCTTCGCTTTCCGCAAATTCAGTGGCGCCTACTCAGTGACCCAAGTTCGCGAGATGTTCATTGAAGAGTGTCAAATACCCAGCGAATTCATGGCGCAGCTCGCTAAAGCGTTGCTGAAATTAGGAAATTCGCAGGCGTTTAGCGGGAATCGGTTGGCGCGGGACATGTGAAATTGCAGATCGCAGGGAGAGGCCTTTGTCTTGGAGTGGACATGAAACAGGCTGATGATGATGACGATGATGACGATGTTCGTTCCTGCGACATCATGGGAATTTATCACTTTTTGGTCAGCGTAGTAATTGATACCCGAACATATGGACCAGCTTAAGATATGCGTTTCCGGCCTCACGCGGATAAGCTCCATTTTCGACGGCTGTATGTGGTCCTTCGTTATCGTTTGGCAAACGGTTATGCCATCCGCGTTCTTGCAGTCTTCCTTGAACACAGCTGTGTACAGAGACCATTTCACCCATTACCCCTTCACCTTGAGAAGCCATGGCTTAAGCAGTCTGTTCTCGACGCACTTGAGCAGATGCGGTACATCGGAAAAGGCAAACACCTTGCGCTCCTCATTTACGGGGTGCTCGAAACCAATATTCTCCGTCTCATAGAGCTTTCCGATGACACCCAGGTGCGTCCACATTTTTATACTAGTTGCTGCTCCATCGCACGCGATCCCGTCAACTTCTGCTCGAGCATTTTCCAGCATGAAGATCTCTTCAAGAACCAACTGGCTTGGTACTGTCACTCTATGCTCCCTTTGATGCAAATACACCAATCCGTTGCGCATAACTGCCCCCGAAGGGGCAAAACATGACTATAGTATGATTTGCAAGCTCGGAATATTGTTTTTCTCTCACTGTAGTCCACGAGACACGTGTACGTTAGCGTTGTGGAGTTGTCATTCTTCCGCGCTCTCACCAAGATTGCGTGAAACAGGAACATGCCATGTCCCTCGAACTCAGTTATCGTACCCAGTTTTCCTTTTAACGCGTGCAAAAGAAAAGTCGGCATCAAAACTACATTGGCATTGGAACCATGGCGTGATACTTTCTGATTGTTTTCCCACTGGGTAGAGGCAGGATGTTAATTTCGCCTAGAAATCTGTAGCCTGATGACGTCCGAATGTGTAGAAGGCACAGCAACACCCAGTCTTGATGGCAAAGAATCACTCGTTCCGACACAATTTTTGCAGCTTTTACACGGTACTTCAGGGGCATACAGTGAGCATCTGGAAAGCAGGCCTTTTGTATCAAGTTGCGCAAGCTGTTCTTGTTCACTTCCTTCAGCTGGTATTTGTATTTCACATGGTCAAGTTCGTGTGCTTCTTGCCAAAAGTCGTTTCCTAGAGCGATATCAGGCGGAATACCTTCTTCGCAAGGCTTTTTTTTTTTTGACGGAGCCAAGGGATTTCGTACACGTGTCTGCTGCCTGCGCTCTTACTTTGAAATTTTGTGGACCCGTAGCCTGCTGGACGACGTCTTGCACGCACTGCACTGATTTCCGAGGCAATCAAGGAGAATGGGACACCTTCTATGCCGCCAAAGTTCGATCGCGTTGATGGAGCCGCGTTCTACTTTGATCCCGAAATATTTTTTCTGTGCTGGACCGCCGCGACATACAGGGTTCTCGTGAAAAACCTCGAGCATTTGCGTAACCTAAATAACATGCTAGGTACCTGTACGAACTTCCCTGCCGTGCTGCTTGCTTCACGCTGTAGGACGCACTCCGTCACAATTATACACACTTTGTACACTGTGAACTCAGGTATTTTATTTACAAAAACCGGTGGTGTCGGTGATGTCTTTCTCACCTCGACAAAGGGGATGGTGACTGCTTGTCAGCTCCAAGCAGCGCTGGGCATGAAAATGTGTTGTTCCCTTACTAACTAATCTAACAAGGAGATTTTAGGTGGATTAAATTTCGAAGTCTCGATTCACGCATGCACGTCAGTGTCACCAGAAATACCAACGCAGAGCTCGTTATGGCTTTGAGCAACGCAAATTGCGGTGCTTGTTTCGTCACAGTTCGATGAATTGGTACTAGTACTAGCGCTACTGACCGCGGACTCGTGGCAGACGTAGGACGCGAAAGGACACACCGTCTCATCTTTCTCTCCGTCGCAACCCGCATGCATGTTCGTATCTTCAGCAACCGAAATCTCAGTCTTGGTATGCTTCGCGAACTTCGCGACAGGTCCGGCTGGCTTTGTCTTTTTGCGAACAGAAGACAAGTAGCAGCTGGGACAGTGCGAAAAAAAATTAACGGCACATCGTCTGGCAACAGGACGGGCTGTTTAGGTTAGGTCTAGAAGGATTTCGCCATCAAGTTCACCATAACACCGTCGACTCTCTGTGTCGCTCTCCGAGAAGTTGTTCTCGCTAACATACTCGCGAGACGTCAGTTCTGGATCTTTCCATCTAATTGCACGAGCCCACAGTTTCAATCGCAGCATGTCACTCGGAACTTTCAAGGTCCTTTTCCCTGCAGGACGTGTAGCCACTGCTGCAGTTAGGCACGGCACATTTCCGCCCCATTCTAAAAAAAGCACGCATGGAAAGCGCTCGCCTTTGTCGCAACGTGGAAAGCGTGTTGGAAGTCTGAGAAGCCAGCGTCGCCTGCACAATGTGGAAGCCCGCGAGAGCTCTACCAAAGACGCAAAGCCTGCAGATCGCGAAGAAACACGACAGCTTGCATGTCCAAATGAGGAGCTTTTCACCTCGGGGTCACCTACGCATGCGCTCACGCCACATGCGAGATAGTGGACTGTGGCGTCGTCGGCTGACGTCCTGTGCTCACGGATTACTGCTATACTCGCTCACAACTTTCTGTGACTGTAAAAAGAAGTTTACAAATGCAAAGCGCGCACAAGTGAGAGCGCTTCCGAACAGAGTAGCGATTTTTCATCCACGTTAGTTTAAGCTGGAGAACAGAAATCATTAATACCTTATTAGCAACAGTCAGATAAAGTAAAACACACCATACAATGTAAATGCTTACTTATGTGGCGGCTTTTCCCTTCTGCGTCTCGGCAAACGCTAACCGTCACACGTGGAAGCTGCGTCAATTCGCCGTCTGTTCCGAGCAGCCGAGAGCACTCTCATACACTGGCAGACTACTTGGCGCGATAAAACTTGTGCAGAAGCTCCGCGCCCTTAGCTCTGCGTTCATAGCCACAGAAAGTTACGCGTGAGTTTTTTTTTTATATATAGTAGCTTGTTTAAAGCGCAGTACGGCATGTAACAAAGACAGTATACGTTAATAGCTGCTGCTAACATGCCCCTCCCCACCCCTCCCATTCCCGCTTATCGACGGTACCGAATGAAATCTGGCAAAAATTACAATATATGAGGCGATAACGCGATATTTGTGCGTAGCGTCCATAGAACATGTAAACCACGTTAACGCGCCCGACGCGTCCGCTGTCGTGCTGCGGTGAAAACTGCATTCTCTCCTCGCCCGAGCGTAACTTAACCGCACCATTCTCGCGCGCTGTGGCGGCCTTGCCAGATCCCTCTCCTCAAATACTTCTTTATGGGTCGGGGCATCTCCCTCAACCTCACGCAATCCCTTTGTATATACAATTGCGCACATGAATAATTCCAAACGCGGGAGTTGTGTGCCTGTCTTGCATTGCCCCCTAGCGGCCTTGTCGAGATGATACAAATTCGATAGCGCTTGCGCGTAGGCCTGCGCTCGTAGGCGGGTCAAACATCTCGATCTGTTCCTTTACTCGTGAATCGGATTGTCGTCCGCAGCTTCTGTCACTGAACACTCAGCTATGGAATGATGGCGGCCGTAGCATAGTAGATTTAGGGTGCCTAAATGTGTTCCCTCGCTCCCGGCATCTTAGTGGGGAACAGGAGTGGATTGACACACTCTAAACTGTGTATGTAGTTCATCCATAGGATTTGGTTCAATTACTAGAGGGAATATTGGCGCTGCGATCGTTCAGCCACCCTACGAATGATAAGTATAACATGTATTTGTCTTACCTTTGTGTTTTGGGTTTCAGACGTTCTTGTGACTTGGTCTATTAAGCTTTTTTAGTGCCTGAATTGGCGTAAATCTCAAAGAAATTTATACTATGTCCAATTTGGGAGGTAATAAGGCTCTGGACGCACCCACAATCGCGGCTAATTCCAGTCGTTCCGCTTCTCTATGCGTTCGTGGCTTAATCACATTAAAATTCATTTAGAGGTTTGATAGCCTTGACAGCCACTCGGGAGTATCGCCAGCGGCCTTGAAGATCCTAAGGAAACCGCTGCACAGTTTCGTGGAAATATATTCGCGCAGGTTGTGCGTCGGGATCACAGTAGTATCCCGCCAATCAAGAGCGCCAAATACTGCGGAGGCCTATGAACATTATTAAATCAAGTGGAACCCCATCCTCGTTAGTAATAGGCAGATACCGTATTCCATGAGGTTCAAGTGGACATTGTTTCTTTATCGTTCTTTGCAGTATGTCACAAAAAATTCCCCTCCCCAACAATGAAGGAATACAGAATCTATCGTTTCTAGTTGTTTGTAAATAAGGCATAAGGCAATGAGATCCCCATGGAACAAATAAGCCCTTTTCCTGTAAAAATAGTTTTACTGGCAACGTTCCAGTGTGTAAATGAAAAAAATGTATTAACCCCTGGCGCAACTCGCATTTTCGTTACTCTCTTTAACACATCCCGTCCAAGGCCTCCACTGTACAAAGCTCTGTACATGGGCTCCGGCAGAACAATGTCACACAAATCCTTGTCCTGCCCCCTTCCAGGCTGATTATGTCAGTACCGCTGGGTCATTGTATCCTGCAATTTTTATTTTGTGTATTGCTCTTCTTCGTCAAAGACAGGCAGTAAAGCAAAAAAAAAAGCCTCCGTGACTAAATGCTTGCCATATTGGGCTTCTGAGCTAGATGTGCCATGTTCGAATCCTGCAGTCAGACAATATGAATGTTTATTTAAATTTCCATACCGCGATACTTAATGAGAAATTATATTTTGCAAAGTCACAAAGCAGTTGAAATCCAGAAGGACGAAGTTTAGCCAAATCCATATACCACGCATCATACCCATGCTGGAGGAACTGCCCTGCTTGCAAGCTCCCTAGGGCACTAGCACCGCGGTTGCTACTCGCAATTGTATAAAACCCGTGTTTCACACGCGCCATAGACATGCCTTCGAGACAAAGGCAAGGTAGCTGTGATATCAGCGACATCACGCAAGCGAGTGTTCAGCCGCGGAAGCAGAGAACGATGCCCGATCACTGGGCAAACAAAGAGAGCAATAAGGAACTCACTATGAGAGCGACGCCACGCCGGTGTGATACGATTGTTCGATACTCATGGGGCTGCTAGAGAGCATTGGAACGTAGTTCGCCACACAGCTCCCGTGTCTCAATTACTTATGCCCGTACCCGTGCCCTGACAGCAAGTGTTTGCCAGTTATGGAAAATGAAGGTTTTCGTGGCTATAGATTAAACGTGTCAAGTGTAATACTCTGGGCGGGTGATGTCATATTGTTTTGCATTGATAAAGTGAAAAAGAAGCAGTTTGGTATAGTGCAACATTATCGTGAAGCTACAGGAAGTCTTCTAAACTGGGGAAAGTATCTTGAGTTGTGGGACGATGAAAGGCCGTGGCCCCAGGTATAGTGCCAGTGTCAGGCGGATGAGAACATGTGAAAAGTATCATGCCCTGCCATTTTGTAAAGGTAATATTTAGTTTTGGAAGCAGCAAGTGATAAAGAACACTTGACAGGACGTATATGTGTTAAACAGGCATGCACTTTCATAGAGTTTCGTACAATAACTGCAAGAGGGACTCTGGCACTAGTGTCTACGGAAAGCTGAAGTCAGGGCGGTTATGCCAGCATGGTAATAATGGGAAGTGTATGAATTTGCCGAAACATTGTCCTTCTGGCTTTAAACGGCTTCTGGATTCTGTAAATTTGTCATTTTAAACTAAGCACTGTGCATTAAATAAATAAACAAACATTATAAAAATTTCCGACGGCAAGACAAAAACGCGGGACCTCTAGGACAGAAGCCTGGTATCGAAACCATTACGACGTGGTGGCTTTTTTTTTATCACAAACATTTATTGGCTTTACTCCACTTGAAAGCGCAAAGATCAGTTATTACGTTGTTTTATTAGACACAATTAAATAACCTATAGTATAGCAGTATTACATATTACTTTCAACTACGGCTGGGTTCAAGTAACTTGAAAGGCAACTGCACAGAAAAAATGCCAAAGCCAGCACGATATTGAAAAAAACAAAATCAAGTCATACTGGTAACCACATGAAAAGAACATATTGTCTTACAAAATGTGAAGTAGCTTACTAAAGTAAACATTTTCTGCACAGATTCCATTATTTGTCATAAGTACACAGCACTTGACAAACAGCGGTAGATGGAACTGAAATGCCACCTAACTATCCAGCCACCGGTAGTGGTGCAACACAACAATGGTGCGGCATTTGAAATTCCAGACAGAAAGCATAAATATCCATAGAGAAGCGTCACACTGTAACTATCGCAAGAGAAGACGCCAAAAAAGCTACATTTAGCCTATTAAGGAAATGTTAAGATCAAACCTGCCAATTTAGTGTGGCTGCTAACGTTTTCGCAATGAACATTAATCGTGGTTAACAGGCACCTATGAAGCTAACCTTTGCCACTGGTGGTTATATGAGGCCATATGCCAACAGTGATTTTATGTATGCTCTCCACAGGGAGGTTTTTAATATTTGTCCCCTGATCGTAAGGCACTGAATGCATCCAAGCTTATTTCTTTAGAAGAAATTATTCTTCGCTGCACTAGTGGACAACCACGCTTCGTTTTGGCACCAGCTTCCCACAGCATATTTTAAAACTTGAAGCGTGCAGATAACCTTAACGAGGAAAGCGCACAACCTGACGGCAGACTGGCAGAATAAGACGTCACCAGAACAGAACGGTTGGAGAATGTAGTCCTACACCACCTCGTATTTTCTGATAGCTTTGGCGAAGCAACGAACCACTGCCGACAACCTCAATGAAGCAGATGATGATGACAGTAACTCAGACATAAATAATCTTCTCATTAAACTTCTCCAGAAGCACATCAATAGTTTCTTTTGTATGCCTTCGACACGTTGCAGTTTTTAGGCTTGTCCGTGCAGCAGGGCTGAGGGAGCTTATCTCCGTAGTCAGCAGTGCTGTTACCACCACAGCAATGCAAGCTGTTCTGGATGTCATCCCAGAGATGCTTCATATCAGTGTTGGCGTGGTACTACCTATCGGTCGACTTAGTGGCTTCGTTACTTATGGAATGCTCAGTTACTGATCGGCAGGCGTATGTGGCAGCTCCAAGTTCACAGATCAAAATAATGGTCAGCAGCACATCTGAACGCCATGATCACATGGTAGTTCTCCCGGGTGGTACCACAGCATCCTAGGAAAGCAAGCACAAAGACGGAGGCCACCAAGGTCACAATGGCCATGGGTGCACGCAGGTAGCCCTCATGGAAAGGCTTCTGTGGATTTAGGGCTGTGCATTGCAGTGGCGGCTATCAAGGCAATGCCACAGAGAACAAATCTGGCATAGAAGGCAAAGAGGAAGTACTTCACAAATGCCATTTTTTACGAATTCACCATAGTGAGCAGAAGCAGTTAAGCTATTCCGCCGAAGAAACAAAAACAGGAGAAGAAAGTTGCCACTCCAAAAGATGCGTAATGCAGACCTATGCGAAAGACACATGGATCGACAAGAGGCATAGAATGCCCTTACAATCTTCTCGCGGGAAAGCCAGCCTGTTGAGACGCTTGGCGCGTTTCAATTTGGCCACCTCGACAGGTTTAACCGCTACAATTAGTAGAGATTGTGTGCTTTCGCAGAATATTCTGCACATATAAAAGTATAGATGGTCTTGAAATTTAGGAAAATGAAGACAGATAAGGCGTAAAAGCAAGGACACAAGAACGTCTGAATCCACAAGTGCGAAGACCAGACAAATCCATGTACTTGCCATCATTCCCATGGTGGCAGAATTATCGCTGCGCATGAATTCCATCTACTAATTATTGTAACGAAATTTGTACAATGTCTGTTTTCAACAGGGCGACAATTGGCAATGTTGATTTGGGGGCGTGTGGGTAGTAATTTCGTGTCGGTACATTATATAAGCTACACTGTTCAGGGCTTATTGTACAATAACTCCAAAGATTCGATTATTGTGCGCGTTTCCAAGTGGGGAAGCTGCAGTCACAGGAACTTATTGAAACGTATTAAGATATGTGGTGTGCTCTCTGCATATCTTTTCGACGGCAACTAGCGAAATGTTCTCATTGTGTAGCGGTAGAAATGACTGTCTTTCTTTTTCTGACCTGCTGTATGCGCCTTGAGGCTCAGCCAATCGGTTAGCGAACTATTTGCTAGTATAGATGCCCTGCCCAAAATGTTGCTGGCGAGTGTTTTCCTAACAGTACCTTCTTTTGGCTATAAACAGAAAATTCCAGGTAGAAAGCAGAATGGTTCTGGCTTCGAAATGCGAAGACTTCGGTGTCAGAACAAGACTTCTTTCCCGCGGATATTTATTTTCGATATTATCACTGATAAGAGAATGCCACATTGCTCGCAATACGGGCAAACGTCCCTTATTGTCAATCAGCGTGAATGACTGAATTGATACAGCGAGATATTTCACCGGAAGCGCTATGCCAGAGAAAGATTGCTGCTTGCGTTCACGCATGCAATGTACGATCTTTGTTTTAATAAACTGTACAGTCTCAGTGAGTCGACAAAAAAAAAATGCTTTTTAGTCAGTTCTGTTAGCAGTTTCGCTGTTAGTGCATTTGACTTTCATGTTCGCGTTCAATAACAATTGAGCTTGAATTGATTTTCAATAAGCGGCTCTCCCCGCCTTATAATTTTTGATGTCTCGTTTTGACAGTCGGCATTATAAGTAAGGTATTTCTTGATTTAACAAATACATGAGTTCCAGTAACCGTGTGTTGTCGCCGCAGGAAAGCCTCAGCATCGTAGAGTACATGGAGCCCCTGCAAATGGAGCCCAACCTGGACAAAGCACTGCATCTAGTCACAGGACACCGAACGGTGAAAACTTCGCCGCCAGTGGCGGTGAGACCAAAGCTACCCAAATCAAGGTGCAGATGAACCTGTCAAAGGACATCACTGGGTTTGCGGCTGGGACCGACAACGCGCGAAGGGCGGCAGTATTGGGAAATGTGAATTCGAGCGGGCCTGCAGAAGAAGTCCCTGGCTACGAACGGAACGGCAATGTTGGTTTGGTGACGTTGCCAGGGGCTCTGTCGACCTTTACGACGGCTGGTTTGGGTGCTGCGCCGGCACAGCATGCTGCGGAACTTAATTCACGTGGTACTGTTAGGACAAAAGACGGAGCGAAAGGCCAGGAGAGCGGCAAGTTGGCGGACTACGGCGAGAACGGTGCTTCAGCTGGTCGGACCAGTCGGAATACGATGGCCGTGTACCTGGCGCTGGCGGTGCTCCTCGCATCCCTGGTGGCCGCCTTTTGCTTGCTTCTGGTGGTTGAAGCGCCGCCTCGTGGCATCCACGCAAGGCTGGCTTTATCCACTGACGGGTAAGCCTAATGGCGTCGTGGCACGCATGATTCGCTTTGCTCTTTTGCTTGGAAGTGAATAACGTCATCTGATCTTAATGATCAATGCACCATTATCAGCCAATATGATATGAAAGCCAGTCACAGTTTCATCATTTTGGGAGCTCCAAAGTAGCAACTCCACTGCCAAGTGCTGCATCACTGCGACGATCGTGTTCCTGCGTTTACGTCGTCTTTAGTGGCGATTTCATTGATTATAATGACACCTTCAAAAATACAGTTTCACTCTATAAAGTAGGGGTGCTTGTCTAGGCAAAACAAAGAGAGTAGTGCACCAGAAGCACGGTATCTAGTAACAGGTATCACGGTTTGACACTGTCTTATGTATAGGTTGATATTTCTTAAGTACTTCCTGTACCAGAAATCCAAGTAAGAGAAGAAATATCTTTTTCTTTGCTTCATATCACGAAATGACGTGCTATTTTCTACATATGAGCTTACAGTGGCTGGACTCTATGTGCACAATGTTAAGACTCGCACAAACCTTCGCTGCATCTGCGAGATTTTCCTGCATAGATGGATGCTATGACCGTTCCCTTCGAAACTGGATGGTGCGTTGTACCACCAACCTCATGTACTTAGTTTCCTTAATGTCATACTTATCATATTTAACTGGGAACACGATGAATTCGCAGTATCAAGCTTAATAAAAATTTAAATTCTGCTGCTTTACATGCCAAAACCGCAATTGAAAATGAGGTACACCGTAGTGTGGGACGCTGCAATAATTTGGACTACCAGGGGTTCTTTAACGAACACCTTAATCTAAGTGCACGGGTGTTTTCGCCTTTCACCCCCACCGATATACTGCTGCCGTGGCCGAGACCCAATCCCGCCATTTTGTGCTTGGCAACCAACACCATAGACACTAAGCAACCACGGCGGGTTATCAAACTTACTGAACCACTACTTAGAACACTGTTTTTGTACGCCTCTGTTGTTTGTGGTCTCTGTACTTTTCTGCCACCAAACGCCAATTCCATTTTGCTAATCTCTATTGCGGACATGCTTACCCCTTCTATCTATGAACTTAAGGGCCTTAAGGAGGCTAGCTAAATATAAACCGACAGCCTAAAACATGTTCATTCGTTTCCCTAGCTTTTCCGCCGCAAGCAGAAGCTTATTCATTGGTGTACTTCGCTTTATAACCCTATGTACTAAGGCGTCAATATATTTTTTGAACAGGAAAGAGATTGCCTTTGAGTTATTATCAATTGTTTCTTTCCTGATTTCTTTTTACGTGTTAGGTAGTTACACATAGCAGGTATTCTTTCTATTGCCGCCACCAAGGAGATCTCTGACTGCGCTTAACGTTCTTTGTTGCGATGTTGCTTACTGAACTGGTCACATAATTGCTGGTAATCTTCCTTGTTATTTTCCTCCAGTGTGAGCCAATATTTTGCCTGTACAAATATTTGAGCACATTGGCAGCCCATTTACATTCTTTCATACTTAAGAGCTGGCCTTCGAAATTAATTTAACTCAGACCTTTTCTCACATCAACACTCGTTCAGCCGATATCACCCTGTAGCGCTTTATTTCACTGTATTTCCACCAACCTACTTCCAAATGTCAGTACAGGAAACATTATACCTACCCACATTATATTCCTATAGAACTCAGTGTTTCACTATGGCCACTTTTCTCTGCGCCTTTATTATTATTGTTTTCCCTGTTTCTACATACATATCTATATATCTATCTATATATATATATATATATATATATATATATATATATAATTCTTTAGTGCATTCATACACCAAGGTATTTGCATTTTTTCCCGATGCATTTCCTGGCCTTTAATTTACACTGACTGTTCACTATCTATCATTGAATTCCATAAAACCTGATTTTCCTATGCTAAATTTCATTCTCAACTTCTCTCCTTTATGTCCACAGATATAGTGAGACGTTGCATAGCAATTACCTTCTTGGCAAGCAGCGCAATGTTGTCCGCATAAATCAAACCTGGAAGCTGCTCCTCGACAATTGCACCCGGTTGTTTGTATGAGCAGGTAAAACCCATTCTTGTTCCTTCTAGTGCCCTTGCCATCCTTAAGATGTTTACCATAAACAACACCCTTGTCCCGGTCCCTTAGTGACATCAAGTTTGTTCTCCGTCGTTATCAGTTCCCATTCAACGCCCCCGCAGGGGCGTCTTCGTCAGTAGGCGTTTGGTGTGTTGCGACACCACGTACCCGAGCAGACGAGGGTTGGACCCTCCCGCGTTTAACCGTGCGTGGCTTAGCCGTGTCCGGGGAAAAGCGGATCCTGGGGGTTGAGCCGATGCCGGGTGTACAGACCTTTAAGGCCCCCCGGCGAAGGCAACACACCTCTTTGGCCTCTGCTTCACGTAGACGGCACCCCCGGACTGACCCACCCGGGGGAAATCGGTAGTTGCCTTTTCCTATCCTCCGCTCTAATCGTCGTCTTTCTCTTGCTTTCGGTCTTTCCTGTCTCCTCCTAGCTTCCTTTTTATTTCTACTTTTCCCAGACAGCAAGGGTTAACCTTGTGTGGTATAGCCAACCTTGGTTATAACAGATTTGTTTATAGTAGCGTCGTACAGCTGGCGCGTGCAGGCCGTGTCTTTTCACGGTCCTGCAGCATCCCCTTGCTGTGCTCCATGGTGGGTGGCTAGCGGTGCTGCCGAATTTCAGCATATATCTATGGCAAGTTCTTTTCCGGCCCTACCTGATCGCCCTCATAAACGAGGGCGCACCGAAGAAGTATTTAGGTTCTATGGTCGTCATAATGAAAACTTTCCCAAATTTCATGTCATCTACTCGGAGAAAACCGCAAAGTCAGCGAGAATAATCTCTCCTTTTCTAGTGTCTAAATCAATAACCGATATTCTTGGCCAAGGCTTTAAAGTAACCAAACTTGCAAGTGGAGATCTCCTTTTGGAAGTCCGAGATAAAAATAAGTTTGAAAAGCTGCCGAATCTTGTCTCTTTTGAGGACGTTCCACTGAATGTGACACCGCATCGCACCATGAACACCAGCCGTGGTGTTGTATCAGGTAGTGACCTGATTGATCTGACAGAGGCTGAACTACTCGAAGGCTGGAGTGACCAGAATGTAATTATTGTAGAACTAGTCAAGATGAGACGCGATGGTAAAGAAATTCATACTAAGCATCTTATTCTTACATTTGGTTCAACTATTCTGCCCGAAACAATCGAGGCAGGCTATGTGAAGATCAGAGTGAGGCCGTATATCCGAAATCCCCTCCGAAGTTTTAAGTGCCAAAGGTTTGGCCACAGTTCCCAGAACTGCCGTGGCCGACGAACCTGTGTCAAGTGTAGCGACCATGAACATCCGTCCGAGTCATGCAGGAGCACTCCACACTGTGTATATTGTGAGGGGGAGCACCCCACCTACTCGCGGTCCTGCCCACATTGGAAAAAAGAAAAGGAAATAGTGGCAATCAAAACCAAAGAAAACATTTCGTTTTAGGAGGCACGCAGGCGCGTATCCTTCTTACCGAAGAATAGCTTTGCCAAAGTGGCGCGTCAGGGGGCAGCGCCATAATGGCCTGCGGCGGCAGTCCGGCCCACACCTAGTGAGCCGGCAGTCCGTCATCCGAGAAGGAGCCGTCGACCTCCGGGCTGGTGGCCTCAAGGGCCTCATCCTTTCAGAAGAGGCTTTCTCAACAAACAAATCGCTCACAAGAGCGGGTGTCCAGCGCTTCGCAGGAGGCGATGGACGCGACACCAAGTCAAAGGGCGCCACTAGCGCCTAAGGAGCGGCGAGAATCGCTCGACCGCTCCAAAAAAGAGAAATATCGCATTAAAGGACCGGAAAAGGGTCCTGTAACCTAAATTCTCTTTCTGGACACACAGCACTAACCTCGTTCCCGTTATGGATACCCAAATAATACAATGGAACCTGAGAGGACTTCTTCACAATCTTGATGATGGTAAAGAACTCCTTCGCAAATCCACTCCAAAGGTGCTGTTTGTCCAAGAAACACACCTTAAGGTAACACAGACCAACTTTCTAAGGCAATATGCCACTTTCCGCAAAGACCGCGAAGATGCACTCACCTCCACAGGGGTTGTAGCCGTAATAGTCGATAAAGGCGTTGCATGTCAGCAAATGAAACTCCGAACTCTCCTTGAGCCAGTTGCAGTCCGAGTTGTGCTGTTTGGTAAGTTAATGACAGTTTGTTCGATATACGTCTCCCCCTGCTGTCAATTTTCTAAAGCAGAGCTTCAAAGCCTTATCGATGAACTTCCTCCACCATACATAGTCGTTGGTGATTTAAACGCACATATCCCCCAGTGGGGCGACTCACGTTCCTATGCGCGTGGGCGCCTGATAGAAAATTTTCTGTTTTCTTCACGTGCATGTTTATTGCACAAAAAAGAACCAACGTATTACAATGTTACACATAACACACACTCGTCCATATACTTGAGCATCGTTTCGAGTTCACTATTCTCTTACCTGGAATTGTCTGTTCTCAAGAACCCCTGTGGGAGTGACCACTTACGAACGCCGACCATCAACTGAAGGGAGCACTGAGGCGAAAAAAGAAAGAAGACACAAAACTCATCTGCGCAAGCTCAGGAATGGTATCGCCACGTGTCAGTCGGGTACATGTGCCAGTCTACGTGAGAGATAACTGTTAAGGCACTTAATCTCTTCATTATGTAAAGTAATCGAAGGCTGAATCACGCACGCACTTCCTCCATTATATATATATATATATGCCATGCCTCTACCATAAGACGCGTATCTTCATTCCTATGCCTGTACAATATCGCGCATTCTTCTAACACTGGCGTGCAGTCACAATCATGGCAAGGTAGGGAATGATTAGAAGGCGATCCACCGGTTAACAACCTTTTATGTTCCATTAGCCTCTGACTGATACCCCGTCGGGTTTGCCCAACGTAGAACTGGCCACAGCTAAGGGGAATTTTATACACCACACCCATGCGACAGTCAGTAAAACTGTTGTTCTTATTGTGCTTCACTGGAGAAATATCTGTTCTTTTTTTACTTTTACCTGCTCCTTTTTCCTCTGTACGGCAGCGCATATCTTACCTAGCTTATTGGGAGCAGCGAAAGCTACATTACCATCATATCTACTTACAAATTTTTTAAGCCTGTGCGGCACTGAATGAATGTACGGAATAGCCACTACTCTTTTTTTGCTGTTACTGCTTTCTGTAATCACGTCCGTCCCCCTCCATACCGACTTCTTATGGTAGAGTGTCTAATGGGAGATGCAATGCATACCTATAATGGCGGAAGTGCGTGCGTGAGTCAGCCCTCGATTACTTTACTTAAGGAAGAGATTAAGTGCCTTAACAGTTATCTCTTACGTAGACCGGCACATGTAGCCGACTGACACGCGGTGACACCATTCCTGAGCTTGCGCAGATGAGTTTTGTGCCTTCTTTCTTTTTTCGCCTCAGTGCTCCCTTTAGTTGATAGTCGGCATTCGTGTTGTCCACTTCTCTACTCTTGTGTCCTGTCTGCACGCCTCAGCTCTTTTTTGCATAATGTAACATTGGTGATATTATCACCTTGTAGTAATGATGAAAAATATTTCCAAACACTGCCAAGAGCATACGTTAGGAATCTAACTGTTTATTGGGTGAACATGTTTATCGAAAGGCAAGCAACGCTCATAATGCTTCAGTACCAGCGAACGCAAACACGTTTAGGGGCCGTATAACGTAAAACTATTCCAATATGTTTTTATTTCAATCTGCTTACGTCAAATTTGCGTAACCGCCGACGCAAGCATCGGGCGGTCACCCGCAGCGTTGTCTGCACAGTTGTCCACTTCTCTACTCTTGTGTCCTGTCTGCACGCCTCACCTCTTCTTTGCATAATGAATCCTCACCAACTAGCTCAGCTTTCATTCGTTCTAACCACCGATGTTACTGCAGCTAATCTGATCAGATCTGTGTTAGCTTTAGCTTCATTGCTCATTAGATTCATTTTGCCTTCATGGGAAATTTCCATAGTGCGAGTGAGCTTTGCATTGGTCTTGGACCGAGTTGCCCAATCAGATGTATTGCAACTTTTCCAGGTACTATACTGCCGTTCTCATAGGAGAAATTTATGGTGATTTTTTAAAGTTGACACATTTTTGTTCAAATTTTGATTGTCAGGATTCTCTCTTGCTGGGTCTGTCTGAGTTAGATGTTTTTATTCCAACCTCCTGACGTCAAATTCGCGTAACCGCGACGTAAGCATTACATTAAACGTAACCGATTACATTAAACCTAACCAAACCAGATGCATGTCGCCGCGTTTCCCTCGATGGAACTTCGAATCAACAAACTGGGAACTGTTTCGAGAACTCACGTGTTTAGGATGGGACGACATTTATGATGTTAATATAGATGATGCTGTGGCATACCTAACTGGTTTTATTATTGACGCTGCAACAAAATGTATTAAACAATTTAACGGACTGGCAAAGAACCGTCGCATCCCATGGTGGAATGACGAATGTCGAAATGCACGCAAAAATCAAAACAAAGCTTGGGGATTGCTTCGCAATTCTCCAACAGCTGAGAACCTTATTAATTTCAAACAAGTCAAATCTCAAGGCAGGAGAATACGTCGACGTGCGATGAGAGAGAGCTGTGAGCGGTACATATCTAGAATAAATACTTACAAAGACGAGGCAAAAGTGTGGAATAGGGTGAATAAACTAAAAGGCCGGGAGACGAACCCCCTGCCCTTAGTAGTTACCCATGGAGATGGCCTTGAAGACCAGGCAGACTGTCTGGGGGAACACTTTGAGTATATCTGCAGTGCATCGCATTACACATAGTGATTCCTGAAGTTCAAAGAACGCGCAGAGCGACAGCGCCTTGATCAGAAATGTGGCCATTATGAAGATTACAACCGCCCGTTCAGTTTAGCTGAGCTCAAAACTTCTCTTGCTTGTTGCAACAGCTCAGCACCAGGTGGTGACCGTATCATTCATGAAATGATCAAGTACCTGCATCCTCAAACACAGAAAACACTCCTCTAACTTTTTAATGCCAAGTGGGCCGCTGGGTATATTCAATCTTCTTGGAAAGAAGTTGTAATAATACCCATACTCGAACAAGGTAAGGACCCATCCTTACCTAGTAGTTACAGGCCTATCGCTTTGACGAGCTGTTTCTGCAAGCTCTTTGAAAAGATGATAAACCGGCGCCTAATCTATATCCTTGAGAGCAATAGACTACTAGATCCTTACCAGTGTGGTTTCAGAGAAGGCAGGTCGACCGCAGACCACCTTGTCCACATTGAGGCAAATATAAGGGATGCCTTCATACACAGTTTTTTCTTTCCGTATTTCTTGATTTGGAGAAAGCATAGGACACCACATGGCGCTTCGGTATTATTCGAGACCTTTCCGCTATGGGTATCCGCGGGAGTATGTTAAGTGTCATTGAAAGTTACCTTTCTAACCGCACATTTCGTGTTAGGGTGGGCCATGCCTTTTCAAGGTCTTTCACCCAGGAAACTGGTGTTCCACAAGGTGGTGTGCTAAGCTGCACACTCTTTATTGTAGAAAGGAATACTTTGGGCATGGCTATCCCACCAACGATCTCGTACTCTGTATATGTAGATGACGTCAGCTTGGTTTTAAATCATCCAACTTAACTATCTGCGAACGACATGTCCAGCATGCCTTAAATAAAGTGGCAAAATGGGCTGACGAAAATGTTTTCAGGTTGAGCCCACAGAAAAGTACCTGCGTTCTTTTCAAAAATTTGAGAGGAATAGTACCACGCCCTGCTATTGAAATCTCTGGTAGCAGATTACCTGTGAGCGCCGAGCACAAGTTTCTCGGCATCATACTGGATTCGAAACTGACATTCATTCCGCATATTAAATACTTGAAGGCTAAATGCCTCAAAACAATGAACTTATTGAAGCTTCTATCAAGTACAACATGGGGCAGTGACAGGAAATATCTTTTGAACTTGTATAGGTGTCTCACGTCTTGACTATGGCGCTATAGTATATCAGTCCGCTACACCAAGTGATTTAAAGATGCTGGATCCTGTCCATCATTTAGGAATCCGCCTCGCGACTGGAGCCTTCAGGACAAGCCCCGTACAAAGCCTTTTCGCAGAAGCAAATGTATGGTCACTCCATTTTCGGAGATGATATAGCAGTTTTACATATTTACTCAAAGTAAATACTAACCGCGAACACCCCCCTTATTCATGCATAAACGCTATGACCGATGCCATACTCTTCGATAACCGACCTGCAGCGAGAAGACCGTTCTCTTTGCGCGCAAGGAACCTCAGTGAGGAAATGGATATTCCGGTGCTTGAACAATGTCTTATGGCTCCAGCGAAACTGTTAGCGCCATGGCAGTGGCAGCTGATAGAGTGTGACACATCCTTTGTAGAGGTCACTAAACATGCGCCAGAGACACATATCAAAATGCATTTCTTGGAGCTCCAGTACAAGTACTCGTGCACAGAGTTTTACACAGACGCTTCTGAGTCACATGCCGGGGGGTCCTACGCAGCCATTGGTCCATCCTTCTCGGAATCCGGTGTACTGCTACTGAAACAAGTATGTTTACGGCTGAGGCCCATGCACTGTTGTCGGCTGTGAAACATATCAGAAAATCAAATCTTCAAAAATCAATTATATTTACAGACTCTTTAAGCGTCGCAAAAGCCTTGAAGTCACTCTGTAAACACAAAAACCCTGTACTTACTGAGCTCTATTCCATTCTCTGTAGAGCGTATATGTCTAACCAGCATGTCATTATATGTGGGTACCTGGCCATAGAGGCATCGAGGGGAATGTACTAGCTGAAGAAATGGTTACATCAATCACCTCGCAAGCTATTATTCCTACGACCGCTGTCCCTGTCACAGTTGTGAAGCCTCTCTTACGGAAGAATCTGCGAAGCCACTGGCAACACTTGTGGGACATGGAAGCTACGTATAAGCTTCACTTGATTAAGCCAAAGTTAGGTTTCTGGCCCTCGATAACGAAAACACGACGAACTGATGTCCTGTTTTGTCGACTTAGGATAGGACACACCTATGACACCCACGATTTTTTACTGACCGGAAATGAACCTCCAACGTGTGGTAGATGTGGTGAGAGGCTGACCGTTCTGCACGTCCTCCTGGAGTGTCGGGAAGCCGAAACTGACAGAAGACATTTTCCCCTTGTATATAGCGAGCACGCCCTTCTCCATCCAGCAATGTTTCTTGGTGAAGAACCGTTCTTTGACACCAAAGCAGTTCTAAATTTCTTGAACGAAGTCGACTTGCAAGTTTTTAGCCCCAGAAATTCATAGCACATCTGCTTTCTAGAGGATGCCCCTGTGATGGTAGTCTAGCATAGCACATGCCTACAGGCCCTTGCATCCCAAGGACTCTGTTAAGGCAGCAGTGCATATTGGAAAAATTATATCTGTGAGATACACCACTAAATCATCTTTATTTCACAGTGTGTATTTCGTGTCCATTGTACAGGCCATTAACCATCGGCATAGTTTTATCTTGTATAGGTTTTATGCACTTTAGAGCGACTGATTTTAGGCCCCTTTACAGCCACCGTAACATCTGCCCTTCGTTATTCATACCTCCATTGCGAACGCATTACCACAGGGCCTGGCGCTCTTTGGCCACATTTGGACCTTGTGCCACAAAACACCACATTCATCATCATCCCATTCAACACAAGCGATATTTTATAGGTAAATCTGCCTCGAAAACTCTGTACAATTGTTGCCTAAGCTTCCCCTTCCACAACATCCCACAAAATATTGGGCCTGCGTAGGTGTCTGCTCCTGTAATGTCTAAATATACCCCACAGAATGGCCTCCTTTATTCTCTGTATGCTTGAATACACTAAGAAGAAGTGCGTTACCATTCAGACGAGTATAAGTCCTGAAGATATAATAATAATAATAATAAATTTTATTTCTGCCTCTAAGATACATGGACAGAGGAGCTGCAGAAAAAGCTGTAAAAATACAGCTTGACAAAGCCGCAGCCCCCATTTTACAGGCAACAGCAGAAGACAAACAACCACTCAACTTCAGGTGTCGTATAAACGAAACAATATTTATGAAGTGCCTGCCGTGATTTATCGCTCACGGCCAACGCCGCGGACGCCGACACCGACGCCGACGACACCGGCTTTTCTGTGACACGAGCTCCTTAACGCTATCGCGTTAAAAGAACAAAGATGTAATGCTATACATCGCAAGAGCACTTCAAGCGTACTGAGTAAACACAGGGATAAAAAGATTGTTATTACATATCACACTCTCATACATGAAATATGAGATACAGAAGCAAAGACTTATTTTGGCACAACTGAAGATGAAAATTGTTCGGAGCTACCTCCTATATACATCCTATGCAATACCTTATGAGTACAGGTGAATAAATCAAAATGTGCAGATGTATAAGCGTTCAGAAGGGAAGGGAGTGTGAATTGCAAACGTTCTTGCCCGGAGTTTAGGCGTGCTGTTGGCACCATCCATTGTTCGGGTTGTCTGAAAGGGTAATTTGTGGTTTTCTCTTGCAAGTTTGCCAATCGTCGAATATGGTTTCTACCATTTTTTATTTCTGTTTTGTAAGAAATGCTCAGCCGGTATCGATATAATTCATAGATTTGGACCACACCGGCTGCAAGAAAGAGACCTTTGCTAGGTGACCCATAGCTAACATTGAAGGCTTAGCGAAGGACCCTTTTCTGCAGCATGTGTATTTTGCGAAAAAAAGAATGTGTTGCAGTTCCCCATACAAGATGACAATAATTTACGTGAGAATAAAAAAGTGCGTTATAAAGAGTTAGTTTGAGTGACGTCGGAAGAATGTGCCATGTGCAACCAATCGTGCCCACTACTCTAGCCAGTTGTTTGACAACGTGAGTTACATGGTGTTCCCATGACATGGTTGAAGAAAGTATAACTCCAAGGCATTTAAAATGAACTATTTCTATAGGTCGAGAATTATATAGAATATAACTGTGAATAGAAACCGGCTTATTTTTCGGGCGAAATATTACGGCTTTTGTCTTCTTTTCATTCACGCGCATATCATTAGATTTCGACCATTTTTCCAGCGTGACCATTGTTGTATTGCAAGACACTATTAGATCCTGAATGTTTTTCCCAGCAAAAAAAAAAATACTCGTGTCGTCAGCGTATATGATGAATTTGGCATTTTTGTTAATGTTAACAATGTCATTAAGGAATATATTGAAAAGAAGTGGGCCTAACACGCTGCCTTGAGGGACGCCAGAAAATATAGGTTTTACCTCTGATAGTACATTATGTAAGCTAACTGCTTGTTTTCTTTGCGAAAGATATGATTTTATTAACATTGCAGCCTGGCCTCGGACACCATAGTACCATAACTTCTTTAGGAGTAATTCATGATTCACCAAGTCAAATGCCCTTGAAAAATCTACAAATATACCTATTACGAAAGCTCTGTTATCAAACTGGGACAGTATATATTCTTTTTGATGTAGAAGTGCTAGCTCAGTTGATTTATTTTTGCGAAAACCGAACTGACACGGAGTGAGCAAATTACATTGGTCAATAAATTTAGTGAACCTGGAGTGCATAACTTTTTCTAATGCTTTAGAAGAAACAGGAAGTATGGATACAGGTCTATAATTACCTTTTTAGCGGCTCAGGTGAGACTGACGTAGAAGATTGGCTCTCGACCTACGAGCGCGTCAGTGAACACAACAAGTGGGATGACCCGACGAAGCTCCGTAGCGTCATCTTCTATCTTGCTGACGTTGCGAACCTCTGGTTCCACAATCACGAACGGGAGCTGCAAACCTGGTCCGCTTTCAAAACTGCATTCGCGGAAGTCTTCGGTCGCCCAGCCTTGCGAAAACTCCGTGCTGAACAACGCCTCAGCCAGCGCGCTCAACAGCCCGGCGAGACTTATACTAGTTACATAGAGGATGTCGTTGATATTTGCGCCCGCGTCGATTCCACCATGACTGAAGAAGACAAGGTGAAGCACATCCTCAAGGGCATCGAGGACGACGCATTTCAAATGCTCCTGGCGCGGAACCCTACTTCTGTCGCAGCTGTCGTCACTCTTTGCCAGAGCTTCGATGAGCTGCGTCGACAACGGGTCCTTGCGCGCAGCGCTCTCGCACCTGGCGACTCTCTCTCGGGCCTCACGCTTCGCTCAAACACCACGCCAGCAGCATCGCTCTCTGTTGAGATAAAGGATTTCATTCGGGAGGAGGTGGCGCGCCAATTGTCTATGCTGCCTCTCAACGATGGACCTCCCCTGCCCGACACATCTCTGGCTGCTCCCATTAGGCGGGCCATTCGCGAGGAACTTGCTGGGTCTTTACCTTTCGCCCAACCCTGCCCTCCCGTGGCTGCCCCTCTGACTTATGCCGAAGTCGCCGCGCGACCTGCGCCGCCGACGTTCTCGTTTCCGGCGCCAATGCGACTTCTTGCTGCACCTCCTCCCGCGTCGCCTCCCGTTCCATCTCGACGCCCCGTTCAGACCTCTTGGCGCACACGCGACAACCGACCCATATGCTTCGCTTGCGGTGTCGCCGGCCACGTTGCGCGCTTCTGCCATCGTCGTATGCCAGCTGCTAACGCTCCTGTCGCACCACCTGGATATGCCTATTCCCACGATACCGCCGGGCATGCGATGCTTCCCGACAACGAGTTTTCGCCGCCTCCTCGACGCCCTGTCGGCACCCATCGTTCGCCATCGCCACGTCGTCGCTCACTTTCCCCCTTACGTCGCCGCCAGTCACCTAGCGAGGGAAACTAGTTGCTGCAGTTCCGCAGGCACGAACTGCAAGCTTCGCGACTTCTACAAGGCCTGCACAGTCGCCACGCAATTTATTGGATGTTTTGGTCGAAGGAACCGCCGCAATTGCGCTTATTGATACTGGGGCTGCAGTTTCTGTTATCGGCGAAAAGCTTTGTCGCAGCCTCCATAAGGTCACAACGCCGTTGTCTGGTATGCTTCTAAGCACCGCGACTGCGCAGCATATAGCCCCGGTCGCTCAATGTACTGCAAGGGTAGTCATCGAAGGCATTGTCTACGTTGTTGAATTTTTCGTGTTGTCATCATGTTCACATGACATTATACTCGGCTGGGACTTCTTGTCTCACCATCGTGCCATCATCGACTGCGCCCGGGCCGAAGTAGCGCTTTTCCCGCTTGCCGATGCCCCGCTGCCTGACCCTTCTGAACAAAAAGCCTCCAAGCTCACTATTGTGTCCGATACGGACATACCACCCGACATGTGTGTGCTTGTGCCCGTCTCTTGCTCTACCGCGCCAGACGCTACAGTACTTTTTACACCGTCGCCAATTTTTCTACGTCGCAAGGCCCTACCTCTCCCATTTGCCGTCCTCACCACTGTGTCTGGATTCTCCTCAATGCTTGTGTGTAACCCGTCTCACTACCATGTGTCGTTACTGCGCGGCGAATCACTCGGTCGTGTTCAGCCCCTTGACCCGCTTCACATTCTCGATGTTTCCGACGACACGGCCTGTTATGAACTCGACGCCCTCACTTCTCCTGTGCCGTGCCCATCATCATCATCATTGTCGTCGTCGTCGTCAAACGTTCTTGAATCTGTCGTAGACGCCGATCTGCCGCCTCCATATCGCCAGCAAGTCTTCGCGCTTCTTCAGAATTTTCGCTCGTCGTTTGACTGTGACCAACCATCTCTGGGGCGCACGGCAACCGTCACTCACAGCGTACACACTGGTTCCCATCCTCCGTTACGCCAGCGACCATACCGCGTGTCGGCAGCCGAGCGGAAGGCCATTAACGAGCAGGTCGACGACATGCTGCACCGTGGCGTCATTCGCCCTTCCCACAGTCCTTGGGCGTCTCCTGTAGTATTAGTACGCAAGAAGGACGGGTCAATACGCTTCTGTGTGGATTACCGTCGACTCAATAAGATCACTCGTAAAGATGTCTATCCGCTGCCTCGGATAGATGACGCCCTCGACTCCTTGCAAGGCGCAGAGTACTTCTCATCTTTGGATCTTCGCTCCGGCTATTGGCAAGTGCCGATGGCAGATGATGACTGTGAGAAGACAGCTTTCATCACGCCCGATGGCTTGTACGAATTTACTGTAATGCCATTCGGGCTATGCAACGCGCCCGCTACTTTCGAGCGTATGATGGACACCATCCTTCGCAACTACAAGTGGAAAACATGTCTGTGCTACCTTGATGATATCGTGGTGTTTTCGCCAGATTTCCCGACGCACCTCGTTCGCTTGCGTGAAATACTGACCTGCCTCACCTCTGCTGGCCTCCAACTTAACATCAAAAAGTGCCGTTTTGCTGCTCGCAAGTTAACAATATTGGGTCACGTTGTATCGAAGGACGGCGTGCTTCCTGACCCAGCCAAGCTTCGCGCGGTCGCAGAGTTTCCGACGCCACTACTCTTAAGGCGCTCCGCAGCTTTATAGGGCTCTGCTCTTACTTTCGGCGTTTTGTGCGCAATTTCGCGAGTATCATCGCACCACTGACCAATTTGCTTACCGCTACCAACGGCATCTCCGCGTGGTCACCTTCCTGTGACGAAGCCTTCCAGCAACTACGTCGCCTACTTACTTCGCCATCGATTCTTCGACACTACGATCCCACAGCGCCTACAGAGGTACATACGGACGCCAGCGGTATCGGACTTGGTGCAGTCCTCGCACAACGGAAAGACGGCTATGACGAGTACGTCGTCGCGTATGCGAGCCGAACTTTAAAGAAGGCAGAAGCCACCTACTCAGTAACCGAAAAGGAGTGCTTGGCCATTATTTGGGCGCTCGTCAAATTTCGTCCATACCTATATGGTCGCCCTTTTGACATTGTCACCGACCACCATTCACTTTGCTGGCTGTCCTCGTTGAAGGATCCGTCAGGTCGCCTAGGGCGATGGGCACTCCGCTTACAAGAATATGATATCCGCGTTGTCTACCGATCGGGCAGAAAGCACTCTGACGCCGATGCGCTTTCCCGATCGCCGCTACCTTGTGATGTGGCTTCAGTGTCTCCGCTCTTCGCATCCATGTCAGCCTTCAACGTCGCTGATATGCCGGACGAGCAGCGTAAGGATCCCCTGCTTTCAACTATGCTGAATTTCCTCCACGACCCATCCGCCACATCCTCTTCTCGAACACTTCGTCGCCAAGCCGCTCACTTTACTGTCCGCGACAACGTTCTTTACCGCAGAAATTATTTGCCTGATGGTCGCAAATGGCTCCTGGTGATACCACGACACATGCGTTCTGACATATGCGCTTATTTTCATGCTGCTCCTCATAATGGTCACGCCGGTGTTCTGAAAACGTATACTCGGCTAAGGCAGCGTTTCTACTGGCACGGCATGTATCACTTCGTGCGCCAGTACGTACGCGCTTGCACGGCGTGCCAACGGCGTAAAATTCCACCTCGCCCTCCTGGTGAGCTACAGCCGCTGCCCTGCCCGGCTCGGCCCTTCGATCGCGTCGGCATAGACCTATACGGGCCACTTCCCTGCAGTTCCGCGGGTAACCGATGGATCATTGTAGGTGTCGACCACTTGACGCGCTACGCCGAGACTGCCGCACTCCCGGCAGCCTCTGCGCGCGAAGTTGCGTTCTTCATCTTGCGGAACTTCGTTCTTCGACATGGCGCACCACGCGAACTGCTCAGCGACAGGGGACGTGTCTTCTTGTCCGAAGTCATCCAAGCCCTTCTCGCTGCATGCAGCATCGTTCACCGCAAGTCTACAGCCTACCACCCGCAAACGAATGGCTTGACAGAGAGGTTCAACCGCACACTCGGTGACATGTTGACTATGTACGTCGCCTCGGATCACAGTAACTGGGACACGGTTTTGCCGTTCGTCACGTATGCCTATAATACGGCCACACAAGCTACCACTGGCTTTTCGCCTTTTTTTCTGCTGTATGGCCGAGAGCCCTCGTGTACTTTGGACACAATGCTCCCATACCGACCCGATGCTGCCGAATGCACGCCTGTGTCTGAAGCCGCCAAATACGCCGAGGACTGTAGGCAGCTCGCGCGAACCCTTACGACCGCTGCTCAAGGTCGTCAAAAGCTGCGGCGTGACAGTGACGCGCTTACACCAGTTTTCCCGACTGGTTCTCTTGTTTGGTTGTGGGTCCCGCCTCACAGCCCTGGCCTTTCGACCAAACTCCTTGCACGCTATGATGGCCCCTACCGCGTCATAGACCGTCCCTCCGCTGTCACCTATGTTGTAGAACCTGTGACACCTTCACCCGACCATAGGCATCGCGGGCGTGACACGGTTCATGTCAACCGACTTAAGCCGTACTATGACCCCCTCATCCTACCTACGCCGTAAGTCGCCAGGATGGCTCCTCTTCTCTCCCGGGGGCCATTGTGGTGAAGAGAAAGACGAAGAAGGTGCTCTGGTGTCGGCTGTGCGCATGATCAGCGTTCATCTACTGCCAGTGCTACTAGACTATGCCTAGTGCCTCGTAATAAATCATCTTATTACACCTAAGTCATTTTGGTCGCCCTTTTTAAATAAAACGGTTACTTCGGCGGTCTGCATTTTTTCTGGAAAGGAAGATGTAGTTGAGCAGAGGTTGAATATGTGTGTAACTGCGGGGGCTACAATATCAGCAACATATTTTACTGGTCCTATCTGAAGGTCGTCAATGTCTCGGCATCTGCTATTCTTTTGGCTTAATAATACTGACACAACTTCCTCTCTTGTAACAGGTTCTAGAAACATTGTTTTATCGTTACGGCAGTTTATGTACTCACATGCATCTGGAAGCGATCCATAGGTTGGCATTTGCGTAAAGAAATCATTAAAAGCATTAGCCAACTCAATTCCAGTTAAATCATTGTCATTAATCTTCAACCTTTGTACGCTGGCATGGGATTGGTTGCGTTGCAACAAAGAGTTTAGACGGGACCAAAGTAAGTTCTATATAACTTATCTTTCATTTTTATTTCTTGGCGCAAGGCAGGAGTGATCCAAGGTTTACGACTCTTACGGGACCGCTGATATGCCTTATTGGGAAAGTGAAACTGGTAGATTTGTTTGAATATATCAAGGAATTGGTTATAAGCATCATTTGCGTTATCCAGCTATATCCCCATTGGGTGGGCGATAACAAACGGAATAGATAACTTTCCCCACAGACAGTGATATGACCTCGTAGTGTGAAGTGATCATACTGTATGAGTCAAGCATTTCACCATTTTCGTTCATATCCAGTAGAACTGCCACTCCCCCACCACGGCCAACAGATCTATTCAGGTAATACGTTTTATAGTTAGTCATTCTGAAAGCATTATCTTCACTGGTGCTCCACGTTTCACTTAACATTATCGCAGTGAACTTGAATTCACTGAAAAATTCTTCTAGGGATTGTGTTTTATTCTTCACTGATCGTGCGTTGATGTGTACAGCTTTTAGCGATGCGGGCGAAAAACAGGAAATAATACGGTTTAAGTCAGCAGAAAGATGATATTGGTTTTGCATCTTTATTTCTCTTTACTTTATTTTCTTTTATCGATTCGGCAAGCACAGTACTCATTTCAACTGTTCTAGGTCGTCTTCTCCTTTGATATGGATGGCATCCATCCCTGCACTTTTGCGGACAAGAACTTTTCCATTTACATGCCATACATAAAGATAACCATTGCCTTTTGCCCAGTCCTTCACCCGACGAAGCAGTTCTCTGTTGTACCGAGTAAGGTTTTCCTGGATGATGATAGGTGGATCGTTCTCTTTTACTTTGTTCTTGGCTGAAAGCCAAGTGTCTCTTGTCGCTTGTCGGGTAAAACGAGCGATTATACCTGGCTTCTTATCTTTCCGGGCAGGCAATAGGTGTGTCGTCTGAATATCGGTTGCTGTTAGAAGCGGTATTTCAAGCTTGGGGGCAAGACTGTTTAATACAGAAAGCAGATTTTCATCTGGTTGAAACTGGATACCGTGTATTCCTAGGTTAAGTTTTCTACTGCGGTGTTCGAGGTCATTAACATGTTGCTGCAGTTGGGCTTGCACTACCTGCGTCATATCGTCTTTCTCTTCTAATTCAGCTACTCTTTTTTTCAGAGGCTTGATTTCATTCTCTTGACGAGAAACCTGTCTTTCGAAGTCATCAAATTTCTTGGACATGTGTTGGACAGATTGTTCAATTTGATCCACTTTTTTTGTTACTTCTGGCAAACTTTCCAGTTTTCCTAGGATAGCGGCAAGAGTCTTCCGAATATCAGATTCAGAATTAGAGCCATTATCCTCTTTGCCTGTTACAGGAGCCTTTCCTGCTCGGCATTTACAACAGCGCCACGTCTTTTTCGAATCAGGGGGCTTAGCTTGAAACGATTTCTCTTTTACCCCAGCACACTGGCCAAAATGGTATGCACAGTTACATCCCGTACAGATCACACGCGGGACACTTTCTTGAATAGTTGATGCACAAGAAGAACATGTGCTGGACATTTTTTTTTCACAAGGTCTGGCCGTTCAACGCAACACAAAGCATACCGTTACGATGAGTAAGTTTCAACTAAGGTGGCAGCAGCGGCAGGAATAAACTGCATACAAGTTTTGCGTAATATTGCACTAACCTGCGAAGACAGCAGTAGCTTTCTAGCGATGCAGTCGTGTCGCTGCCGCTGCTGCAAAGTGACCGCTGCTCCGATGTTCGCTCTTTTATCTAGTAGATGGTCCAGTGTACGTCTGCGCAGATTTTGCCAATACAGCGCCAAGTGTCCGATGACGCAGTTGGATGACGGTGGCCTCAGGTTGGGCGCAAGTTCACAGCAGCGGGGACTTTTCACAGTAGTACGCAGATTCACCTCAGCAGGGGTGGTGTTCCTTGGACCCAGTCACAGGTGTATCCAGGGATCTGCGAAGACAGCAGTAGCTTTTTAGCGATGCAGTCGTGTCGCTGCCGCTGCGGCCAAGTGAGCGCTGCTCCGATGTTCGCTCTTTTATCTAGTAGATGGTCCAGTGTACGTCTGCGCAGATTTTGCCAATACAGCGCCAAGTGTCCGATGACGCAGTTGGATGACGGTGGCCTCAGGTTGGGCGCAAGTTCACAGCAGCGGGGACCTTTCGCAGTAGTACGCAGATTCACTTCAGCAGGGGTGGTGTTCCTTGGACCCAGTCACAGGTGCATCCAGGGATCTGCGAAGACAGCAGTAGCTTTTTAGCGATGCAGTCGTGTCGCTGCCGCTGCTGCCAAGTATTCTGAAGTCTTCCCAATATACCAGTACTGTCTGCCCATGCCTGGAGTTTCAATATATTTGCATACATTACGAGTATATTATCGATGTAATGGCCAACAGTCTACATGAGTGAATTGCATTTCCCACCCTTACCTTTGTAATAATAAATTCATTTTAATTTGTCGCCAAGTGTCTAATATTCGCGTATCCTATACGCGTTTTTCTACTGCATTCAAGACAACTTTCATACTTTTTGTTCCCAGTTCATTAACCAGCCTAACGGGAACGTCATCTAACCCTGTGGCTATCTGCTTAGGAACTTTCTTCTCGGCTTTTTTTCGAATCGGCATTTGTCAGTGCCGGCTTCTTTTGCATCTGGTTCGAGTTCATGGTCTTCTTTTCTCCAATTTGACCTCGCCAATGCGTTGAAGCGATTTGGCGGTTACTTTTCGCTAATAATTTATTGCTGCACCCCCTTCCAGTTTGTTTCCATCTTCTAAGAAAAGGCGTTGTATTGTTTCAGACATTCTGCCTGACTATGTGGTTTCAAAATCTACTAAGTGCGGCCTTCTTTTTTCTCGTATTTTTTTTTATAACCAACGTTCATTTTCGCCTTTAATCCTTTCTTGAACCAGTACTTGAACAGTAAACTTGTTCTCCCGGTTTATAACCTTTTTCTGTCTAATTCAACCTGTGTCAACTGCCACTTTCTCGCTGCACATTGTCACGTGTCTTACGCAGACTAATTATATAATCATCATCATCAGGTCGGGTGCTAATATGCGGATTGGCTAGATGTAGAGGACGACGCGAACGACGTTGGTGGCTGTTGCCACTTAAGTAAAGCCGTTCGCTGGCAGTAGACTTTTCTCGTCTTTCCTCTCGCGACAATTTGATGGAGGTGCGGAGTAGCCTGACATCCAAGGCCATCTGGGCGAGGAGTTGCAGACTCCACTAGCTTTCTCAACCCAAGTAGCCCGAAGAAGCCGCCGCCTGCAAGGACTGCCGCCCGAGTTCAATCTGATGGCAAGCCCAATGAGAATAATGTCCACCACTACAGTAGGCCAGACAGAAGAGTCCTAAACTGCTCAGGTCTCGTTCATTGTTCATGCGCCACAAACGGCAGGGTCGTTCCACAGCGACTAAGTTGAGGACGTTGAAGATTCGTTGGATGACCTCGAACGAGTCGCCCGCTTCAATGATTGGGATGACACTAAGAAGACCCGCAACATTACTTTGCACTAGAGGATTAAGTGCGCTACGGCTCGTGAGCCAGGAGTCCTCTCTGACGAATTGGCAGGAATTTCGGTGGCAGCTTCGCGACACCTACGGCAGCACTCATAGGAAAGAACTAGCAGAGCAAGCCCCCGTGTCACGATACCAGAGGTCAAACAAGAGCGTTGCTATGGTCGCGAAGAAATGCCTCGGTTCTTCCACTAGGCCCTGCATGTCCGAGGATAAGGTGCGGCTCTTTATGTGTGGAGTAAAGAGCAGCTCTTTGCCGGTCTTGTGCGTAATCCTGGTACAGTAGCAGAGTTCCTTCGTAAGGCAACATCCATGGAAAGGGTGCATCGGCAGCGGTCGTCGCAACATGAGCGTCTCACAGCCACTGCCTGCTCCCTCATGACAGGAACCGAGAATGAAAGCCTCGCATACCTCGTACGGCGTGTGGTGAGAAAACAACTCCAAAAGTTGCAAGCAACAATGCTCCAACCGATTGTGACGGCAATTACAGATGTGGTTGCTGACGAGGTCCGGCAAGTAGTACAACCTTTCGCACCCACCTTTGTCGCTTGTGCCGGAGTGGTGTGTGCGCCATCGCCAACTACAGTCGGTATCTGGTAGCCGAAGAGACAGACATCACCGCTGTTTCTGAGTGCTGCAACTCAGAGTACGGCTACATAGAGTGACCCTCAACAGATGAAGGCAAATGCGTGACGCACGGCCAAAAATAATCCAATATGTTACTACTGTGGTGAAGCTCCTCACTTTTTCCAAGACGGTACGTTCCGGCAATTGAGTCTCCGTGGCTTTCACTCGGATGCGCGTAGCCCTAGCTACGGCGACTGCCTTCAAGCAATCGAGGCATACCAGGCAGGACACAATCACCTCGCGGCTCCACATTGACGGCAGTCGCGATCACTGCCTCTTAGGTGCTGTTCTCCGTAGCCGCAACACTACCTCCATTCTGTTGGCCGCAGTGGCTCCAACCAATCTCGGGGCAACTAAGAACAGGAACCTGCGGGAGTGAAGCCACTATCTGTGAAACCGAAATTCCTCCGTCGATGCAACGTATGACTGAAGAGCGACCAGTAATCGACCAATTCCCAACTTCTCACGCGATGTCAAAGTTACGGCTTACATAACTGTTTGTGCTGTTGGTCATCAAGTAACTGCTCTCCTCGACACTGGTACCAATCATTCTTTTCTAAGTGGTAAAATCATTGCCGCGCTGCGGAAGGGAACGACGGAAAGGTCCTCAGCTGCGCACAGCCGCCGGTCATCTTGTAACACCAACGGAGCAGTCCACGTCCAGAATTGGAATGCGCAATTCTAACTTTATTGGCTTTTTCATTGTACTGCGTCATTGTTCGCGGAAAATAATATTTGAGATGAATTTTCTACGGGAATATCAAGCCACCATCAAACTGCGGGATCTGCTCGTCGCGTTATCTATCGAAAATACTGTACGATCGAATAGCTGCACATCAGAGCCAATAACATTGCGTGCGGCGGATAGTACAGTTACAGTACCACCACGAAGTAGCATTTTCATTGTTGTCCACTGGGAGTCCGACCGAAAAATTCTCCAGCCTGGTTTCGAAAAATGATGAACGGTGTTTATAAGCCACACTTGAGACTATGCTGCAACGTTTCCATTGAAGATATCCGAGTGTACTCACGGTCAGAAGGGGGACACACTCCGAGCATCTGGCGAAAGTTTTGCAAGCGATTAGTGACACGGACCTCAAGATAAATGAGAAGAAAAGGCAGTTCTTTAAGACAAAGGTAGTTTTCCTTGGAAGAGTGTTCGACGGAGCTACCAAGGACACTAAACAGCAGTCCGTCCAAAGGATCACGAAGCTTACAAAGGCGCATGGCATTCACTCCATCAGTCTCCTTTGTACTCGCAGGTCACATCAGGAACTTCATTACTGATTTCGCCAATATAACCAAGTGGTTGACGGAGCTGACAAAGAAAGATGTGTATTTTGTCCGGACCGAACAATGCTAAAAGAATGATCAAGAACTAGTACATCGTATATCCTCGGACCCTATTCTCGCCCTGCCGGACTATAATTTATCTTTTGTGATGAACGCGGACGCCTCAAATTATGGTACAGGGGAAGTTCTATACCAAAGCGATTTCACATGTCCAGCTCAGCAGCTGCGAGTTATGGGGTACTACTCCTATAGATTCAACCCTACTCAGTTGAACTATTCGACAACTGAGAAAGAAGCACTAGCCGTTTTAATTGCTCTGCATTACATGCCTCCTACATCGATTGAGGCAAGTTCAAATTGTACACTGATCACCAAGAACTGACCAATGTTTTATCTATGTCAGAGCTCAGAGGGAATCTGGCCCATTGGGTCAATAAGCTTCAGCAGTACGACTACGAGGTGTGACACAAAAGAAACGAGACTAAGTGTGTAGCTTAGTCATGCAGGTAGTCATGTTACAAATGCAGATACCCTATCTCGATTGGCAGTTGAGAGATAAAGCTTTATTATGTCCTTAATGGGGTCCAGGGGTGGCGGGTTGAGGTTGCACATGGATGGTCAACTTGAAAAAATTATGGGAAAGGTATGAGCCGTTGCACTTCGAGGATGGAAAGTTCACTGTACCAGAAACACTGATACCAAAAGTAGTTCACTTATATCATGACAGCCTTGAATCTGGCGGTCATGATGGCTTTTGATTGATGCACACTGTGTTATCTGCCCTAAACTGGCAATCTTGCCTCGTATATTCAGATGACGTCTTAGTCTTCTTATTTAAAGAACACATCGATCGACTTAAAAGCATACTTCAGGCATTTCGTACATCTGGTCTGTGCCTTAAACTTGAAGAATGGCATATATCCTAGAACGAACTCATATTCCTTTGCCACGTCTTCTGTAACGCTGGGATTTCCCGACGCCTATAAACAAGTGTCATGTCCGCCACTTTATCGGACCTTTCGCCTACTACTGCCGCTCTGATGAAAAATTTTCACAACTCGCGGAACCAATAAATCTGCTTAGGAAGCATAACGCGATTTTGTTTGGGCGCGAGGACAGCCAGATGCCTTTAGACAGCTCCAAACCCGCCTTCTGCCTCCTACGATTCTGAGCTACTTTGGCACGGATGTCGATATGAAACTACACACGGGTGGGAACAACGTTGCCATTGGTGCTATTCTTTTGCAGCTACAAGGTGTCGAAGGGGTTATTGCGTACGCCAGCGGCACTTTACCATCTGCAGAAAGAAATTAGACTACCACCGAAAAGGAATGTTTGACCGTTATGTGGGCCATCTCGAAGTTTTTACTTTACCTTTACAGCCGGCCTTTAGGTGTCGTAAGCGACCGCCATTGTCAGTTTTGGCTGGTGAATATAACAGATCCATCAGGACGTCTAGCTCCGCGAAGTGTTCGATTGCCGGAGTTTGATGCTACAATTCTGCACAAGTCGGGACAGAAACATATCGACGCGGACTGTACGTCTCGCGCTTGCGTTGGCACTTGCAGCACCGATCTCGAAGATGAGTGCGGTTTGCTCCCTGCTCTTGCAGTATCTAATGTAGCACAATAGCAGTGAGAAGACTTACAGCTGCGACCATTCATCGACTACCCTGAGGCACGCAACTCCCAAGCTCCTCGAGTGTTCGCTCGTTAGGTGTCATAGTTCTGCCTCGGCAAAGACGTGCTTTACAAGTATACTTTCCAGTAAAATGACACCAGACACCTGCATGTACTCCCGTTGGTCTCCGCGAGGAGATCCTACGCTCATGTCACGTGGAACCTTCTTCACTTGGGCCTACCGCGCACATTGAGCGGAATTCGTCAGCTGTACTAATAGACTAAATTACTGAAGACCGTGAAGCACTATAGGAAGAGGTTACATGATTGTCGACGCCGCAAGATTCTGCCTGCGCAACCAGACAGTTTTCTGAAGCCTGTTATTTAGACAGATTCCTTTTGAGGAGGTCGCTATGGATATTCTCGGTCCGTTTGCGAAGTCTTCTGCTACGAACGAATTGATTGTGGTCGCCACCGAATATCTTTTCTGGTACTGTGAAACCAAGGGAGTTCAGCGAATCACTGCCTTGGACACTGCCTTATGCTTCGTTCATAATGACACGTATACTTATCTTTATCGGGCGACCACGTTTCGCCGCTTAACAAATGTAATCGCACAGCGAGGGACGCGCCTGCATGTATCCGACGTTTCTGGAAAGTTATCGATGCTTCTACCCGGCTGTCTGTTGTCGCCAAACCTTGTGTTATCAGATTCCATCGCGTAACGCGAATGGTGTAGAACATTGTGGAAGGCACGCGGGTCCAAACGATTAGTCTGGAACATTCGACGACTGCTCTATAAAAGCCGACGCGCTTGACCCGCTGAGCAGATTTTCCGACGATCGCCGACCGTGTTCGCCGCTATCGTTGTGCTATAAGTGTAGCCTGTTTTTGTGGGCACAGGTTCGCCCAATAAAAGCTAGTTTTGTGTTTCACCGTATTGCTTCTTTCTTCACCGTCACTACCACGTGACATCTGGTGGAGGTGCTTTACGTCCATTTACCGGACGCCCCCGACAAGCCGTAATCCAAGCCCAGACCGCAAAGACAACACCAGCGCCGTCCCGGAACATCGAGCAAGCCGCCGTCTTCAACAGCTGCCCCCGGAGCACGGACTTCTACCTGAGAAGACCAAGAAGATTGTGGCCAAGGAAACCCCAATGGCAGCCCCAGCGTCCCCCATCGTGCTGCAGCAGCCCAGGGAGCCTCCAACGTTCCGCGGTTCAACATTCGAAGACCCGGAATCATGGCTGGAAACCTACGAACGGATCGCGACATTCAACAACTGGGACCCCGACGACAAGCTGCGGCATGTCTACTTCGCGTTAGAAGACGCCGCCAGAACTTTGTTTGAGAACAGGGAGTCGACCTTGACAACCTGGGACCTGTTCCGTAGCGCCTTCCTGCGCACCTTTACAAGTGTCGTGCGCAAGGAAAGGGCCGAAGCTATGCTGGACGCCCGAGTGCAGCTACCAAATGAGAACGTTGCCATCTTTACGGAAGAAATGAGCCGTCTGTTCCGCCACGCCGACCCGGATATGGCCGAGGAAAAGAAAGTACGCCTACTCATGCGTGGTGTGAAGGAAGAACTTTTCGGCGCAATGGTACGAAGCCCACCGACGACCGTAGCAGAGTTCCTTCGCGAGGCCACCGGCATTGAGAAGACACTCGAAATGCGGAACCGGCAATTCAACCGCCGCACAAGCTCTACCCACTACGCAGGAATTCAATCACTGGCCACGGACGATCTGCGCGAGACCATCAGGGCCATTGTGCGCGAAGAACTGCGCAAGGTCTTGCCTTCGTCGCAGCCTCAAGTGGCCTCTATCGCCGACATCGTGAAAGAAGAGGTGCACCGATCCCTTGGAGTTCCTGAGGTACAACCAGAACCACCGCAGCCGGTAGCAATGAGCTACGCCGCCGCCGTCGCCCGCCGTCAAGGCCCCCCTGCGCGACCGCGCCAAGGTCCTGCAACACCGCAATTCCGTCGTCCGCCGCCGCCGCCGCCAGCGCGCCCACCCGTCGCCCAGCGCACCTATGCGAGGAAGACGGACATTTGGCGAGCCCCCGACCACCGCCCGCTCTGCTATCACTGCGGAGAAGCCGGCCATGTGTACCACCGATGCCCATACCGCGACATGGGACTGAGAGGGTTCGCCGTCAACGCGCCGCGTCCACAGCTTGGGGAGCGCCCACGTGACATTGCCGATTACCTAGCCGCCACTCAGTGGAACTCTCGACGACCGTCCCGTTCGCCGTCACCAGGCCGCTACCTGTCGCCGCAGCGCCGTCCACACACTGGCCCAGCCCGGGGCCGCTCTGCGAGCCCATACCCGGAAAACTAAAAGCAGCAACCGATGGAGGTGCGGTTGCTGTTCGTCGAACTGACGAAGATCCTCCGCCGCCGACGAAGACGACGAAGAGACCATCTCGACGACATAACGACACGCCGCCGTCCCGACGAAGTCTGGAAGCCAAAACTACACCGACGAAAGACGACTTGACGACGCGACGTTCCAACTTCAGTTCAACACGACGCAGCCGTGATCCAACGCCAAGACCTAACTGCAATGCCAGACAAAGAACAACCGACCTCGACGTGCTTCTCGACGGCCACGCAGTCACTGCCTTAGTCGACACAGGGGCCGATTACTCCGTAATGAGTGGACACATCGCCGCCCAGTTGAAGAAAGTTAAGACCGCATGGGAAGGCCCTCAGATTCGCACCGCTGGAGGACACCTCATCACGCCGACTGGGATTTGCACGGCAAGAATAACCATTCATGACCGGACTTACCCTGCCACCTTCGTTATCCTCCAACAGTGTTCACGAGACGTCATTCTCGGTATGGACTTCCTGGACCAACACGGCGCAATCATCAACCTGAAGTCGAAGTCAGTAACGCTGTCGGAAGATAAAGCAATGCCGCCGGAGAGGCCTCGTAGTCACCACGCCTTGAGTGTGCTCGAAGATCAAGTGAGCATCCCGCCTCGCTGCAGCATTGTTATTTCGGTCAGCACCGAAACACCCGCTGACGTAGAAGGCGTCATCGAAGGCGACCAACGTCTACTGCTAGACCGTGAAATTTGCGTCGCAAGAGGGATCGCTCGACTGCATGGAGGGAAAACTGAAGTGTTGCTGACAAACTTCAGCCAGGAGTTCAAGCACATCAACAAGGGCACGACGATCGCGTACATCGAGGAAATTCTGGAAACAAGTAATGCGTTTGTCCTCTCGGATTCCGCCGCATCTACCCCGACGACCATGGTTCCCGAACCAGACTACGACATTAATCCAAATCTCCCTATGATTAAGCAACAGCAGCTCAGAAGTCTGCTCCGACGATACAAAGGCTGCTTTTCGACGTCATCGAGGATTCGACAAACACCAGTCGCCAAGCATCGCATAATCACCGAGGAATGCGCTCGACCACTCCGTCAGAGCCCTTACCGAGTTTCGGCGCGAGAACGTGAAGCTATAAGAGAACAAGTCGACGAAATGCTGCGCGACGACATCATCCAGCCGTCGAAAAGCCCGTGGGCATCCCCTGTTGTTCTGGTAAAGAAAAAGGACGGAACCCTACGTTTCTGCGTCGATTATGGTCGTCTGAACAAGATCACGAAGAAGGACGTATACCCCCTCCCACGGATAGACGACGCATTGGATCAGCTCTGCAACGCTAAATACTTCTCGTCCATGGACCTCAAGTCTGGCTATTGGCAAATAGAAGTCGACGAAAGAGATCGCGAAAAGACCGCCTTCATCACCCCAGACGGCCTCTACGAGTTCAAGGTTATGCCATTCGGACTGTGCTAGGCGCCTGCAACGTTCCAGCGCGTGATGGACACTGTTTTAGCAGGATTGAAGTGGCAGACCTGTCTCGTATACTTGGATGACGTCGTCGTCTTCGCCGGAAATTTCGACGTTCACCTTAGGCGGCTGGCAACAGTACTAGAGGCCATCAGGTCATCAGGACTTACTCTGAAGCCGGAAAAGTACCGCTTCGCTTACGAGGAGCTTCTACTTTTAGGCCACGTCATCAGCAAATCTGGAGTCCGCCCCGACCCGCAGAAGACAGCTGCCATAGCAAAGTTCCCACAGCCCATAGACAAGAAGGCAGTGCGTAGATTTCTTGGCATGTGTGCCTACTACAGGCGATTTGTCAAGAACTTTTCACGCATCGCTGAGCCGCTGACGCAGCTAACTAAATGTGACGTCGAGTTCAAGTGGGAAACGCCGCAGGCCGACGCATTTCAAGAACTCAAACGACGTATGCAGTCGCCGCCCGTACTTGCGCACTTCGACGAGCACGCCGATACCGAAATCCACACTGACGCCAGTAGCCTAGGCCTCGGCGCCGTCCTGGTCCAGAGAAAAGATGGACATGAACACGTGATAGCTTACGCTAGCCGGTCGTTGTGAAAAGCGGAAGGCAATTATTCTACAACCGAAAAGGAATGCCTCGCCATCGTTTGGGCTACAGCGAAATTTCGCCCTTACCTATATGGCAGGCCATTCAAAGTCGTCAGCGACCATCACGCCTTGTGTTGGCTAGCGAATTTAAAGGATCCCTCAGGACGGCTGGCACGGTGGAGCCTCAGACTACAAGAATACGACATCCCTGTAACATACAAGTCCGGACGAAAACACTCAGACACCGATTGCCTATCACGCGCCCCCATTGACCCACCGCCGCAAGATGACGAGGATGACGACGCCTTCCTTGGGATAATAAGCGCGGAAGACTTCGCCGAACAACAACGAGTGGACCCGGAACTTAAAGGCCTCGTCGATTATTTGGAAGGGCACACCGACGTTGTCCCCAGGGCATTTAAGCGCGGATTATCTCCCTTCACGCTTCAAGACAGTCTACTCGTGAAGAACTTCTCACCAGTCCGCGCCAATTACCTTCTTGTTGTCCCGTCAGGACTTCGTCCAGAAGTATTGCACGCCCTACATGACGATCCGACCGCTGGACACCTCGGAGTTTCCCGGAAACTATCGAGGATACAAGAAAAGTATTATTGGCCGCGCCTGACCGCCGACGTCACCCGTTATGTCAGAACATGCCGAGACTGTCAGCGACGCAAGACACCGCCGACAAGGCCAGCCGGATTACTACAGCCAATCGAGCCTCCTTGCCGACCATTTCAGCAGATCGGGATGGACTTGCTGGGACCCTTTCCGACGTCAATAACCGGAAATAAGTGGATCGTCGTGGCGACGGACTACCTCACCCGCTTCGCTGAAACAAAAGCACTGCCGAAAGGTAGCGCAGCCGAAGTGGCGAAATTCTTTGTCGAAAACATCCTGTTGCGACGTGGCGCCCCAGAAGTCCTCATCACCGACCGAGGAACGGCCTTTACAGCGGAGCTCACCCAAGCCATCCTGAAATACAGTCAGACAAGGCACAGGAGGGCAACGGCTTACCACCCGCAGACGAATGGTCTTACGGAGCGGCTGAATAAGACCCTCGCCGACATGCTAGCGATGTACGTCGACGTCGAACACAAGACCTGGGATGCCGTCCTGCCGTACGTAACATTCGCTTATAACACGGCGGTACAAGAAACAACACAGATCACGCCGTTCAAGCTGGTCTACGGCAGGAACCCGACGACGACGCTCGACGCTATGCTGCCTCACGTTACTGACGAGGAGAACCTTGACGTCCGTACCTACCTCCAGTGCGCCGAAGAAGCCCGACAGCTCGCCCGCCTGCGAATTAAGAACCAGCAGAGGACCGACAGCCGACACTACAACCTCCGACGACGCTTCGTGGAGTACCAGCCCGTTGACCGTGTTTGGGTTTGGACCCCTATACGCCGACGAGGACTGAGCGAGAAGCTTTTGCGTCGCTATTTCGGACCGTACAAGATCATCCGACGTATTGGCGCACTGGACTATGAGGTCGTGCCAGACGGTATTTCGCTATCACAGCGGCGCCGCTCACGACCTGAAATCGTCCACGTTGTGCGACTCAAGCCCTACTACCAGCGTTAATGAACTTTGTGGCTTCGCGTAACTGACCTTTGGACTTTATTTCTTTTTGTTGTTACTTATGTTTAAGAAGTGTCTTTTTGTGTTTCGCTCTCTTATATTTGTAGCATCGGGACGATGCTATTTAAGAGGGGGGTATTGACACGTATACTTATCTTTATCGGGCGACCACGTTTCGCCGCTTAACAAATGTAATCGCACAGCGAGGGACGCGCCTGCATGTATCCGACGTTTCTGGAAAGTTATCGATGCTTCTACCCGGCTGCCTGTTGTCGCCGAACCTTGTGTTATCTGATTCCATCGCGTAACGCGAATGGTGTAGAACATTGTGGAAGGCACGCGGGTCCAAACGATTAGTCTGGAACATTCGACGACTGCTCTATAAAAGCCGACGCGCTTGACCCGCTGAGCAGATTTTCCGACGATCGCCGACCGTGTTCGCCGCTATCGTTGTGCTATAAGTGTAGCCTGTTTTTTTGGGCACAGGTTCGCCCAATAAAAGCTAGTTTTGTGTTTCACCGTATTGCTTCTTTCTTCACCGTCACTACCACGTGACAATAATATAGTTATCCGGCGTGGTGCACCAGCCCTAGCCATCACGAATAGCGGTACAGCCATTACAGCACAGCATGTTTACCGAAGCCGTGTAACTAAATACTAGTGCACACCGAAAAGCTACTGCGTACCATTCGCAAAGCAATGGCCTGACCGAGCTCTTAAACAAGACAATTGCTGATAAGCTGTCCATGCACGCGGCCGATGACTACAATAAGTGGGACCATGCCCGTCTATACATTCGCTTGTAATACTGCGCTTCAGGAAACCACAGGATTCAGCCCTTTACATTTACTATACATACGCGAAGTTGCCGCTACGTTGGACGCAATACTATTGCCTCACACATGCACAACTGCTTTCGCGGATACAGACTCCTGTGCCAAACGGGATAAGAAGCTGGTCAGCTTGTGCAACTGCTTATTCAATGTAAGGAACGCTAGGATGCCCGCCGTTACAGTATTCGCCAAAGAGAGGTCGTGTACAGCCCTTGTGATAACGCGTGGGTGTGCAGCCCCATATGCTAACAAGGTCGCTCCGCGAAACTCCTACGCCGCTATTTTGGTTCCTGCGTAGTCTTGCAACGCCTAAACAATGTGAACTACAGTGATTCCAGCAGACTTCTCACGGCCCTTCTGACGTAAGCCTGGGCCCGAAATCGTGCGCGTAGTTGGGATAAAGCCCTATTTCTCACCACGACTTACCTGCGCTGCCCTCTTGTATTGACGCTACTTATGTGCTTCTGTGCATGTTTTGTTTTAATGCTTAAGCATTCTTCGGCGAGTACCCTAGCCCCGTCACGCGAAAAGTGAATGTCTTGTATTTGCGGAAAGATGCGTAATTTGCAAAGTTAAGGCATTTAATTGTTTTAATAGTGAAAACGTAGATAATTGCTAGATTCATAAGCAATAAGGAACAACTTAAAAAAGGAATGCATATGAGAATGCGCATAGGGATACATAGGGCTTCCTATAAATTGCATGCGGCAGATTATAGTAGGGTTGGGCAACTAAAATTTGGTGGGGAGGAAGCAACTTAATTTGAGGCTTGGCGAACTTTCTAGGAGGGCGAATTGAAGTTTGGGGGTGGGCCAACTTAATTTTGAGGAAGAACCAATTTGTAATTTTGGGGTATGCTTACGAATTCTTATATAACTCCAGTGGAGTTTCCGCATTCTTCTTTTTAGAGCGCAGGCCTCATGCGCCCGTTCCTGCCTTTAGCGTCGGCGTCCTCGCTCGGCGTAACCGTGTGAACGAGCTGAGCTAAGGATGAAAGAGCAAACGTGGAGCGCAGCGGGGTATGATAGACGGCGACAGCGAAATCATGGCGATGATCAAAGCAGTGTAGTAGTACCGCGGAAGACTGGTTTAGTGGCGACGACCATTACGAGATGACCCCAGAGTAGCGCACCATCGTCTGTTTACCGATGGTATGTGGCGAGCGCGTCCACCGATGTCATATATGGAAACAAAGCGCTGCATGAGCGGGGGTGTGTCTGCGGCCGTGCTATGAATCACGCCTATGCATCACCCACGCGGTGCATATCACGATCTCCCGACTAGCGAGGCAGTAGCGTCACACTTCGCTCCCTTTGCAACGTACCACATGACACAGATTGTCCGCGCCAACCACAATATCGCGAAATGAAAACGCGTATAGAGCTGCGCTTAAATTGCGCATTAAGGAGCATCGCAATCGTTAGTGAATTTTTTCTTCTCCACTTGTTGTTTTTGTGGTCTTGCTCTCTCATGTTTAGAAATCGAGACGATGCAGTTTGATAGAGGGAATATTGACACCCGTCTTTTATATGTTCACTCCACAAGCATTGTCATCAGAAAGAGCGTCCATTTTCGGACTGGATGGATGTAGCGGATGACGTGAGCGATGTTGGTGGTTGTTTGGGCTTCAGTTAAAGTGCCATTCGCTGTCAGTGGACTTCTCTCCCATTTGCTCTCATGACACTGTGCTCACATTTGCTCTCCCGTGATGCTTTCTGTTGTTCATCGATCACTTCCAGTGTCTCCTTGTTCCACCAGCTTTTAGCTTTCCTTTTTCCTATCCAACAAAGGTGTTGCTTCTCTTTCCTTCTTTCTCTCGTTATTAACCTTGGAAGCTCGCTCTACTACCACACTTTGCTTGCATATTTGCCAAGTTCTTTTTCGACTCTTGTGACTATATTATTTGTTCGGGTTTCAAATTTGTACTAGCCATTCTTCCCGCCTTGCTCTCTTTTCCAGCTATACATCTAATTTCCAAAATGTTGCAGTTATACCGCTGTGTTGCCATACCCTTCGTCGTGAATGACCATTTTTCTCCTCATAATTTCCTCATGCAAAGAGACAGTAATCAATGGTCAACCGTCTATTGCAGTTTTCTCGTGTGATCCACCCTTCACATTTAGGTTTGGTATTCATGATGACGAGCTCAAGGAAATCTACCATTGACTTCCCGCTGGTGCCGGCAGAACCACCTACATCCTGTATGTGGGTATTCAGTTAACGTAACATTAAAATTTCGGCATTGTTCACGAAACCCATTAAATTAGCACTTAATACTAACTCTTCCCCTAACTCGAAACAGCATTCTTTCGCTCTTTGCCGAAGCCAGCGTCAGAGCATGGCACAGCACATATGTGTAATTTTATGCCCGCATGCCTGCCAGTCAGGCACATTCAGCTCGCGTTCCCGCCAGTGTACCGTCTGAAAAATAACTGCCGAAAGTCGACGCAGGCATGGTGTCCATGTCAGATAGAGTGAGGTGAAACAACGTACCCTATGCAAACCGCTCCTAGGTGATGGTGGGGTCTTATCTATTCGGGATTTTAGATTAGCATATATTTGAGGCTGATGTGCACGTTCGCAAATGAAAGCTTGTTGGGCAAGTTCGTGCATAGATGCTATGATATCGCGGGTACAAAGAACTAGATAAAATCGGAACATTCTGGTAGATCTTGCTTTGAATATCGACGTTAATGCGATTAGCATTAAGCAATCTAGCGACACACCGTATTGACAACGCCGAACAACGTTGTGTATGGGGCGTGATCTGCGGCCGGGCTGCTTTCTCGCGCTTCCGGCTGGACATGCTGCGCCATCTATTGCACCGCCAGGAAGTCGGCACGCAGCCTCCGAGTTGCGCGGCGCGCCGATGCGTGCAAAGGTTAAGAATTTTTCCGTCTTTGCGCGTGGGCGTTCGTGGCGCAGCGTTAAATTGACGCACTTTTGTGTTGATGAATCCGTGCAACGCAGATTCTGTTCTGCTCATCGCCAGATTAACTTTAAAAAGCTTTTTTCAGTGAAGATTGGCGTGAATGAGGTAGATACGACTTTAGTCTGCAAAGTCGGCGAAGTTACCGAAATTTTTAATTGTCACAATACAAATTGGTCCAAAAAGAAAGCATGGGCGCTATAACGTAAAACTATTCCAATTTTTTTCTGTTCCAATTCTGCAATCAGCCCTACACGATGGGTTAACTTTTTTGGACCATCCCCACTTCGCCTGGCTGTCACGGGACATCACGAAAACGGCGATAGCTCCCAATATGATATGACGTGTTCACACTGATTACGCATGATTTCACCGAACAAAAGCAAAATAGTTATCTCTGATTCGACGCCTTTTCGCCATTAACCCTCGGCCATTGGTCACAGGCTTCCGGGCTGCACCCACTTCACCTGCCTGTCACGCGACGTCACAAAATCACAAAGACTCACCGCGTCAGAGTGAAATGTACGCGCTAAAGATGCATTAATATGCCGAACAAAACTGAGTTTTCTTCTGAATAGCCGCAGGCTGCCCCGTTCCGAGAGTAAAAGATGGCTGCCGGCGATCGCCCAGACACTGGCAACTCGCACCTACCCGAAAGCATGGGCTTATTTGCGTATAATGAAACTGTTTGCTTAGCCGCGTAACGTTTTCGAGCACTTTCGGCACGTTTACGACCTTGTTCTGCCAAGTCTTCTTTGCTGAGGATCCGTTGAGGATCCGTTTTAGCGTCATTTTAAGCTACCGTTGCGTGCCGCCGCGATGTTCGACCAGCCACCGCGAGTTAAATTAGCGAAAGCGGACCAATCGCAGGCGCCGGCACCACCCTCTTCGTTCGGTTATCGATTTTCAGTGCAGTGGCGCGACCCCATCGAAACCCTCTGCACTTGAGCGTGCTCCTCGCCACTTGTCAGCCAATTAGATACGACGAGCCGCTTAGTGTAGGCAATGTTATTCGTTTTTGAAGCAAAGAAAAGTTACCTGCTATGAACGAGGAGAGCGTTTGATTGGTCTGTTCATAAAACCCTGCGGGTGACCGCCCGACGCTTACGTCGCGGTTACGGAAATTTGGCGTCAGGAGATTGGAATAAAAACATTTTTGAATAGCTTTACGTTATAGGGCCCCATATTCCAACTCAGACAGACCCAGCAAGAAAGATGCCTGACAATCAAAATTTGAACAAAAATGTGTCAACTTTAAAAAATCAACATAAATTTCTCCTATGAGTGCGGCAGTATAGTACCTGGAAATGTTGCAATACATCTGATTGGGCAACTTGGTCCAAGACCAATGCAAAGCTTACTTGCACTATGGAAATTTCCCATGAAGGCAAAATGAATGTAATGAGAAATGAAGCTAAAGCTAATACAGATTTGATCAGATTAGCTGCAGTAACATTGGTGGTTAGAAGGACAGAAAGCTGAGCTAGTTGGTAAGGATTCATTATGCAAAAAGGTGAGGCGTGCAGACAGGACAGAAGAGTAGAGAACACGAACGCCGACTATCAACTGAAGGGAGCACTGAGGCGAAAAAAGAAAGAAGACACAAAACTCATCTGCGCAAGCTCAGGAATGGTATGTGTCAGTCGGGTACATGTACCGGTCTACGTGAGAGATAACTGTTAAGGCACTTCATCTCTTCCTTATGTAAAGTAATCGAAGGCTGACTCACGCACGCACTTCCACCAATATAGATATGCCATGCCTCTACCATAAGACGCGTATCTTCATTTTTATGCCTGTACAATATCGCGCATTCTAACTCTGGCGCGCAGTTACAATCGTGGCAATGTAGGGAAAGATTAGAAGGTGATCCACCGGTTAACGACCTATTATGTCCATTAGCGTCTCATTGATACACCGTCCCGCTTTCCCTACGTAGAACTGGCCACAGCTAAGGGGAATTTTATAAACCACACCCATACGACAGTCAGTAAAACTGTTTGTTCTTATTGTGCTTCACTGCACAAATATCTGTTCTCTTTTTGCCTTTTACCTGCTCCTTTTTCCTCTGTACGGTAGCGCATATCTTACCTAGCTTATTCGGAGCAGTGAAAGCTACATTAACATCATATCAACTTGCCACTTTTTTAAGCCTGTGCTACACTGAATGAATGTACGGAATAGCCGCTACTCTTTTTTTGCTATTACTGGTTTCTGTAATCACGTCATTCCCTCTCGAAACCGACTTCTTTAGGCGCTCAGCCACAGTGGCCACTGCTACACTAGGATAACCTGCTTCTAGTAGGCGCCGGACTGCGCATTAGAACTGCCGCTCATTTTGTGCATGCAGGATCTGGTGAGAGAAGACTTAAAGCATGAGATGGCAATTCCGTTTTTTACCACTTTGGAATGTTCGGATTGAAAGTTTAGCAACGGCTTCGCAGATCTTGGGGAGTAATATCAACAAACGTGATTTTGTTCGAAGACCAAGGAAATGTCAAGAAACTGAATTACACGTCGCTGAGGAAATTCCTTGGTAAACTTTAATCCTCCTCCATAAAGTTTAAATTGCTCACTTACTGAGGTAGCAGCGGAACCGAATTCTTCCCTATTGCAGAAAAACAGGTAATCATCAACGTAGCGAAATTTCTTGATAGTGCTATCACCTAAGGCTTTCTCTAAGCAGCTGTCAACTTTACTCAGGTAAATAATCCTAAGAATAGGGGCAACCTTTGAGCCAATACAAATGCCTGATTTCTGCAGAAGAACGCCATCTCTCCACCCAATCAGCGTCGACTTCAGGTACATTGAAAGATTTTCAGAAAAGCTACCGTGGAAACACCGCATCTGTCTTTAAAGCCGGTTATCAACGAAAGCAGGTTATCCTAGTGTAGTAGTGGCCACTGTGGCTCGAAGTTCGAAGTTCCATCGAGGGAAACGCGGCGACATGCATCTGGTTTGGTTAGGTTTAATGTAATCGGTTACGTTTAATGTAATGCTTACGTCGCGGTTACGCGGATTTGACGTCAGGAGGTTGGAATAAAAACATCTAACTCAGACAGACCCAGCAAGAGAGAATCCTGACAATCAAAATTTGAACAAAAATGTGTCAACTTTAAAAAATCACCATAAATTTCTCCTATGAGAACGGCAGTATAGTACCTGGAAAAGTTGCAATACATCTGATTGGGCAACTCGGTCCAAGACCAATGCAAAGCTCACTCGCACTATGGAAATTTCCCATGAAGGCAAAATGAATCTAATGAGCAATGAAGCTAAAGCTAACACAGATCTGATCAGATTAGCTGCAGTAACATCGGTGGTTAGAACGAATGAAAGCTGAGCTAGTTGGTGAGGATTCATTATGCAAAGAAGAGGTGAGGCGTGCAGACAGGACACAAGAGTAGAGAAGTGGACAACTGTGCAGACAACGCTGCGGGTGACCGCCCGATGCTTGCGTCGGCGGTTACGCAAATTTGACGTAAGCAGATTGAAATAAAAACATATTGGAATAGTTTTACGTTATACGGCCCCTAAACGTGTTTGCGTTCGCTGGTACTGAAGGATTATGAGCGTTGCTTGCCTTTCGATAAACATGTTCACCCAATAAACAGTTAGATTCCTAACGTATGCTCTTGGCAGTGTTTGTAAATATTTTTCATCATTACTACAAGGTGATAATATCACCAATGTTACATTATGCAAAAAAGAGCTGAGGCGTGCAGACAGGACACAAGAGTAGAGAAGTGGACAACACGAATGCCGACTATCAACTAAAGGGAGCACTGAGGCGAAAAAAGAAAGAAGGCACAAAACTCATCTGCGCAAGCTCAGGAATGGTGTCACCGCGTGTCAGTCGGCTACATGTGCCGGTCTACGTAAGAGATAACTGTTAAGGCACTTAATCTCTTCCTTAAGTAAAGTAATCGAGGGCTGACTCACGCACGCACTTCCGCCATTATAGGTATGCATTGCATCTCCCATTAGACACTCTACCATAAGAAGTCGGTTTCGAGGGGGACGAACGTGATTACAGAAAGCAGTAATAGCAAAAAAAGAGTAGCGGCTATTCCGTACATTCATTAAGTGTCGCACAGGCTTAAAAAATTTGCAAGTAGATATTATGTTAATGTAGCTTTCACTGCTCCCAATAAGCTAGGTAAGATATGCGCTGCCGTACAGAGGAAAAAGAAGCAGGTAAAAGGCAAAAAAAGAAGATATTTGTCCAGTGAAGCACAATAAGAACAGTTTTACTGACGGTCGTATGGGTGTGGTTTAAAAATTCCCCTTAGCTGTGGCCAGTTCTATGTAGGGAAAACGGGACGGTGTATCAATGAGAGGCTAATGGAACATAAAAGGTCGTTAACCAGTGGATCGCCTCGTAATCTTTCCCTATATTGCCACGATTGTGATTGCACGCCAGACTTAGATGAACGCGCGATATTGTACAGGCATAAGAATGAAGATACGCGTCTTATGGTAGAGGCAATGCATATCTATAATGGTGGAAGTGCGTGCGTGAGTCAGCCTTCGATTACTTTTTATAAGGAAAAGATTAAGTGCTTTAACAGTTATCTCTCACGTAGACCGACACATGTACCCGACTGACACGTGGTGACACCATTCCTGAGCTTGCGCAGATGAGTTTTGTGTCTTCCTTCTTTTTTCGCCTCAGTGCTCCCTTTAGTTGATAGTCGGCCTTCGTGTTGTCCGCTTCTTTACTCTTGTGTCCTGTGGGCACACCTCACCTCTTTTTTGCATAATGTAACATTGGTGATATTATCACTTTATAGTGATGATGAAAAATACTTACAAACACTGCCAAGAGCATACGTTGGGAGTCTAACTGTTTATTGAGTGAACATGTTTATCGAAAGGCAAGCAACGCTCAAAATCCATCCGTAGCAGCGAACGCAAACACGTTTTCGTCCACAGGTGAAGTGCGTTGGCTACTTGTACAGTGTGCATTCCTACATAATCGTGATCGCTCGCCTACGTTTTGAGAATTCACCCCAGTAGTCGCATTGCGCGCACAATCTGATCACACAACGCCCTCTTAGTATGGAATTGGCCACAACGATTGTGGAATTCGAACAAAGGTTACCTATCTTTCGCATAGTGGCAAATTGATAGCACATAATAGCACTTAAGGCGCTAGTTGCGAAGCCCAGACATGCTGAGGGCGAGAAAGAATGTCGGCTTGCCTAGATGCTCTATCATTGCGGACACGTCCCTCTTCCTCTGCGTCAATTATTACCCCAGTATTACGTCATCCTCGAACTGATGAAGTAAACCCCTGCGCAACGCTATGTCCGCGTTGACGAACTTCTCGTCGAAGCTGCCGTCTTCCAACAGCTTCTTTGTGGGCGTCAGGAATTGATCGGCATGCGCGAGGTGGGAAACATGCCTTTGAATCGCTATTCGTGCGGTGGAAACCGCCACCCAGTGTTCCACCGCCGATATGCCGGGATCTACTTAAGCGCGCCAGGGGGCTTGGCTCACGCGAGAATCAGAGGCGACAGTCGAAGGACGGAGCTCGAATGAGAATGTTGCAGCGACCACGCCGGCAATGCGAACCTCAGCATACACCCAGCAGCTCAAGTCTCACCGGCGTGGAAGACTACATGGATAGAAAGACACACTCAAAATGGGCGAAGTACAATGTCTCGTATTAAAAGAAATATTTGGTGAACTGCAGCATTTATTCTGCCGAGGGCGACATTTCCAAGATATATTTACTACTAAGCATACAGATTAGCTCAAATTAGAGCATTACACACCGTGTGTCCCAGCTAACGCTTGCCAAATTGTTCAACAAAAAATTATATTTCAGAAACACGGTGGGAACTACAATTATAAGACCTACAGTGTCCGGTCGCCGCAGGTCTTGCGACCAAAGTGCAGGTCTTGATATCGTGTCTTGCACCGTTCATTTTTAATCTTGTTTTTTTTTTCATTGAATAGCTTGGATAACATAAGTTGACAGAGCCTACATCATGTTGCTGGGTAATAAGGGACTGTATAACAACTACAGTAGGAGTCGCTACGGGATATCCTTAAGCAAGAAGGCATAGATAAGCATTTTGTAGAGTTGCTCTGGGTATATATAGAGAGAAGCGAATAGGAAAGCTATACATGTGGAAATTCCCTCAGGACAGACGTTCGTATGGCCTATATCTGAAGGGCTGTTTACAGCTTATGGTAATTGAACATAAACATCAATGGAAAGTTCTAACTGAAATTTTCTTTTAATCTTACACCGGTAACGTGCAGCTCGTACAACCCACCTGCATACTTTAGCTGAGGATTTCCGGATCAATGTATGCTGTAGACACAGTGCAACTAGATAACAAGAAAGAGGACACACGGGATTGCAAAGACGTGAGGCAATGAAGCGACATATCTGGACCCTAATTTCCCTGCTGAGGAACGAAGAATATTGGTCTTTATTGAAGTAAGGAGCAAGGAATTAGCATATATGATAAACGGCGAGGCTCAGGCTCAGTCGTAATACATAATTATGTGGGTGTTTACATAAATGAATAAAATACTCAGACCCCCACCAAGAAAACCGAGGATGAAGGGAAAGCGTTACGCGGCTATAAGGAAACAATGATCACATTGTGGCAACAATGAATATGAGGTGCAGATGTTAAGACCCGTTTGTGTAGTATTAAGGTCAAAATGGCTGAATACACAAGGCGAGCAACTTGAACACACTCTTGCAACAAAGGTAGCTTTGAAGACCTTCGTGTCATTAACGTATATGTACAACGAACGTATTCATGGATTCGCACCAACTAGCCCGCCAACGCATTGTGCTGAACGTTTTCGCATAGATTATTTCTTTATTACAGTCATATAGTAAAAATCAGCATTACACTGATATCAGCTGGTTACGATTCAGTTACACCATTAGGCCGACGAAAATGTGTAGGCGCTCAAACTAAACACAGCCTATGCAATTCTTCGGTGCAATCATGACGCCTGGCATGTCGTCTCTTGTAATGTAACTATTGAATTGGATAGTGACCGCCACGATTGTAACAGTCACTACCTTAATCCACCATTTCTCCACTTATTTATTTGCTAACTGCGTATGCAAATTTGGTTAGATATAGAGGGTGCGTAGCGCATCGACGCTACACAGTGCCAACTGGCTACTGCTTTTCTTAAGTTATCGGGATTCACGTGCCAGAACCACTTTCTGACTATGAGGCACGACGTAGTGGTGGACTCCTCAAATTTCGACCACCTGGGGATCTTTAACGTGCACCTAAATCCAAGTACACGGTTGTTTTCGCATTTCGCCCCCATCCAGATGCGGCCGCCGTGGCCGGGTTTCAATCCCGCGACCTCGTGCTCAGCAGCCGAACACCATAGCCACTGAGCAACCACGGCGGGTCTGGATACTAATACTTGCCTAGAAATACCCATTGGCACTACGTTTAACCCCCTCCCCCTGAAAAGCAAGATAACGGAAGGAGCGTTGACAGTTCACACAGCGGCCTCTTGAAACCGCCTTGGTGGTCTGCGGTCACTCAGACGGTACTTTCGGTTATTAGGGACTTGCCCAGGTGAACCGAGGCCAGCCGTGGCCTTGGCTGCATCACTGTCTTATAATGTAACACTTGAACCGAATAGTCACGAGCACAATTGGAACAGATAATAGTTTATACTGCCATTGCTTCGCTTACATCGCTGGCATCAGCATATATAGATTTCTTTGCATAAAGTGAGTATGTGCCCGTATTCACGCTACATAGTTGACAACTGGCTTTGTTTGCTTGGCTAAATAAAAGATATGAATAGATAGGTTACATGTCAGAGAGAAGAAGTCACACCACAGAATGCCGCAATAAAATCACGAAGGGGCAAAGATGACATAACTACGCTTGTGCTGCGTTCTACAGTCGTTATTGTCCGCATTCGTGCAAATCCTTAATAATTGAACCCGCTGAAGAGCACGCCTAGCTAAATGTGGGGACGACTGGAAGTAGAATAAATGGCTGACTATGATGACGGTGACAATGACAGAGAAACGTTGCTGGATGATGAGCATCGATAACCTTTTTATTCTTTCGTTTTTTTTTTTTTTTGACTTCAGACGCTCTGACATCGTTAAGCGGACGACGCCCTCCGTTCCGGAGACAGACGCGCTGTTCCAATCTGCGCTGGGCACAAATGAACGCGGGAACGAGCCTGTGGGTTCTCATTTCACAGGAAGAAAGAGTTCAACACTTGCCACACGCAAACCAGTGGCCATCAACGACACCAACCTGGAAGATGCCGTTTTATAGCTAAGTGATGACGAGAGCTAAGTGCCGCGTTGCGCGTTGCTTCTAGCCGCCATTGGTGCTTGACTTCGAAGGCTCCCTATGACTAGGGAAATGGAGAAAGCTAAGAGCCTATTTGTGCGAAACAAGCTCGTAATAAATTGTTATTCGCTCCTTTGCTTGTCGTACCTTAAAAAGAAAGGCGCTCTATTTACGCATCTATGTACGTATTATTATATGGTCTTGTATTACGTACCTCTTCTGTTATGAGCGAAGTCCCCTTAAAGCTAAATTGAACTGGATGTGTGCTAAGTGTCAATACGAATTTGTGAACAAATAAATGAAGAAAATAAATTAAAATCAAACCCACATTTTGGAATGCAGGTGATGCGAAACTTCACTAGATGGTGTAAGCAATACTATAAAACTAACGGCTATGAGTACAATTTTCCTCACTTCCATCCTATGCAAAGTGAAATCTAATGCTTACATTTATACACACCATAGGTGACGTGTCGTGCAATTTTTATGTTTGTGCATTACATCGCTCAGAAGGTATGCCAAAATGCACATTCCTAATCAAGCGGATGCACAGTGTCAGATGTGGACGTAGCGATGTCCACATGACGAAGGCGATTTGTGCTGCTTGTCAAAGGAAGAATAGTGATGGTAGGTGTGTGCACACAAAAGTACGACACGTATCCAGCAACAATTAGAAATTATGTACGTGTTGCAACACAGGACTCCGCGTACGGCCGAGCACATTCTAATATACGCTAATTTCAGTATAACCGAGAGAGCATTACTGTAATTTCGTTCACTTGCATGTCTGACTGTATGCAGTTGATAAGGTGAAGTATACGAAAACTATTCAGTTTGAGAATAATGAGGAAATATTAGAAACCACTGAATAACGAATGAAATATTGTACTATTCAAATCGAGGGACGAATAAAATAAGGCAATATTTCATTATTATACGAAACATTCCAATATACGCCCATCGCTAACCTTTTCCTTTTGTTGCCTTTTTCGCAAACGTTGCGGGTGCTGGCTTTATTGATGAAACACAAGCCTACTGCCAAGTATCATAGTAAGCACTAAACAGCTTCCAAATACCGAACTATTTAGTACCTCTATGTAGCGCGAGACTCCAAAATACCTTGATGCTGTCGTTGACACGGCCTTCAGTTTCTTCTTACCTGCTGCTGACGTTGTGCTGGGAAGCGAGGTGAGTATTTGTTCCCGAAACGGGGAGCAGACCAGCGTCGGTACGCAGTGAAGGATGTCCCAGAAAGTGGATGTATACTTGCTAGTAAAGGCGTTGTGTGACAGAACCTATACGCAGTGATAAGAGCGCGATTGACTAGAACCGTGTGCGTCCACACGTGCGAATAAATAGTTCGAGAAAAAATGCGAACACGAATAGTATGGATTGGATTGTTGCGCGGTGTCTGTGATAGACGCTGGTTTCGGAGAACTAAATCTGTGCCGTTTGACTAAGACAGGCTTAAACTGAGTGAGGCATTTCGCGGTGTACATTTGTCCAACTTTGTCATGTTCCTTGTACTGCCGACGATAATTTAATGCAACGGCGTGGACAGTCAAACAAAAGACAAAACAGACAAGGTTGCGAGCAGCTAACAAATTTTTATTCACAGGTCACCACCGCTATACGCGCTATTTGGTGTGCATACGATTCGTCACGTCATCGCGCTACTGGCGAGCATCAGCGGCACGAAAGTCCTGCTTGTAAAGAGATGGAAAGCGTGTCAAAGCAAAAGCAACCGTAGTCATAACGTGAGAACGACTATCCAACCATAAGTCCTCTTGTATTCCTCTTACACACCAACTAAATCTTTACATGAACCACTTTGCGCAGTAAACGAGCTTCGTACAGGCGCCCAAATCTTTAACTGGCGTGCGCGAGCGGCGACTTTTCCGTGCGTCAGCGCCGTATGACGGGGCGAGGCTGGAAACAGCTTAGCAGACGATGGGCCCAGCTGAGCGCGCTTTGTCCGCATGCGCTCAGCCTCAGACTCTTTGCAGCCGCGCCCCGTCATACGGCGCTGACGCACGGAAAAGTCGCCGCTCGCGCGCGCCAGTTAAAGATTTGGGCGCCTGTACATTTTCCTTTATTTTTGTGGATAGAGGACAAGGCTCAGAGAAAAATGGGAAGGTAAGCGTTTTGTGCTTTAAACTCATTTTCAGAGTGGAATATGCGATTTTAGACTTTCCTCCTAACGGAGAGCTGCACAGCTTTAAGTGTTGTGCGTCCTCACTTCGACGAGGCGAAGATGCTTTGTGCATCCCATACGCCACCTTTTTTATTACACTTACAAGAAATTTAAGTAGCCATCCCAGCAGCGTTAAAAAATGCGGCGGTGTCTCATGTTATCACCTATACACCGATTCAAGACACGCCGTCGAGCAACTCACACAAGCAGGTGAAAAAATTCCGTACCATTCCACTCTGTGGACGTGCATGAGCAGCTGTGCATGTGGGCCCCTTAATGGAGAACTGTCCATTGCCATGCGTCAAACGCTATATGCATATAAACGGAAGGCGAGGCGCGACTAGCCGCTCCTCCACGATGTCGAGCCTCGGAAGATGATGAGGCACTGGGGGTATACATGCCCGGTTATTGTTGCAAAACTCGGCACCACATCTTTAACTAACGAATTCCGGCCCGCAGAACAGACACACACTTCACCGCACTCCGACGGCACACATTGCTTCGCCGTAGCCAACGCAATCGCGCATTCGTCGACGTCCCGCAATGCAGTAATGATTGTGAGGTCACGCGAAAACTACAAGCCGCCACACACAACACAGTCCACGCAAAATTGTTTCCTCACGTACCTGCTCTGGAACGTGGCCGTTACTGCGATGTCCTGGCGGTCAGCACGCTTACGGGACCGCCACCACGAGAGAGCGGAAGGAAAGGAGATACGCAAGCACTTAGAACGCCGACACAGAGAGGGCAGTGCGAACGTACACATCGCCGACGCGGGTGAAAGTGTAGTATCTGTTCTTAGCTTAATATCTGCTACGGGTTACATTTGTACCCAAGATATTAAACTTATCTTTGCAAGTTAGCGGAGTGCTTAAATGGGCCCTGAAGAACTTTTTATCGAAGTGGATGGAGGCACTTGAGGTGGAATCAAGCTATTTCATAAACACCCGCCGCAAAAAGTACTTCCAATAATTCAGCTTCTGCTGAACGCATCGCATTCAAACGCGGTCTCCGCTGTGCTCCCGTTCCTTCTTCGGTACCTTGCACTGCGAAGGCTACGACGCAGTGGGGCGTATGTACAACGCTCCGCCTTCTAAATCTCAGCGTGGCACGCAGTTCAAATTTCATTTTTGATGTTAACGTAGGCGCCACGACTTACGCCTTTGGTGCCTACAACGCGCTAAGCCTACGTCAAGCGCGGTTGTTCTCAGCGAGCCGCATTGCGCTTAGCCAGTGGACTCGGGGCGGCACCCCGCGGCGGCCGTGGTATCCACGCCATGTAGCCGACCGAAGCTTGGTGTCAGCCATCGGCCAATAGCAGCCGTCTACGGGAATGACGAAATAGCGCGTCCGATTTCGAATAGGGCGTCTAGAAGAGAGTGAGGACAGGGCCTGCTGCTGAAAAGAGAGCGTTTGAGAGAAAGGTGACTTTGCAATCCCCATGCGAGCGCCACGCACCGCGTACGACAGCAAAACTTGGCCTAGATGTTCACAGTAGGGCGCGCTACCTGCGAACTATGTTATTTTGCCAAGCCCAACAGCGGTTCATGCCAATTTAAAGCCTTCTTTACCTCTGCCGCGTGTCGGCCCGGTATTGCACTATCTTCGTGATTGACCTCTGCATGGGGAGAAATTTTGGACCTACACGGCTTGATAGACGCAAGAAATTCTTTCCAGAACGTACCCATATACAGCTTCGTTGTGAAATTCCTTAGCAGTAAATTCCTTAGTACAGTAGATTCGCGCACAGCAAGACCACTTGCTGGATACAGTTCTAATGGACTGGATTCAGGGTCATAGCTCTGCATAAGTTAATATATAGCTGCTCATGAGACTACTGTGTGGGCAAGCCAATCTCAGACTCGCAGTAGTAGTGTTCTCCCCATGGAAACCTATATCACGCTCGTGGTCTTGAAGGCTAGGAAGCGAGCAAGCGCGCGAGCCTTCATACCACCGTGTAGCATTCGATTAACGCCCTATTTTTCCCCGGATACAGCTAGTGGTGATGACGCGCACACGGGGTCTGAGCGCGATGTCACTCTGGCGATCATCACATCCTGGGAAGAGGGCCGGAAAAGAATTTCTCAAGCATGGCGGCATTGCTCGGCCACGGCTGACCAGGTGGATGTGAGCCAGCTCTAGACCTGTCAGTAAATGCTAGAAGATAGCGATCTTTCCTAGGCAAGGTTGCATACAGTCGACCCAGACGGATAAAATACATGGAGGAACTCAAACACTTATGTCGAAGGTCTCATGTACTTTATAGATTCCGCAGGCTTACCCGTCTATTTCGCAATTTTAGGCTTCTAGGCGCATCCTATTGGGCTACAGGTCAACGAAACAAGAACAACGAAGATAATGACAATCACAACAAAAGTCAGTAGAAAAACCCTGTATATATTTCGCGACAATCCCAGCCGCCATGTGGCGTTTGTCCTTGGCTGCAGTGGAAAGAAACGTTATCGCTGATTTGTTGGACAAGAGTACACTTATCTCAATTGCATAAATTCAAAGAAATGCTTCAGTTGTCGATGAGGTTTGGGCGTTTCGTTCCCTTATTGTAATGATGTCATTTCTTTTCGCATTCGTGACAGAACTCTGAAAAAAAGAATTCGTAGAATCAATCAAGCAATCAATCATTTAATTAATCAATCAGTCTTTTAACGCACCCAAGAAAAACCTGGCACTGGCAAACGTGATAAACTGTAGAAGACACACACACACACACACACACACACACACACACACACACACACATATATATATATATATATATATATATATATATATATATATATATATATATATATATATATATATATATATATATATATATATATATATATATATATTGACACGTGTACTTCTTTGTCTTCATCGCCTGACCATTTTCACGGTCTAACCGATGTTATCGCTCAGCGCAGGCCGCGCCCGCATGTATCGGCAGTTTCTCGACAGTTATCGATAGTTCTATCCACTGTCTGTTGCCACCGAACTTTGTGTAATCTCATTGTATGCAAAAAGGGAATTATGTGGTGCTTTCTGAAAGACACGTGGGCGCCAGCGATTGCTCTAGAACATTCGATGACTCATGTGAAAAATCCGACGCGCTTGACCCGCTGATCCGTTAGAACAGCGAACAGACAATGAAGCTAAGGAAAGCATCGGAGAAATTAATTGTGGTTCAAATTGGAACATAGAAAATAATGAAGAAAAGGGAAATGGAAGTGGACGAAAAGATACCTTGTCGCCGGTGGGAGCTGAACCCAGACCCTCGGCATTATGCGTGCTTTACACTAAAAATTGTACTACGGCGACGCCTATCAGTTCGGACACTAAGTTCGGTATCTATGTTTGCTAGATCTAGCCTTAGGAGTGTTAGCCAGCACCACTCAGAGCCATGGTGGGTGGATGTGGAACATCCCTTTTTGCCCTTTTTTTTAACACTCGCATGTTAAATAAGGCTGCGCGAACGACACCCTCGCGTTGAATATACGAGAGAAGGGGAATCGAGCCCCTTGGTTCTCATTCTTCTTTCATTTATATATATATATATATATATATATTATCACGGGCCGAGGAACTTCGTTCACAGCCGATTTGACGCTATCCATTATGACACTGACTCATACCACCCACAGGAAAACAACTGCCTATCACCCTCAAACAAATGGGCTAACCGAGCGATTCAACAGGACGCTGACCGATATGTTGTCGCTTTACGTAGACTTGGAGCACCGTACATGGGACAAGATACTACTCTATGCAACATTCGCCTACAATACCGCATTGCAAGGGACCCCTCAAGTAACGCCATTCCAGCATGTATTTGGTCACACAGTTACCACACCCTTGGATGCAACGCTGCCTGTCAGCGACAGTGCAGAACAAAACCCTGACATCAGCGACTTTACACAGAGGGCCGAAGATGCACGTGAGCTGGAGCGACATCGCATTTAACAAACGCAGCGAATCGACGCGGACCGATACAACTTGCGGTGAAGGGAAGTCGAGTATGCACCAGGCAACAGAGTATGGGCGTAGACTCCCGTACGGACACGCAGCCTGTCCGAATAGCTTTTGCGCCGTTATTTCGGCCCTTACCGAGTGCTTCGCTGCATCAGCTCCTTGAACTACGAAGTCACGCCAGAAGGACATGTGAGGTCACCACGATGCCGGCGTCCCACAGCAACTGTACATGTGGTCAGACTGAAGCCATATTATGACAGGCAGTCAATATTCTACCAAACATCTACTCTGTGCCGTATACCAATTTAGTATGGACAACAGCTTGTGAACAATTTCGTCGATGTATGCATCGGGACGATGCGTTTTGGAGGGGGGATAAGGATGCAATGCAGAAACATCTTTAAACAACGCGCGTAGGTTCGTGCGGCCCTCAAGAGGACAACAACGTATTGGAGGAAAAGACGACGAAATAATGACACGTGTTTTCGCCGCACGCACTCGCATCGTAGGTGGCCGTTGTCGGCGTCTACAAGAAGAGGTGAAGAGACGCTCGAGAGAGAAGAAGAAGAAGGCATTCCTGATCTCCTGTTTAGAACGCGGCAGTCTTTTTAACGCGATAGCGTTAAGGAGCTCGTGTCGCAGAAAAGCCGGTGTCGGTGTCGGTGTCGGCGTCGGCGTCCGCGGCGTTGGCCGTGAGCGATAAATCACGGCAGGCGCTTCATAAATAAAGAGCAACTTCCAAGATGGGCTGGGTGGGAATCGAACCAGGGTCTCCGGAGTGTGAGACGGAGACGTTACCACTGAGCCACGAGTTCGATGCTTCAAAGCGGTACAAAAGCGCCTCTAGTGAACGCGGTGTTGCCTTAGAAACAAGCTGTTTCTAAGGCTCAGGCGTGCGTCCCTTGCTCAGGCGCACATTTCGTTGTCGCGCCGAACGCTGCGTTGCTCGACGCTCACCGCGTCCGATGCGGGGCGCGTAGTCGCTGCGCCGTAGCCCATTGTCTTACACCCTTTGGTGGGTCGACGGGAACGCTGTCGCGTTCCACTCTTGAAGGCGAAGCTTAAGCGTCCTCCAATTTTTTTATTTACCCCCAGGGCAAAAGTTAGCCCACAACAAATAGTTGTGTCTGAACTCCCTGAACTGATTGTTACAATATATATATATATATATATATAGTCGCAATGTCGAAACAGGGGCTGTAGAGCAGGAGGCGCCGCAGCAGGTCGCCGTTGACATTATGCGCGCAACCACGATTTCTTCTTCCTCACTGCGCCTTCACAAATATGCTCATGCACATTCGCATTGTCCTCCTTTTCAACGGAGTACAGCAGTGGCGTTTGCGTCCCTCCGAAGGAAGCATCATCCTGGTGCTCAATTTAAGCGTATGAGGGCGATGTATAACGGATCAGAGTTAAACACGCAAAAGAAAGAAACAAAAAACAATAGTTAGTTCGACAGGTACGGCTTCCTCCGCACCACATGCACCACTTGAGGCAAGTACTTGCGGCGACTGGAACTAATGTCACTGTCAGTAACGACCTCGTAATTCACGTCGCTCAAGCGGCGGGTCACTCTGTACGGCCTAAAGTACCGTCGTAGGAGATTTTCGGAAAGTCCACGACGGCGTATGGGTATCCACACCCATACTTTGTCGCCGGTAGTGTAGAAAACGCACCTGTATCCAAGATCGTATCGTTTCGCATCTTGGAGTGGCTGAATGAAGATACGTACGTGGGCAAGCTGTCTTGCTTCTTCGGCGCGCTGGGTAAAATCGTCAACGTCAGTAGGTATGTCGTCAGACTCCTGCGGCAGCATAATATCCAGCTTTGTCGTGGCTTCGCGACCGGGGACCAAGCTGAACGGTGTCATTCCAGCAGTTTCTTGTCGAGCGATATTCTAGGTGAAAGTAACGTAAGGCAAAATCTGATCCCAGTTTTTATGTTCTACGTCCACATAGATGCAAATCATGTCTGCGAGGGTCTTATTAAGGCGCTCGGTTAGTCCGTTTGTCTGGGAATGATATGCAGTTGTATTCCGGTGGCTTGTACCACTGATTCTGAGATTTTAAACAAATTAGCCAAATAATAAACAATTAGCCAAACAAATTATAAACAAATTAGCCAACAATTTGTTAGCACTGCCCTTCTCGGGGAAAAAGCATGGCTAGATATATTAACTTTGTAGTTTGCACTTGCAGTACGCGCACTTCATACTTAATATTAAATATGGAGAGGGCAGACCGTTTCACAATGTATAAAGGCAATATCACAAAATACAAAAAGAAAATAATCATACTCAAAGCTGTCACAGTACAAACACAAAGCGGTGGCACAGTTACAGAGTTGTTAGTCCAGTCTGCACGGAAATCCTACATAACAGACAGTACATGCGTAAATATTGCATTGTGCTTGCCACCAAATTAAAAAGAAATTATGCGGATCCCACGCAATATAGTATTCGGTGTAAATGAAGCTTTCTGTGCTAGGGTTTGGGTACGGGTCCAGTTGGTATTCCATTACAAACATCACTTGCAGCGCGCACATAGACACAGGGACCGAAAGAACGACGAACGACAAGCGCTGCGTCTCGTCTTCGTCGTTCTTTCGGTCCCTCTGTCTAGTACGCCCTGTAAGGGATGTTTTCAAGGTAATTAGTGGTGCTGTTGACGAATAATGTTTCATTTATTCAGCGTTAAGTGCAAAACGAGAGTGGTGGGTTGATATTAAAGATCATCACACCACGTGTTTGCTTGAGGCGTTGCTGCACGCTAGTGTTCCTAAACTTCGAGAAGTATACCATTGTCATTGCCTCACAAGGCTCATCGCATCGTGACAGAAGTGTTAAACTTGAATAGAATTCTGAGGCTGTACGTGCGAAAACTACCATCGGATTATGAGGCATGCCATAGTGCACAACTCCGTATTAATTTTGACCCCCTGGGGAATGCGCCTAAATCTACACCAGCGTTTCGGTATTTCGCCCCCATCGAAATTCCGCTGTCGTGGTCGGGATCGAATCCGAGACCTCGAGCAACGTCATAGCCGCAGAGCTACGACTGCGGGCATAATATAATTGTTGATTTGACGTTCGGCCTCTTCTCTACTTCCGCCATGGTACTACAGTGCTTTATTGTGGCGTTGCGTCTGCGCGCCCTGCGTGAATTGTCTGCTAGACAAACTTGCATAGTGTTTAATAGTCGAAAATTGCAGAAACGTACCGTACCGTACCTCGAAACCTTTGTTGTGTCGAGCAGTAGCAGCTTCTGGCCTTCCTAAATTGCCTTTTTCATTTACTGCCATCCTCAATGCATGTGACATGGGAGCGAACAGTTTAACTCATTGGTTTCGTGACTGTGTTGGTTCTGCCAAGGTTCTACCAATTTGTTTGTTTACTCTCGATCTCTACCTCCTCTCTATTATTATCTTGGCAAGTCCACGTTAGTTTAACGGTAAGCGCGGAGTTTTCTGCAGTGTTTTTGAGTGGCATCACGGATGATTACAACCGTCAATGACATAATGTGGCGATGCCCAAAGAACACCAGAGACCACTGTAGCGAGTCGACGATATTGGAAGGTTGGCGGAAGTAGGGAAACGACAAACAACGGAGGCGTCCAGAAGCAAAGTGCTGAATAGGAGTTCAGAAAGTTTGGTGATGGGAATCCTTGGTTGGTTTTTTTCCATTTTCCTTTTTTTTCCTTTCTTTAAACGTAGGTAGGACATTAGGCAATATAATAACAAGAGCTCGGTGGCGCAAACCACGGCCCGTCCGAATAGAGACGCTGATACCAGTCCATCCATTCATCCATCCGAAAAGGTGCAAACGAACTCCTCGCGTCGCCTTTCCTCTGTGCCATGCTAATGCCATGCATGTGCGCGCTCTCAACCACCACTCATCGCGGCCTGCAAGACAGCGACACAAGCAGCAGAAAAGTCGAACGAAGAGCGAAAGAAAGCTTCGCTTTAAGCAAGGAACTATGGAAGAAACACTTAAAATATTTTGATACTGCAGTCTTGCGTACATCTTTGGAGAACCCTAGGGGGTGTCCAGATAACATTCACTTTCCTATCGTAGTCCTGTTATTCAGCGTGGTCGTTACTGTAATGCTTGTTAAAACTCAAGCGTAATTCAAATATATATGAATTATGTCACTGGGACACGGCCATCACCAGCACAAGGCCTTAAACAGACCGACAATTAGAAATAGTATCGTGTTAAAAACATTGTAGTCGGCGACTTGGAACATATTCACGATTTACAATGAAAAAAGACGGAGAGAAAATGATTGGGAGAACACTAGCGCTGTGTTTGCACTGAATGTTAGCACGCGCAGTATTGGGCGTGCAACCGTGTAACGCTTTAAATAAGTCATAGTTTGTTTTTGTGCATAACGCTTACCATGCAACTCGCCAATAAGATTGACGATCTTGTCACGCCACTTTCTAGCCTCATGTTTTTTGTGACATTGTATTTTTAATGGGCTTACTACTCCAGCGATCCGTCAGCTGATAGTGATTGTGCTGTCTGCTACTTTTGTCCCACCATCGCGTGCTATAAATCCTAAAATAGCAGCTTGGTTACCAGCAAGAAGTTTGCGCATAGCAACCAGCTACATACCGTGGTTTTTCAGTGCTCCTAATGAAATATTTTTTGACAAACCTCATTATTTTGTTTGGCTGCGGCGCTCAGCTGAAATAGTGCGATAGTTATGCATCAAAAATTTGCGGGGAGTTGGAAACAGCATCTATCAAATTACATCTGGCCTTGTCTATGAGATGGACTGTTATTGAGACTTTACATTACTTACTGTGCGCGGTACAGAGTATACGTTGGCTGCCGGAAGCGTTCAGATAACCGCGCGTTCAGTTGGCTGCCCTAAATGAAATAACCATACTTGATTTTTTTCCGCAGGAGGCATAAGCCTCAAAAGCCGTCATAGAGGGAATGGAATGTCGGGCGTGAGTTGGTGCACTTCGGCATTGGGATAATTAGTGACATCTGCAGGAGCGATGAACGTGAATTTTCGAGTGCGTAACGAAATTACAAATCCGGTTTCAAAATATACGCGCCTCAGCCAAAGAACGTGTGGGCAGAACAATAACAGTCTAGTTTTACACGTTGCACATTTCAAGCGAGGTTTTGCAGTATACATGGGCTTGAACACTACTACCGCTGACGCCAGATAAGCATCGTAATCATCATCATCATCATCATCATCATCAGCCTGGTTAAGCCCACTGCAGGGCAAATGCCTCTCCCATACTTCTCTAACTACCCCGGACATGTACAAATTATAGTCATTTCGTCCCTGCAAACTTCTTAATCTCATCCGCCCACCTAACTTCCTGCGGCCCCCTACTATGCTTCCCTTATCTTGGAATCCCGTCCGTAACCCTTAATGACCATCGGTTATCTTCGCTCCTCATTACATGCCCTGCCCATGCCCATTTCTTTTTCTTGATTTCAACTAAGATGTCATTAACTCGCGTTTGTTCCCTCACCCAATCTGCTCTTTTCTTATCCCTTAACGTTACAGCCATCATTCTTCTTTCCATTGCTCGTTGCGTCATCCTCAATTTAAGTAGAGCCCTTTTGGTAAGCCTCCAGGTTTCTGTCCCGTACGTGAGTACTGGTAAGACACAGCTGTTACATACTTTTCTCTTGAGGGATAATGGCAACCTGCTGCTGACGATATGAGAATGTCTGCCAAACGCACCCTAGCCCATTCTTATTTTTCTGATTATTTCAGTCTCATGATCGCGATCCGCGGTCACTACCTGGCGTAAGTAAAAAAGAAGTAAAAAGTAAAAGAAAGAAAAAGTAAAAAAAGCAGGAAGGTAGCAAATTGTTGGAGGAAAGATTGACTCCGGCAGTACCTATTCTGGCTCTTGTCGCAGTGAATTTCCAAACTATTTGTGGTGGTCTATCGTGCCGGAAATATCACAATCAAGCTGTTAGAACCTCGCTCGGTTTCTCTTAATGTCCGCAGCTTCCCCGAGCTGGCGGAGAGAGGTAAGAGAGAGTGAAAGCAGAGTACAAAAAAAAAAGCATCCTACAACATGGCGACGCGGCTTTGGGTGGAGCCTAGTGAGGGAGAAGGAGCGGTGAGGTGGGGACACAGGTGGTGTGACGACATTGCACTCCGATGAAAACAAGCGCGTTCGCTTCGGCGGTCCTCTTTCCCGCAGTGAAAAAAAAGTCATGCGTGGCTCTGCTATCGCAAACACCAGAGACCAGTGGACCTGGGGGAAGTGCAGCAAAATATAGACTAAGCGTGGGGTTTGACACTACTTTGCTGGGGTGCGATCTTGTACGCGTTCCAAAATAGAACGGAGACGGTCCGTTCCACCGAGCCGCACATGATTGGTCAATTTAAACCGCGACGAAGGCCACGGCGTCAATTGTGACGTGATATCTGCTGTCAATCAGTCCCTGTCGTCTGCTATCGGACGAGCGCAACGGAACGGACAGCCTATTTCGTGACGTAAAGAACGGACCGCCTCCGTTCGATTTTGGAACGCGTACAAGATCGCACCCCTGGTCTTTCCCCAGCTCCGCCGGTTTCTGGTGTATGCGATAGCCGAGCCACACATAATTTTATCGCGTGCATACGATGCCCCATTTATGCCTCGCGCGTTTGTTCTGAGCCGTGATCCGGCAAAGGAAGATTGCGCAACGATTCGCCTGAAAAGAGTATCGCGTGGCGACTCACCGCTGCATAACCAACATCGTGGGTGCTTGTTCCATGGTGTATTGTTTTGCTCCAAATTGAAGTTACGACGAGCATTGCTTGCCACAGTGTGGTAAACTGCGGGTGCGCTCGCGTAGTGTTACGCTGTGTTTATCGTCGGAGGTGGTGAAGGGATGGAGCAAGAACATTCTCGAGAGAAATGAGAAAAGGGTACGCGGATAAAACAAACGGACCAGTATCTCAAGAGAAAATATTTCAGAAAGCAACCTTTAACGTAAGGATTCGTTTCTGCCAGCTGAGTGCGCAAATGATCGTTGTAAGTGGTGTTATAATATAGCCAGGTGTTTAGCAGCGTCGGTCGAGCATTCTGTAGCAACATCGACTGATTTCTGTCCACCAGGGCTAACAATAAGAAACTAACACCCGCTGCTCGAGCGAATGTCATTGAATTAGTAACGACCATATGTTTGGTCGCGGTCTTTGTTCCCCTAATGCCAGCCCCAGTACCAAGTCACATAAAATTATGACCCTTAATCTGGTGCCTTTGCAAGGGAGCTTGGCTTAAGTTTTACATCGCTGTGTAGCTTAGTACTCTTTGCTCACTGCACGCGCCAGGTGCATAATGCCTGCTGTGACATAATCATGTAAATGTGGTGCTGCCAGCACTCGAAAAAGCACAAATTTCTGCGCTGCTTTTTGAATCTCGTCATACGTTGCTACAATAAATTTTTATGACTATGTTACCGCTACGGTGCAAAAAGATAACAATAAATTGGAGGACGCTTAAGCTTCACCTTAAAGAGTGGAACGCGAAAGCGTTAGCGCACCCCGTTTGCTCCGCCCACTCATTCGCTCGGCATGCTCTTGAATCACACAAAGACGAAACGTGCGCCTGAGCAAGCGCAACGAACCAAGGAACTCGGTGTCTCGGAGAGAGAAACGATCTACCCGAGCCAAACGTCGTTATCGGCATGGACAGCCGGGCCGCGACGCGCCATGAAGGCGGACGCGATCATGGGGCTAACGCCTCGATGGGATCGTCCTCTATCTCGCTTGGGAGCGCCACGCGGACGCATGACTCCTCGCCAGCAGCCGGGCACCCATCGCAGGGGACGCTTTGCCACCAGACGCACTACGGCTTAGCGATCACGTCAGAGGCGTCCCGCATCGGACGCTGCACCTAGGAATTGCGCTGTGGGCGGAGAGAGGAGCCGCGTCGCGCGGTAAAACCCCTTAAACTTCGTAAAGTACTGCCACGCTTTGAAGAATACCGTCTCCTCTTCGCGCGCTCTGTCCGAGGCCCACGCCGCGTCGCTATTGGCCTAATAGCATCACGTGGGCCCTCGCGCCGTGCATCAGCGCCACTTTTCCTCGAGAAGCGTCTACGGAGTGGCGAGGAGCGCATGTTGGCGCCGTTGCTACGATCGAGCAGTGTAGGCGGCGCCACGGTCGATGAGGGAGCGTGAAAGAGAGGAGAAACGTGAAGGAGTGAAGGCGGAGGAGGAGAGTCACTAGTTTCCGAAGTTTAAGGGGCTTTATCGCGCGGGCGGGTGGCGTGCCACGTGTCGGGGCAGCGCCGTACATTGCGAGGGGGTCTACTGTGTTTGCCGCAAGATGGCTCTGCGTGCGCGCCAAGCGCAGAAGAAATGTAGCGGAAGCATACTTCGCTACGCGTTTAACTGCGGCTTCTGTAATTTACATGCTCATTATAACCGATATGCAGCGCAGTTTAAGTTTTTACGGCGCGTTTCTGAGGCAACACCACATTCACTACAGGTGCTTTTGTCCCGCATTGAAGTGTCGAAATCATGGCTAACTGGTAGCGTCTACGACTCACACTTCGGAGACCCTGGTTCATTCCCACCCAGCCCATCTTGCAAGTTGTTTTTATTTATAAATTGCGTCCCACCATTTTCGCTCACGGCCAACGCCGCCGACGACACCGGCTTTTCTGTGACACGAGCTCCTTAACGCTATCGCGATGAAAACATAGAAGCTAGAGAAAGCAGCTTGTGAACTGATTCCTAACACCTGTACCCACGTGTCTCTGTAAATGTGCGTGGATGTTTTCTTGCGCGCTTGGGTAGATATTTATTTGCCATATTGCTTTATATTTCAGAATTTAGCGTTCGTGTTTGTGTACATGTATGTGAATAGGTGCTTGCTTTTGTGCGTGCGTGTCTCATTTTCCTTATTTCTGTCCTTTTATTATATATTCGCGTTTGTGTTAGTAAGTTGTCTTTCAGCTACGTCTCTTCGCAAGATTTCACTAATTCTCTTATTGAAAGCACCAAGTCCTGTGAATAGAACGGCGGGCCTCTTCGATCTGAATAAAGCCTATCTCTCTCGTCTACTTTGTCCCGCCAATCGGCCTTGTGTGTTTCCTCCTACTATTATATCCTTGCTTTTAGTGTTATTGCCCCAATGGGATTAACCTACTTGCACAAAAGAAAGATTAATCAGCCATGAGAACAGAAAGGTTTACGTAAAGGTTATGTTAAAAGCGTAAGGTGTGTTGCAAAGTGATTGAACCGCTAACTACAGTTCATGTTTTTACGCATCAAATCATGTGGCAGCTGACCAGAAGTGCACGTGAAAGGGTGCCATACAGCGAAACAGCACGTTGCTATGTTGTTGCTTTTCTTCATGCTTCCAGTGAATAAACAGATGGTCTAGCAGGCCATCACATACGGCTGTACACATTTTCAACGCGGATGATACTGTGCAGGGGGGTCATTTGCTCTCGGATGCTTCCTTCATTATAAAGGCAATTTCAATCAATAGAGTGCAGCAAAACAGGGCCCTGGGAGCATTTTAATCTTTCACGATTTGTTACTTCATCAATTTCTTTCTCTGAATCTGGTCGTTGCTTGGCCTACGGCTTGCGCAATCAACAAAATGCTTTAATAAAACGCCTTCAAGTTTACTCACTAGTTCTCTGTATAAAAATGACAAATAATACTAGCAGTACTGTTCAGGGTTAGTAATTGTGCTTTCATTTGTGTTACTCGGCCCAGTGAGACAAACTAATTAAGCAATGGCTACGACATGACTGCGCTTTGAATTGCAGACTGCTAACGGTGCCTTTCAAGCGTGCCCCGATACTGCTATTTCACCACGGGGCCCGTCAAGCTTGACAGCGGCAGCCTGAATGAGTGTTGTGGGCATCACTAAGCTAATGACGTGCTACCAATGTTCTCTTATTCGCATTACTTGCCCGAGCCAGATAACCAAAATAAACAATGCAACCACATGAATGTTATGTTGCGTGCAAGCTGCTCACAGTGGCTATCAATTTGGCGTTTACTACTGGTATTGCATCACAGGTCCTGTCAAGCTCGACGGTGGCTGCCCAAATGAGCATTTTGGGTCCCACAAGGCCATTCAGGATTAGCAATTCTGTAGGCACTAGGAATTGCCAGCACTTAAGTATGTTTCCATGGCAGTACTTAAATTAAGCACGAAGTGTGCAAGCCGTTGCTTTCTTAGAATTCAGCTTCCAATAAAAGCAATTTCCCATAAGAAACTCGCCTCCACTCCACCCTGTACAAGTGGATGTAAAACAATGCTGTTGCCGACGTTAGACAAGCACAACCGACGGTAGACAAGTACAACCACGACCGGTGACGTTAAACGGCATTAGCCAAGCACCAGCACCACAAGTGACATTCGGCGACGTTAGACAAGCGCCACCACAACAAACGGCATACGTCACGTGCGCATGTTCGTGTCCGGAAGTGCGGCTTGCATCCTGATTCTTCTATACACTTTGCCAAGTGCAAATGCCTTGTTGAAGTAACAGGATTTTTCCATCTAAATTGCGTCACAATACTCGTAAAGTGCGGCTTAGACAGAAGCTGCAGACAAGAGAGCGTCGCATTGTAATTCGAATATACGAGAGAACATAATTATGTTACGCGGAAACTGAATGAAAAAGTCCTTTTCCAGCTGCCGTTTGAGGTCTGCCTGAATTGCCGCAGGCGCTAGGTGACGGTGCTGTTTCTAGGGTTTGCATGAGGCCAAAAAAATTCCGACCAACTAGAGGCTTACAGGTTCTCTGTGATAACCTGGCTGTTTGAGAGCTCGCGGTGTGAATGCTCGGCTATAGCGTCGCCACCACCAGCAAAATTTTGGTAGCCCTGATAAAGGATTTCAATAATAAGCCGTCATGCTTCGTCGAGTGGCTACATGCCGGACAAGTCGTTGTTGCAGTCACTTTCTTCAGTGTGTTCTTCCCCCACTTGGAGGACGATGGGTTGGATATGGTCAATCGCCGACGTATCAAGTCCGCACTTTGCCTACAGGTTCACCACGTGCTGAATTTTCTTCCTCCAGCCTTCCGCCGTTACGTGCTTGATTTTATCCCTCAGGATGCCTCCGGCGGTGGACAGCTTGAAATGTTCCTTGTCCAGAGCGACGGCGTTTCTGACCTATGGTTACACGAGCTCACTCGGTCTAAATTCGCAGTCGTAAGGCCCGAACCTGAGTACAATGCAACAGGTGCGTTCAGCTGTCGTCTACGATATGGCTGAGAAAGTGTGACTTGGAGGCGGCATGCACGGCACTCAACAATTTGCAGTTTACCGCGAGAAATTGTAGTACATTGTCTATTATGGCTATACAGGTGTAAAAACTGAGCAGTAAAAGCGCATTTCTGTCCAAGATATCACCTAGAACTCGCCGGCTGCAAGCCCTGCCGACCGCGATGTTGCCATGTTATGTGTGGCTTCACGTTCGGCATGGAACTGAGCCATCGTCTGCTATAAAATCGGCCACGGCACATCGTGAGGTGGGAGCACAGCTGCCGTTTGTTATTGTATTTGCTCTGCATATCGCGTGCCACGTACGTCTTCTAGAGGACCAGCTTGACTTGAAGAAGCAAGCGACAAATCTCTGAGCAGCAGAAGCAGCGATCGCGTCGTGTGCGCTGCGCATTTTGACTTCGACCCCATCGCCACCAGCTCGTGGGACGAAACATTGCATCCGAGATTTGCGCGCGCCGGCTGTAGCGCGTAAATCTTGGAGGCTATGGACGAAGACAGCGTAGTAAACCATTATGTATAATATGAACTTTTATGTCGACAATGGTGTTGCGCGAAATGCTGCTGATGCTCTTCCGAACTGCTGGGTACTATAGCTTTATTACGTCACATTTCAGGCCCGCAGCGTGGCTTAAACAGTTCACGGCAGATGAAGTCTTGGGCTACTTCCTACACTGCAAATTGTTACGCGTGTAGATTGTTAGCTGGCAAGATTCCCATGCATGCATGTCTCCTGCATTTGTATTCAGCAGAACTACGATTTTGTTAAGCTTATGCACGTTCCCACCAGTTTCGTGCTTTCTGTACATGCGCGCGGTATATGTAAACAAATGCACGCGCACATGTGTCGGCGGAGCGAGCATTTTGCGCGACGTTCGCTTCGGCTTAACCTTAATTTGAACTTGCTTTATTGCCGCCGACATTGGTAAAAACACGTTAAATTGGCTCATACCCTAGATTTCAGTTGGCCGACTCCCAAATTTCAAGTTGGCCCTCCACAGAATATTAGTAGGCTCACCTCTAGCATAACCTTCCCTATGTAGATTCTATGGAGCCTGATGTACCCCAATGGGAATTTTCTCTTATCATTTTTTAATTGTTCGTTATCGCTTGTAAAGCTACCAATCATCTACATTTACCCTATAATAACGATTTAATGTCTTCACAAATTACACTTTTCTCGTGACAGTGCTGGGGTATTCGCCAGAGCGCTCTTTGCATCCTGGTCTCATAAAGTTTGCATACTTCCCCCTTTGCGACGTTGCAGCGACTGAACAGAGCGCGTTTCGAACAAAGATCTCCAATCGTGCCCCTCAAGAATGATACGGAGCACTCCTTGCTTACTTCGCTGTGGCAACCCACAGAGATACATAGGCACCGCGGTGGAATCGTTTCAGCCGCCAGAAGTTGAACAATTCCAATGGGAACAATGCATAAGTTCCCTGTGTGCGCGCAGCTAAATCACGGAGTCATTGCCGGACTATACATGCTCGCTTGGAAAGCATGCTGCTTGTGACGTCATGGCTCGCGAGCATGCCAGTTTTGCTCGACTGTCATGCCGTTCGAGTGTAATATAAAAAAAAATCAGTTACAAATTACGTGCTGGGTCAAATGCGCTAAAATTTCGTCAACGTCTTCTTGAACGCGCAAGGATTACTTCACAGAACACAAATTATGGCCGAAAATTGGTTGTCATGTCTCATTTTAGAGATTTCACCATCGGAAGCAGCTCGTTCTTTACAATCATTTCAGTGTAGGCGATCTTATTACTTTTGAGCCACTCCTGTATGTTTTTCCTTTTTCCAGATCATCGTCGGCAATTTCTCTTCTGACCTGGTATGGGAAGGTACATTTTCCATTAAAATGACGCCAGAAGCTGGCAAATTCTGCGTAACTTCACGGAACCATCTCTCGAGGCGCTGCAGGCCATTTCTTCGTGGTATTCATCTCTTTTTTTGGGGGGCCTTGCAATACATTCAAGCAGCTGCCGACCAAGCTTTTCTCGCTGCCGATGTGCGTCGCGATCACGCGCTGACCTTTCCCAGAAGGTTGTTTCAGACGCCTCGACAGGCAATTTGCTCGAGCATATTGACGTCCGCGCTTCAGCACCACGGTGTCTCTCTACACGATTGAGCGAGCGTGTACCTCCGTCACCCACGTCTCGTCCAGGAAGAAGATCCTTCGGCTTTCCGCACGGTAGCGCTCCATCTCACGAAGGCAGCGATTCCATCATTTCGCAATGTGATCCCAGTCGATAAGCAGCGAGTTGTGGATTCTATTCTCGTGTATTAAGCCAATATGGACAAGCAGGCGACACATAGTACACCGCTTGAGTGATAGGAGATCTGTACGCTTCGATAACTCGTTCGTTATGTTCTCGACCTCGGTATCACGTTAAGGTGAAAGATCGCGCACACATGACCACTGAGCACACAATGCAAAACTGTCAAACGTCGTGCTGCGTCTTCTCTTGCCCGCATTTCGTGGGTAATTTCGCGAGGGCATCGACAATTTACCACCCTAAAAATTGAAGGCCTTCGCCGGCGACAAACTTGCTCGTGTCTTCTAACCAGCGTTCAGGCTCCCTGTTACGCGAATACGTGTAGCAACGGAAGCTCTTGTCGCTTGGATCACTGTTCACGATGTGACCGCTCGTGTTCCTACCGAGGTTTCGTGGTGTAGATATAGAGAAGACACAAGGCTCGTTCGGCAACAAAACATCCCGTTCTGTTGTCACCTCCCTGAGCTCCATGGCAGAAAACTCTCACTGAACGGAGCGCGCGAACTCGTGAGATTGCAGGCTTGAAAAAAAAAATAAATAAATAAAAGACGAAAATACAAACAAACGGGAAACGCAACTAAAGGTAAAAAAAGAATATCACATTCTTTACAATGAGTTCGTGAATAAACAAAAACAAGAAATATAAATTTCATGCTAAACAAAAATAGAAGCAAGCGCGCATTTATTCAAAACGATGAATGAAGTATTTCTGCACCTTTGAAGCCTCGTCTTCCCGCCGGAGACTTGTGAAGTTTTGGAAAAATGCATTCTTTATTTTAACGCGACAGTGTTAAGGAGCTCGTGTCGCAGAAAAGCCAGTGTCGTCGGTGTCGGCGGCGTTGGCCGTGAGCGATAAATCCCGGCAGGCACTTCATGAATAAAAAACAACTTCCAAGATGGGCTGGGTAGGAATCGAACCAGCGTCTCCGGAGTGTGAGACGGAGACGCTACCACTCAGCCACAAGCTTTCTTTTTTAAATATCGGCTTGGCAAAAGAAAATACAATGTGAGTATTGCATGGGCATAAAAGACAACTAGTCAATGCCGGATCAGTGTGGTGACATAAGAATGATGTAGGCTAGTCACTTTGTCCAAAGCGCTTAGCCAATTAGGACGATCACTCTGCGCACAGAAAAATTCGCGGATATATAACACACTTTCAATGAAGTATTCATGTGCTGGGGTCTGAACAATGCGCTCATGTGTAATATTCATACGCGTACGCCACACACTGTGCATGCACAGAAGCATTAACAGATCGACAGGCACAGCATTCACTAGAAGCGCTTTTGTACCGCTTTGAAGCATCGAACTCGTGGCTGAGTCCCGCTTCCTGCCATGCGCGGGACTCAGCCACGAGTTCGATGCTTCAAAGCGGTACAAAAGCGCTTCTAGTGAATGCTGTGTTGCCTTAGAAACGAGCCGTAGAAAATTATACTACGGTGTATATCAGTAATTATGAACATGTAACTTACAGAAGTCGAAGTTACACGAGTAGTGAAGTCCGTTTCCGCTACATTTCTTTTGCGCTTTCCGCACACGCAGAGCCATCTTGCGGCAAGCACAGAAGACCCCCTACTCTCAATGTACGGCGCTGCCCCGACAGGTGGAGCGCCACGTGCGCATCGGGCTGTGCGGGGACCGGTGCGAGGCGCGTCGCGGCCCGGACTCCCTCTCCCCTGACGACGCTTCGCCTTGCTCCCTCACGGGTTGCAGAATCAAGCGTCTTTCCTTTCTTTAGATCACGATCTCTCTATCTCTCTGCCCGTGCCGATCACGACGTTTGGCTGGCGTACATCGTTTCCCCCTCCGAGACACCGAGTTCTTTGGTTCGTTCCGCTTGCTCAGGCGCACGTTTCGTTGCCGCGCCGAACGCTCTGTTGCTCGACGCTCACCGTGTCCGATGCGGGGCGCCTCGTAAGTGATCGCTGCACCGTAGCCCATTGTCTTATACCCCTTGGCGGGTCGACGGGAACGCTGTCGCGTTTCACTCTTGGAGGCGAAGCTTAAGCGTCCTCCAATTTTTTTCAAGGGCTTGTTAAATAGCAAATGATTTTATAAGTTCGGAAAGCGAGTAGTAGCTGATCCGTGTGCATGTAAACCAGTGCAAAAGCAATGCAGTGCTCCTGATTCTACGTTTGTCCCTCGCAACAAATAAAAAAATCTGAATTGATGGGATTATCGCCTTCTCTCTGCGAAGGCGCTGATGGTACTGGTCGACTGGCTGCCGGTGCAGTGATTTCAGTGTCAAATTCTTCTCCTGAATATGTCGCTCGCGCCTTCGCCGTCGTCTTCTTCCACAGAGGGCTTCGACGCCGCTCATCTTGCTAGTGTCGCCATACTCCCCATGAGTTCTGCGAAGGTGCTGACGGCACACCCAGTCGGTGCAGCGATTTCGGGTCAAATTCTTTGCCGAAATATATCGCGAAATTAAAACACCTATACGGCTATGCTCAAACTTTGCATTAGGGAGTATCGTAGTCGTCGGACATAATTTCTTTGTTCGCTCCTTTTTTTTCGCTGTAATTCACCAAATAATAGCTTTCTAACCAGAAAGAGCTCTACGTATGAGGACCGGCTTCATGGTGTTTATCGTTTCAGATGTGATATAGTCGTGACAAATGTTATTATATTTTGCTGGATGAAGCGCCAGGCAGAATCATCATCATCACCATCATCATCATCATCATCATCATCGTCGTCGTCGTCGTCGTTATCATCATCATCAGCAGCAGCAGCCTGTTTTATGCCCACTGCAGGACCAAGCCCTCTTCCTGCGATCTCGGATTACCTCTGTCCCTGCGCCAACCGATTCCAACTAGCGCCCGCAAATGTCCTAATTTCATCGCTCCACATAGTCTTCTGACGTCCTCGACTGCATTTTCCTTCTCTTAGTACCCATTCTGTAACCCTAAGGGCGCATTCTGTAACCCTAATATCGTCTTTACCCGTTTGCTCGCTGATCCAAGCCGCTCTCTTTCTGTCACTTAACGTTATGCCTAGCAATCTTCATTCCATCGCCCTTTGCGCGGTCCTTAACTTCTTCTCAAGCTTCTTTGTCAGTCTACAAGTCTCTGCCCCATCTGTCAGCACTGGTAAAATGCGCTCATTTTAAACCGACCTTCTCAATAATAATGGTAAGCTTCCACTCAGGTGCTGACAATGCCTGCCATCTGCGACCCAACCCATTTTTACTCTTCTGTAAATTTCGTTCTCATCATCAGGGTTCCCTGTAATTAATTCACCTAGGTAAACGTACTCCTTCACAAACACTGGATGCTGACTGACGATGCTGAACTCTTGTTCCTTTGCCCGGCTATTCATCATTATCTTCGTCTTCTACATAATAATCTTAAGCGCCACTTCTATAGTCTCTCTGTGAAGGTCCTCAATCATTTCTTTTAACTCGTCTGCATTGTTGCTGAATAAAACAGTGTAATCCGCAACCCGAAGGTTCCTGAGATATTCGCCGTCGATCCTTACTCCTAAGGCTTGCGAGTTTAATGGCTTGAATACTTCTTCCAAGCACGCAGTGAATAGCATTGGAGAGATTGTGTCTCCCTGTCTGACCCTCTTCTTTATACGTATCTTCCTACTTTTCTTGTGCAGAATAAAGGCAGCGTAGAACCACTGTACATATTTTACAAGGTATATACGTTAGAGTTCTGTACTCTTTGATTACGTAATGCCTCTATGAATACCGGTGTCTCTACAGAATCAATTGCCTTTTCGTAATATATGAAAGGCATATAGAGAGGCTTAATGTACTCTGCGGATTTCTCGACAACCTTATTAATGACACGGATGTGGTCCATTGTAGAGTATCCCTTCATGGAGCCAGCCTGTTCCCTCGGCTGGCTGAAGTCAATTGTTGCCCTTGTTCTAGTGGAGATTATCTTGGTGAATATTTTATATAATACTTCAAGCAAGCTAACGGGCCTATATTTTTCCATTCTTTAAAATCTCCCTTTCTGTGGATTAGTGTAATGTTGGCATTATTCCAGTTCTCTGGGATCTTTCAAGTTGATAGACAGTTGGTATAAGGGCCGCTAGTTTTTCAGGCATTACGTCTCCTCCATCTTTGATTACATTGACTGGTAGTAGAACTTCTTCTGATGAATTCCCCGTTTCATGTCTTGGAAGGACCTTCTACATTCATCGCTAGTTACCAGAAGGAGCCTCTATAACCTCTTCATTAGTACTTCTAATGGAGGAATCGTGGATGCTTTGGGTCAGTACAGTACAGTGCAGGTCAGTGTAAAATTATTCCGCTGCTTTTATTATATCGTCGAGATTGCTGATGATATTACCCTGCTTGTATTTCAGTGCATACATCTTGGTTTGTCCTGTGCCAAGTTTCTGTCTCACAGATTTCAGGCTGCGTCGATTTTTTACGGCTTCTTCAGTCTCTCTCACGTTATAGTTTCCAATACCTCTCATTTTCACCTTGTTGATCAGTTTTCACAGTTCCGGGAATTCTACCTTATTTCTTGAGTTGAACACTTTCATTCTTTGTCGTTTCTTTAATAGGTCTTTTGTTACTTCGGCGAGCTTGCCTACTGGTTGCCTCAACTGCTGCCTCTGAAGCCAGCCTAGTTACGGTTTCATTCATTATCTGTATGTCATCATCTCTCTGTTCTAAGGCTGCACATTTGTTTGCAAGTACTAGCCTGAATTTGCCTGCTTTTACCCTTAGCGCCTCTAGGTTGACCTGTTTCTTCTTGAATAATTTTCCTCTTCCTCTCTTCAAATTGAGCTAAATACTAGCCCTCACAAACCTATGATCACTGCACTTTACCCTACCGATCACTTTTACATCAGGCATTGTGCTCGGATCAGCACAAAGTACGCAGCCAATTTTATTCCTTGTTTCACAATTAGGGCTTTTCCAGGTCCACTTCCTGTTGCTACACTTCCTGAAAAAGGTGTTCATCATTTGAAGCTTATTCCTTTCTGCGAATCGTACAAGCATCTCTCCTCTAGCGTTTCTAGAATCGACGCCGTAGTTGCCAATTACTTGTTCACCAGCCTGCCTTTTCAACACTTTTGCATTGAAGTCGCCCATTACTACAGTGTACTGAGTTTGTACTTTTCTCATCGCTAATTCAACAACTTGATAAAACTGATCTACTTCCGCATCGTCGTGACTGGAATTTGGAGCGTAGGCTTGTACTGTTAGTTTTGTACTATACCTGTTATTAAGTTTTATTACTACTACAGCTACCCTCTCATTAAAGCTGTAGAATTCGTCAATGTTGTCCGCTATGTCCTTATGGATTAGGAATCCTACCACGTATTGCTTCTTATCTAGGAGGCCTCTATAGCAGAGGACATGTCCGTTATTCAGCAATGTATAAGGGTCACCAGTTCCAATGGTGAGTTACTAAGGCCGATGATATCCCAAACACTGTCTGATAGTTCCTCAACGAGTCCTGCTAAGCTAGCCTCACTCGAGAGGGTTGGGTTTTTAAACGCTGCAAGGATCAGTTTCCATTGGCAGCCTGTCCAGGCCTAGAGATTCTTAGCACCCTCTGCTGCGTTACAGGTATGACCGCTTCCTTGGTCAGGTGCTCCGCAGCTGCTGGAGACTGAGCGCCATTGGGTAATTGAGTGAGTCATTTGGGAGGTGGTGGCCGAATACGGCACCAGGGAGGCCAATTCCTGTTCTGGCGAGGGAATGTCTTGTTGAAGCTTGCTCCACCTTCCTAATTTTGTTATACCAGGCTAGATCAATAGCGATTATACTTCTTAAACGTCCCAGAGAACTAACAATATTTTCCTTGTATTGTATTTAATCTTCTTCTATAAATTGATTCTGATAGAGACTGCACACTTCTCTGTGGGCTTGCTTTTATGTATGCCAAATGTGTTCTTCGCAAGACCCGCTTGGATTACTGACTAATCCTTCGGCGACGCAAACAATCTAATGATCATGCTTACTTTTTCTGCAGCAGGCATCAGCCTAAGAAGTCGCCACAGTGGGAATAAGAGATTGGACGTCAATTTTTTCGTTTCCACATCGGAAAAATTGGTGCCACCTGCAATAGCGAGGAATGGACAGTTTTCAGTAGGTGACATATAATATCTGTGGAAAAAGTGGATGAGCTTATTTATTTAAGAGAAACAAATTATTAAGTTCTAACACACATTTTGGATTCAGTCTGAACCGATGCGCTTAGCGGTGAAGCGCTTAGCCCTTCAATGACGGCATATATAGTTACCCCCAAAATACATATTTTTACCCATATGTGCAAAATACATAGAGAATAAGCTTAACCAAATGTAGGAATTTTTTGCGGGATCTTTTTTTAGGAATAGAAGGAAAACAACAGGAAGAAACCTGAGAGGGGGCTTCTCCCCGAGGCAGCTATGACTTTATTTTGCATTTGTACAGACAACTGGTCAAAGGTGAGGCACAAGTGTAAATTTCACTAGGTTTGCATCACGCAGATCTTGAATCCGGAGATCTTCCATTCGTCGGTGCCCTTTGCACGTGCTTTCAAAAGAAAATGATTCGTGTGCCAAACAGCTCCCTCCTCGACCTGTGTTCCAACTCTTAACGAACAAATGACGCTTGGTAGCTGTAATTTGGTGGTAGTCGAAGCCATCCAGCCCAACAAGTTGTCGTTAAATAGCGAACTGGACAAGCAAATAGTTTCGTGCATGTAAGATTTGTCATTAATGGGTAAACGAAATTCCATAAGATTCCCCATTTCATGCTTGCATCTTTGACGTAAAGGACACCGGCGTGCGCTCGTGCTACCGAATTTTACAATTGTTATATTGGTTTGTTCGTCTTAAATTTTTCAAATTTATCCTAAATGTGTGGACAGCTTCGCCGATTCGCCATTTTGTGCAGGTTCCATAGTTTGGAAATCGTCATCGTAATCAACAAACGGCAAGCTCCTGAAAGAGCTAGCTGGTATCAATGGCACCACACATGCATTGTGGCCCCATGCTCGACAATTAATAAAATGTCGAGCAACTGCGGCCTAATGGTTAGAGCATCCGCCGGCTGTCCATGGTGGCCGAGTGATCCAAATCCCAGCACCGGGCGCTATTTCATTTTTGGAAGAGTCGGGAAGATTATGTTCTGTGAGAACCCGACTAGTGAACGACCAACTGACCTCGGTGAAACCAAGGAATGGTAGGCAATTATAGGTGCGCTTCAAACGGCGCCGGCTGGGCCCACGGTGATGTGCTAGCAGCGTCGGCGATGTCTCTAGTCTGCAGGTGGAGTGTATTTTAGTTACGCGTGTTTTGGTATAGATGCGGTTGTGTTGATAACCGCCGCGTCGCCTCGGGAACTTTTGATGGAGTAAAAATGACGTAGTGAACTTACGGAGGATACTGCATACATTTATGTGCACAATAGCCAAGCAGAGGTCCATCCAAAGATCCCAACGGCGTCTGTAGATGACAGTATGGTCGCACAGCATATTGTAACGCTGATTGAAGACGGTGTCTCGCAAAATAGATGCTTCTCTTTTTTGGCGGGCCAGAAGAAGAGCGTGCATCTTACGCGTTTCATCGTTGTTCGTGGCACCGACCTTTGCGCGCGCCGTCCCGCGGTGCGGTAGCCCCACATCACTGTGTCAATGAACCCCCATGCGAAAAGCGACCGTCTCGGTCGCGTGAAAAAGTTCTTTCAGCGACTACAAGAAACCGAGCTCTTCAGGTGCATCTCGGCTCTCACGTACGCGCATAGTGTGGTTTCATGCGCACTACATGAGCAACTTCAGCGCGAGGACGACGACGGAGCGAATCGGGGTCAAAACTGCAGGGGACGACTTCGTAGGTGACGTCACTGAGGCGGCGTGTAGCCTTGTAATGACCAAAATACCGGCGGAGCAACTTTTCCGAGAGTCCGCGGCGAAGGATGGGCATTACAAAATTTGTCGGACAATCCCACCGCTGGCATGCGGTTGTAGGAGTTGTCGGACGATCTCGCCGCTGCCACCATTTGTAAGGGGTTGAAAGTCGTAGAAAGGAACTTTGGAGGAACTAGGTGAAGAGGGTTTATTTACAATATTTACATTTTAAACAAGTGATACATTTACGCAGTCTAGCGTGAGTCCAAAATGGAGCCCGCAAAACGAAGCCTACAGCATACGAGCACGAAGCTCCAAAGACACTGACGAGCACGCAGCTCACGAACACGACGACGAGCACACACAAGCAGCCCACAAATAGCCGCTTACAAGCACTCCGTTCTCCCTAGATCCCTAGGTGAGAGAACCGTTCGACGTCATCGTCAACGCAGTCGACCCGCCGGTTGTCCATTATTTTGAGTCTTGAAAGGCGCGTTGGTTCCCCGAGCTGACCCCCGCAGCGCGGTTGCCGGTTGCCCATTGGCTTGTGCCTCTAAATTCCAGAGTTGCCTTTCTCCGGTAGTCACCACGAGTGTCAGCAGACTGTGACGAATCCTGGGTCCCCGTACCACCAAGCGCCCTTTTGTTAGGGAAGCTCGTCTTGCTGCCGAGACACACCATGAAGACCCGGCAAATCAACCAACAATACGTTGGGCGCCAAACGTGGCCCGCCCTGCTGCCGTCACCGATTCTCCGAACGAGGCGCATGGTGGGTTAGGTCTGTCGTCCTCGCTGGTTCTCCGAAGGGCTCCAGCACCGCGGGTTGATCGAAGCACGCGCAGCGGGCTGAAATAGCTTTGCAGAGCACTACCCCTGCAGGCCGATCCTAGGAGCTCCTCCATGGCCCGGAAAATCTCGCCTGGCAAGTGCTGACAACCGCTGGGAAGGAAGAGAATGGCTGGCGAGCAATAAGATGGCCTTGCTCTCTGCAATCCCTGCGCACTTGGAATGCCTTCCACCATAGCACAACAACCGGCACAGAAGAGTTGATCTCGGCAACACAATACCGCTCAGCGTTCAAACGCCCGGAATCAGCTGTTAATCCACCAGGCTTCCTATCAAAATTTCAATGCAAGCCACTCAACTGGGAACCCCAAATTTTGCCCAAAAATTGTGTGCCGCCAAAACAAACGTTCACGTTCCCCTAGAGCTCGACCAAACCCGACCGTCGCGCTGCACATGAGTAAAGGTTGACGCAGAACTACACCGAAGGCTCTCAAACACCAATACCCGAACCTAAGCAGCCTACCTTCACGAACAGCCTGTTCTTACCCTATCCCAGTAGTGTATGTATAGCACGTACTCGTGCCGCTGAACAGTCTGGTGAACTCCACTGGTACAAAATTACAATCGCGCTAGCTTTGTGGTCCCTATTCCGAACGCGTACTTGCGTCGTACGTAAGCATTTCAACACGCTTACTCACATTTGTACCTTTAGTCCATACAGGACACGTACCTTAAACTTACAACTAAACTTGCGTAACTTACGCACTCTGCAGAACCCTTTAAAAATGCGTCTTCTAATAACTAGTTCCACGCATGCTTATGAGAGAAGTCAGAACACGGCCGCCCTCAACACACACGAGCAACCCAGTCATATACCTGCTTCCTTCCGTCCACACAGGACACGTGCTAATAGAACTAAGAGCTCTTCTCAGTGAAAATGATGCACTAACTGAAAATCTACGTGCTTAACTTTAGAAAATTCAAAAACACTTATAAAGAAAGAAGGTTAACTAATACACACGCGCATCACCATAGGCCTCTCAACGATACCCTTGACCTACAGGTTACTCACACACAAAAAACAAAGCCTATCTACTCATTAATGAACACCTCGCGAAACTACAGGTTTTCATAAAACGCATATTTCAAATTTCGAGCTTCTGAAACAAAACATAAACAAAGCTCATATCTTACATATTGAAAGAAATCTTAGTCTCAAATCACGAAAATTTTCCATTGCTCGAAAAATAAAACAAAACATGCTTTACTTCTACGGAAGCTTTCTTGGCCTACCGTTCCAAGCATTTTCGACTGACTCATACTTTTGAGCCATCCTCGAGCTGGTCGCGGTTCAAAAGCTACTCTGGCTACCGAGGAACAACACAAGAGCTGACCCACTATCAGTTCCTCCAAGACGTTACAGTCTCCTACCAATTTGCGTCTTGGCGCCCAGCTTTCATCACGAACTCGACTGACCGCGTCGCGACTTTCTACCACCCCGTCTCGTCTTGCCACCTTGCGCGCCTTCGCACTACATGCTGCGCTCCAAAAAGAACGACGGAACGACAAGGAAGACATCTGCCCCGTGTCCTTTGCCCGCGTCCATGCAGAACATGTTTCTCGGTCTCTCTTTGACCGGTCGCTCGAACGTGCTTTATGCGCACACGTCGTCAACGAGGACCGCACCTTTCCTTTTTGCGTATGTCGCCGTCCTTGACTGCGCTACATTATTCGCCGCATTCTCATCTTTACGGCTCTTCTTTCTCTGGCGCTTTCTCTTTGAACTCGCTTTCATGCCGCTCTCTCGCGCCTCGTGCTGGCCGGTACACATCTCTTTGACCCGGATCGGTCTCTTACCCGCACAGTCTGAGCGATTTTCATTTAAATCTACTGTCGCTCTCTGCCTCGACTGGCGGACAGCTCAACCGACTCTGGAACAATGCAGCAGTCTTTACTCGAGCTGTGCAATTCGCGCTCTTGCGAACTGCCCTCTACTGCATTGCCCAGCTCACGCTGTGCATCGGCACACAGCTCGTCGGTCTCGATCGCTGTCTCACCCGCACGGTCAGAATGATTCTTAACTAAATCATCTCTCTCTTGGCAACCTAGACTGGCGGAGAGCTGCATCGATCCCTGAACAATGCAGTTGTCTTCTCTTGAGCTACGCAGCTCGCAATCCTGAGAACTACCTTCAACTGCATCGTCCAGCTCACACTTCACTTCGGCACGCAGACCTGACACGACATGGGTGCTCGCATCTGTCGGGTAAGCATTACTCTCTACTTCGTTAACGACCTTGTTAACATTACACGCGACGCACACGAGTGGTGACTGCGCCAATTCATTCACAGCTGGCCTAGCTGTCTCCACAGTGCTCTGTTGGCACAGCACCTCGTCCCTCTCACTACGGCCTTTAACGGCCTCTGCTGCCACTAAGGCATGGTTAGTTGCTAGCACTTCGAGTTCACCTATGAACGTGCTGATAATCTCGCAGGTGCTACTACTTCTGTCGGCTTTCGACCAAAATCTGCTATCTACTTCCCACTTTCGCTGCGTCCAGCCTACAGATTTCTCAAACCGCTGTTGACTTCGTGCGTTTAACTGCTGCAAATTTTGGATCTGTTTCTTCACTGCTGCCATTTCTTTTTCAAGCTTTTGCCGTTTTTGCTCACGCTCTTGGCTTTCTTGCCTAATTAATTCCTCTTCCTGTATTTTGCTTAGAATTCGTTTACCAATTTGTTCGATGAATTTCTTATCATTGCCACTTTGCAGAATGATCTTACGAATCTCTGATTCCGTCAAGTCCTTCTCTACGTCTACCATGAGCTCTTCACAAAACCACAACAGGTCAACTCCCGTCAAACACAATAGGACCATGGTAACTACTTTAAGCTTTGGCTATGCTGTCACACAATACTTGCTGCGATACCCACGCAAATCAAAATACAAGTAAAAGATCCCAGCGAATCAAATCTACACACAGAGAGAAAATGAAGCCTGGTAAATCTTACAGCGAAAACCAAACGCTTACGAAGTGAAGCAGCACCATATCACCAGTTCATCTCCGCCGTATCCAGTTAGTTGCAAGAGGTGGTTAATCTCAAGTCGCCTCCAAATTGATCACGATACCGGTCGGTCACCATGTGCCAAAGTCCGTGAGCTGCCGTTGCTTTCACCGAGTCGTAAGCCGATCTACGAGCCGTAGGGCAATCTCACCGCTGCCGTCCAGATGTAAGATTTGTCGGACGATCCCACCGTTGGCACACAGTTGTAGGAGTTGTCGGACAATCTCGCCGCTTCCACCATGTGTAAGGGGTCGAAGGTCGTAGAGAAGAATTGGGAGGAACTAGGTGAGCAGGGTTTATTTACAGTATTTACATTTTAAACAAGTGATACATTTACACAGTCTAACGTGACTCCCAAATGGAGCCCGCCAAACGAAGCATACAGCATACGAGCACGAAGCTACAAACACACTGACGAGCACGCAGCTCACGAGCACGACGACGAGCACAAACAAGCAGCCGACAAATAGGCGCTTATAAACACTCCGTTCTCCCTAGATCCCTAGGTGAGAGAACCGTTCGACGTCATCGTCAACGCAGTCGACCCACCGGCTGTCCATTATTTTGAGTCTTGAAAGGCGGGTCGGTTCCTCGAGCTGACCCCCGAAACGCGGCTGCCGGTTGCCCATTGTCTTGCGCCTCTAAATTCCAGAGCTGCCTTTCTTCTGTAGTCGCCACGAGTGTCAGCAGACTGTGAAGAATCCTGGGGCTCCCGCACCGCCAAGCACTCGTTTGTTAGGGAAGCCCTTCTTGCTGCCAAGCGAGACCATGAAGACCCGGCAAATGAACCAACAATACGTTGGGCGCCAAACGGGGCTCGCCCTGCTGCCGTCACCGCTTCTCCGAACGAGGCGCATGATGGGTGAACCAGCGAGCACGGTCGTCCTCGCTGGTTCTCCGAAGGGCGCCAGCACCGCGGGTCGATCGAAGCTCGTGTAGCGGGCTGAAATAGCTTTGCAGAGCAGTACTCCTGCACGCCGATCCTAACAGCGTCCAGACCCACACGAAGGCGCTGGTATTGTAATGGACGTCGCCTCGACCCTGATTGTACCGAAGGGCGTCGGTATGCTGTTGGCTCCGGATACTATGCCGATCAAGCTGGCGTGCTTCTTCGGCTCTTTGTACGAACTCGTCTACGTGTTCGCTGGTCGGGCAATTATCAGCCAGAGGGAGGATTGCGTCAAGTGTGGACGTTACTTGCGCCCATATACAAGTTCGAACGGCGGAAACTGTGTAGGCTGCTGTACCGCAGTGTTTTACGCGGAAGTCACATAGGGCAAAATCTCGTCCCACGTGTTGTGCTCTACGTCTCGACATAGATGGAGAGCACATGAGCCAGCGCTCTGTCCAGACGTTCCGTTAATCCATTGTTTTGAGGGTGATGCGCAGTTCTCTTGCGCTGAGAGCTATGCGTCAGCTAGAAAACATCTTGCATATGTTCGGCTGTAAATGCTGTACCGCAATCGGTGACGAGAACAGACGGTGAACCAAGCCGCAGCCCCCCCCCCCCCCCGGATGGGCCGTACAAAGAACTCGGCCACTTTATACGTATTTGCTTGCGGAATATTATGTAGCTTCGGTTTTGGCGTACCGAGTTAAGTAGTCAGTAGCGACGACTATCCATAGGTTGCGCGAGGAGGTCACTGGGAATTGCCTAAGTAGATCCATTCCTATTTGTTGGAACGATGCTTGAGGAGAGTCCACAGGGTGGAGAAAGGCAGCCGGTTTAACAGCTGGTTTCTTGTGGCGCCGACACTCGCGGCAGGTCTTCACTTGGCGTTGCACGGAATAAAAAAAATGGGGCCGGTATAACTTCTGACGTTTCCTTGCTAATGTCGTAGCGAATCCCAGGCGTCCCGCGCTTGGCTCATCATGGCAGGCTTGCAAAATCTCTTGGCGCAGCGCCGACGGCCCGACAAGGAGGTACGTATATGCACCACTTCCGCAGTTTTTTCTGTAATGGACGTTGTTGTGCAAGTAGCACAATGATAAGCCGCGTACGAGCGAGCGAGGCATAAGACTTTCAACTCCTTGACGGTGTTCGATCAGTGGGAACAGCTCAGGGTCAGCGCACTGGTGCTCAGCCAGCCATCCTTATGGCGTCGATAACGCCGACAAATGGCAAGTCATGGTGAGGGTCCAATGACGTCGTAGGGAGTGATGCGCGTGACAAACAGTCAGCGTAACTGTGGTTTCTTCCAGATCGGTAGACAACTGCAATGCCCTACTCTTGTAAGCGCAGGCTCCAATGGTCTAGTCTGCCTGAAGGATCCTTAAAGTTGGCAAGCCAGCACAGGGCGTGGTGATCGCTGACATCCTTAAAGGTGTACCGATACTCGTTGCTGAAGTTTGTTAGCAAAACGACTGAACATTCGTTTCGCGTCTGAAGAAGCCCTCTGGCTATGCAAATGTGGCACTCAAGAAGCAGGGGGAGGTTTGCCTCAGCAATTCCTTCGTAGTCGTCCGCTATGTCGCATCGGACAAGTGTAAGCCCACTGCTCTTGGGTAGCAACGTGACGTGATCGTCACCTACGCGAAGCGCGATGTCACGGTCGTTGTCATTAGTGTTCGGTATGGCTTGCGCAGTAGCGAAGCTGACTCTAGACGCTTGCAGGCTGATGTTGGCGCCGTTCGACAGGAGGAAATTCGCACCGAGTATAAGTTCCTTTGACCATTCAGGAGGAATGACGAAGTCGCCGATGTACGTGAAACCCCGAATGTTGACTCGTGCCGTGCACCAGCCCATTGGAGTTATGAGGTACCCTCCTGGAGTACGAATCTGAGTTCCGGTCCATTGCGTCGAAACTTTGTTCAGTATACGTGCGAGATTCTGGCTCATAACAGATGTGTCCCCACACGTGTCGATTAACGCCGTGACTTCGTGGTCATGTATGGAAACTGGTACGTCCCAAGATACCGACACCGAACTACGTTGCTTTCTCTGCATCTCAATTAGATCACATCGCGGTCGTCGTAGTGGAGGATCTTCAGCGTTCACAACGTCAGCGAACTCACCTCCACAGGTCGCTGGACTCAGTTTTCCCAGGAGGCAGGGCTGGGGGAGCGACGCCTTGTTGCGCTGAGCGAGAAGACGGGGCTGGAAGACCTGTTTCGGGTGGGTGACGGTGACCGGGGGTCACGGAATCGTGTAGCAAACGAGGTCCTGGCGTCCGCGAGGTAGGCTTCAATCTCCAGGGGGCGTTCACCATTCCGCGGGCACGGTGCATTCAGTGAAAATCCACGGAGTCCAGCTCGGCGGTAAGGACACGCCTTGTAGATGTGATAGGCTCCACCGCAATGAAAACATAAGGCCTCCAGTCTGCATTGCGCTATAGGTCGCTCTTGCGGGGTGGTCGAGTTTCAGCCATGAATGGCGTACGACTAGGCCTGAAGTCGCCAGTTGCTTGTTCAACGCCGCGACACTCCATGAAAGTCCGGGACGTCGCTCGCATCGTGAAAAATCGGGGACAACGAACTTCGCGCAGCTTCCGCATACGTCATGCGAGGCTGTGGCTGCCGTACTTCGTGCTGTGGTTTCTCGCTTCAGCTCTGGCACATGGACTACCTGCCTGATTTCCTCCCGGATGACCTCAGCCAGAGCGAGTCGCGGTACCGATACCGGAGCCAACGGACGCTTTTGGAGCTCTTCTCGAACAACAAGCCTAATGAGCTCCCGCAAGGCATCGGTATTGTCCAGGGGTACATCGAGAGGGTCACGCGACAGGGTCGACACGTCGCGGTTGTACTGCCTTGTTCGCTGCTGCAAAGCCGTTCCCATTGATATGGATTTCGCGAGAAACTCTGCAACGGTCTTTGGTGGGTTGAGTATTAGGCCATTGAGTAACTCTTGTTTTACACCGCGCATCAAGTTCATCAGCTTGTTTTCTCCTGGCATGGACGAATCCGCGCGTCGGGAAAGTCGGCACGTGTCTTCGACAAATATTGCGACGCTTTCCTTCACCCGCTGCAATCTCGCCTGACTTGCAGATTCAGCTCGCTCCTTGCGATCGAGGCTGGCGTAAGTGCTGATTAGCTGCCGTCGGAATTCGTCCCATATCAATAGGGCCACCTCACGGTTCTCAAACCATGTCCGCGCATGATCCTCGAAGGCAAAGTAGGCGTTGCGCAGCTTGCGCTTTGGAGTCGAGCCGTTGAATTCTGCGGCACGCTCAAAGCGATCGAGCCAGTCCTCAACATCCTCCAAGGTGTCCCCATGGAAGGATGTGGGATTCGTGGATGGTTAAGAATGATCTCGGTCGGTGCGTTTGAAGAACAAGACGGAATTGATGTACTCATCCTTCTGTCTCGATTGGGTAGAGGCTCATGTTCAGGTGGCAGTGCTTGAAGAGGACGGCTTGTCTGTACATGAACAGGAGTCAGCTCGACCGGACTCCGTGCTGGACTTGTAGACGGTGTTCGATCTGGGAGTGGTAGCATGTACCCTGCATTTCCACCAGAAAAATGTAACGTAGATTGGAGACGGTGTCTTGCAAAATAGACTCTTCTCTTTAATGGCGGGCCAGAAGAACAGCGTGCAGCATACACACGTCATCGTCTTTCATGGCACCGACCTTTGCGCGCGCCGACCCGCGGTGCGGGAGCCCCACATCATTCTGTCTATATAATGATTGGACGCACCGTTTCAATAAAGGCCCAAAATCTACGTAGATTGAGCTCCACTACAGGAAGACTTCAACTAGCCATTGATGCGACTGTTCATAAAGTGCGAACAGCGATAAGAGCATATCATCGGCCTACTCTTCGGAAGGTTGGTCAGAGGGAGGTGGCAACAAAGATTATTTCAAGGGCTTGTAAAGACGATTTCTGTATGGAGTGCATGTGAGCAAAAGGTTGCCCACGGATGTGACAGAAAATTCGAAGACGTGACAACTGTACGAGGATGGCGCCCTTGTTCGTGCGGCACATGTTATTTTGCCTTTTTTGGCACTGCACAGTACTTCGGCATTTCGCCAAGCACGATAGTTCTCAGACATAAGCCTGCGAAATATTTCGATTTTCCCAAAAAAATGCAAGTCACCTGGAAGGAACGTACTGGAAGGAATGTAGTGCGACCGCTGCCCAAGCATCAGTTCCGCAGTACAGATTCTCGGAGCGTTTCGACAAGTGGAGAGAGCGTAGCACCCATTTTAGGAAGCAGGAACATACAACATCGAATGAGATTAGGACGACGAAAACACGAGGCGAAGGGCCTATTTTTCTCAGAGCGTGGTCGAGCACTCGCCAGACAAAGATATGATTAAGAGATTCACATCCGCGGCCAAAAAGAATATATTCGGTATGTGAACAGAAAAAATATACTTTTACACGAACTCTTTTCAAAGATGGTTTTTGCGGCAGATAATAAAACAGACAAATATGTGGATAATTTACGTGCCAAAACCATTATGAGACACGCCATAGGGAGAGTCTCCGGATTAGTTTCAACCACCTAGTATTCTTTACCGTGTACCCAATGCAGATTACAGGAGGTTTTTTGCATTTCACCCTTGTCGAAACGCGGCCGCCTTGGCCGTGATTTGATCCCACGACCTCGTGCCTAGCAGGCAGATAGTGTTTTAACAGCATTGGAGCGGATGCGTTAGAAGCACTACGTAACGCATTTCACTTTTCAATTTGTTCACTTCAAAGTTAACTTTTTCAATGTGTGTTCAACTGTTTGCAGCTAACTTATTTTATTGCTAGGTTACCAAAAGATGGCTCACGATTCCTGATGATCTCCTCTTCCCGCTTTCTGTGGTGCCTTGAAATACGACAGCTAAGAAATAACGTCGAAGGAATTCTAAATTCTACTATATCATTTTAGATTGTAGTTTTAAATGTGTTTGGAGATACGAAATTGACGAGCCCTAATCAAGTCCAGAAGTTTAGAACATTGACCCTTCGGTAATCTGTAAATATTTACCGCAGCACACCAACTCCATGGGCCGCATCTTCGAAAACTTATGTTTCGAAAGAACGTCGGGGTTTGAACAACATTTAAATATAAATGTCGAGAGGTTACTTTCTTCAACTAATATGTGCATTTAGGCCATTTAGTACTCATTGCTGCGTTATAGAAGTGTTGTGGTCCTGACCAAAAGACACGCTCTACTGAAGACTAGACAACAAGGACAAATTAGTGCGCGGCTGTTGCCGGATAGTGAACTAGCGTCCGCTTTGAGCTGACTGTTCCGCGGTTTGCTCATGTGACAACCTGGTGGAGGCGTTGGTTATGCCAACGTCCTATGCCCGTCAGACCTGAGCCAGAAGCTAACGACGCCATTACCTCAGGAATGGTGCAAATCCGCCGAAGCTGCCAACGCGTCCTAAGAATTTCACCGCATTACGGTTTCTAGCACAGTCTTAGCACTGTCAAGCTGCGCGAGAAAAATGTCAAGAACAACGCCAAGTCAACCCCGGTATATTCCCACTGCTTCACTACAATCTGTTCTAAACGTTTTGAACGCCTAAACCGCTCCACTGTGGCACTTTCTAAGATGCAGAACATTCGCTAGCCCACTTTGACCGGGTAACTACATATAATGACTCGGATGGCCGCCGTAAAGTCAGGAATATTTATTTCTCTCTTGAAGGCTCGGCATGGAGTGTGATACAAAAACCACAAACTACTTCGTACTTATCGTCTAGCCCTAAATAGAGCGTGACTATAACATACCCGTCATGTCCGTTGTCGTCGTGTAGAGTGAGTATACACCTCGTCGTGCTACCAATTGTAGTAGGTTTTGGTGAATGCTCATGCAATTTGAGCTACTGGCAAAAGGAAAGGTACTGCAGAAAGTATGTTGAAAGCAAAAATCAACAACGAGCGCCTAAGCATAGCGCAAAAGAAAACCGATCCCAGACACAGGTGTCGTGTAACTGGGATGCGTTTTCTATGGCTATACGTTACAGTATATCGGTATGTTACAATATGCTACGACATGATATCCAAGTTGCAGCAAACCGGTAATTAGTATACCTGATCGCCACGACCAGAACAAAGCTACTAACTTGGTTTCCTAAAATGAATACGAAATAACGGATTTCCCACCTAAACGTAAGGAAGCACGGTGGCTGTCCTTTTTCACACTTGCACACATTTATTATTTCGAGAAATAATGAATAAGAAAAAATGTATATATACCCAAACAAATACTTATGGCAAGTCCTCCGACATATGTGACAACTGTGCTGAACAGGCTACTCCAAAAAGATGAAAGATGGAGAAGTGGAAACGTGCTGATAGATCTGGGAAAAGAAATATAAAGTGTGAGGATAAGAGTCCGTGATACACAAGGTTTTCTAAAACCGCGCGAAGAAATAAACCGCTTATCGGCTTTCAACGGTGCTCACTTATGGGGCTGGGCAGTGACAGAAAGTGTCGCACCGTATTGATGGAAACATCTTCAATCGTATAGGAACTATTTTAACCGGTTTTTTGTCTTTAGTTACTTGACCTAATGACCCAGAAAGCTTGTGAGTCAGAGAAGAACATCGGAGAAAAAACACACATTTGCGACATTCGTACTTAACAGAACGGCAGAGACATATTGCGTGGAGGGTACTACGTGAAGTGCAGTGCACATGGTGGTCTTCTTCCTTAGAGACCCACAGCAGGCGCAGTTTTATCGCAACATTTCAGCTCACTCACGCACACACACAAAATAATACATACATACATACATACATACATACATACATACATACATACATACATACATACATACATACATACATACATACATACATACATGTATGCATGCATAAAAACATACATACATAAAGGCACGCACGCAGACACACATACACACACTAGCACGATTTACCTAGTTTTGTTACAAAAGAATCCCGGACAAGAAACAGAAGAATGCGTGCGCAACAGCGTCTTGACGGCGTTACTAAGCCTTGACTTCGGAGTGATTATAGTTAACTCGGTTTGTATCATGCAAATTTACTTAACCATTCACAGTAGGCAACAGATTCCCAGGCACATATTTATCTATAAACGTAAAGACACACAAAATCTTTTCTTGCTTCTCTTTTTCTTTATACACATAAAAGCATTTCGCTCATGCATACCTACAAGTTGATACAGACTATTTACTATTCGGGTATCAGATATATCCAACCGTCTACCTTATATGTACCGCAAAAATGCAGAAGATACAGAGGTGCTTTTAGCCAATACTACATTATAACACATTGTCACATTCAATGAAGTAAGGCCATGGTGCTTTGTTTTCGCATTACATAAGCACTCAAATGCTCAGCTTCGGCATACAGCATTAATATCAAGGCGACAGCCTGAAGTGACTCATCGGTTGGAAAATTCGTTCGTCCGGCTTTGTCGAAAAACTGACTGTCCAGCGTTATGGCACCAAAAGTAATTGTGCCGCCTACGATCATTGGTAGGACTGTTGGACCCCTACAACCTAATTCAGGCAAAGTAAGCTAAGGCACACAAACCAGATACCTTTGGTGGGAGTCGAACCCTCGACCTTCGGTGGGATCAAAATTCAATGGCACCCAGATTGATGGCGCCACCTTGATCGTCGAGCCAACGACCACTGGTAGGAGTCAAACCCACGACCTTCGGTGTTAATTAAGGAGAACTAATTAAAACGGTTAATTAGGATATAGGTAATGAAGGTACTGAAACCCACAAAATTTGGTGGGAGTAAAACCCACGGCCATTCCTGTGAGTCGAACCCATGACTTTTGGTCTTAATAAGGGTAAAATAATTAAGTCATAGTTGATTACGATAAAGTAAATGGAAGCTCAAGAACCCGTGACCTTTGGCTAGAATCGAACCCTCCATTGTTGGTGGGAGTCGAATCGATGACCTGTGGTGTTATTTAGGGCGACGTTAAGGCGCAGATAATTAAAGCAGAGTTAATTAAGGCACTCGAACCCGTGGCATTTGGTGGCAGTTGAACCGCCGACCTTTAAGTTGTGCCGGATTTTCTGCCTGATGAGCCATATAACGCTTTCGCATTAAAACAATAAAAGAGACAGGCAATCGGAAATAACAGCGCGTTTGGATGAGGATGCCACGTAATTTAATGAATGTCTCGTGAGGGCGCAGGCTTTCGCCATCATCCTATTTAGCGCATGCTAAAGTTGCTGTCAACTATTAAATACATTTCATACACCGACCACTTTTGGCTCTCTAAATATCTTATGCCAAATACCAAACTGCGGTGGATTTAATGATTAGATGAAACTCGTTGAAAGCTTCTTAAAAACCATGATCTTACCCTTGTAAGAATTATTTCTCCTCACCCTTCGCAGTCAGAGCAAACACCAATACGGGCCGATCATTTGTCTTCTCGTCTTGATTGTCAAATATGAATAATTCGCTTTCTTCGGTATGTATGTTTTTTAGGAAATACGCGAGTTCATGACGACATGTCAGTTATGTACGTTGTTTTCGCACATGTAAGTGCCAGGGATGGCGCAAAAGCACCATAGCTAGTTATTGAACTGATAACGACGTTAAATAGTGTTGTGCGACGATTTGGCAAGATATTGAAACAAAAGCGATATGTTTATAGAGGGTTGGTTAAGGAAATACGCATAAGGTATAACAAACGTACAATCGTGCTCAAAAAAAAAAAAAAAAAAAACGTGGGCCCTGGCTTCACGCGCAGGAGCGGCTGCGGGGCCACGACGCGGCGCTGCTATCTCTATCGGGGGCCTGCTTGGAGTGTGCACCGAGTGACCGCCTCACTTGCGTGCGCGCTTGATTCCCGCGCTTGATAAATTTCAAGTGCAGCATTCGGCTGTTTCGCAGCTGATGGTCAATGCACACGAGGGTGCTTCCATTTTGCTTCGTTTGCCGTGCTGCCGTAGTTCTTGGCACGGCGGCGGCGGACGTCTTCCGGTCACGGCTGGCAGGTTGGGACGGTTTCTGCACTGCCAGCCTAGTAATGCTTTCGCCTTAAACGAGAATGGAAGATCAGTCAGGACGGACGTCGACACCAACAAAGTGGTGGCTCTTTGCTTGCCACTCCTGTGCACCAATGCCTTGCCACAGCGTCTCAGAGCCCACATGCACGTGAACCGTCCGTTAAAACGCCAGGCACGCACGGGCGCGAGGCGCACGTAAACGTGAAGCGTGAAACCAGATCTAACACTGCCAGGCATACGTTCAGAGCGCTGAGCCAAAGGGCCGAACGCGCGCCTGCCGCAGCTGGTGCGTGCATGCAAGCGATGCGAGATGGCGCGGGGAGGAAGGCAAGCGCCCACTGACGAACCCTCTTTCCAACGCACCGTCAGCTGCGAAACAGCAGAACGCCGCACTTGGAATTTATCGAGCACTGGACTCGAATGCGCGAGTGTGAGGGCGAAGATTGGCGTCACTCGGTGCACCCTCCAAGCAGGCCCCCGATGTAGAATCACTGGAAAAAATTTCAGAGTACCGCAAAGGTCGGAATTTGACTGGCAACACTGAGCGGCCACCGCCATATACTTTCCAAGCCGACTGCGTCGTGGGAAGGCCGCCGTGTTGGAAGAGCTTGATATTCGGTGACACATCGGGTTGAGTGTTTGCTGAAGTACAAATACTTTGTGCCCGGAGATAATGGTTGCTAAGAACGAAAATAAAACGTTATTTTGTGCGAAGTAACGCAGCCGGTGGTTGTTTTGCACGCCGATTGTGTTTACTGCTGGGAGCGTGCTACGATTGTGGGCAGCAGCTTAGCGCTGCTATCGGGAGCTTATGCACGCGTTTTTTTTCCCTTCCGCAAAGCGGGCTATACGAAGGAAACATTTCGTCACTTTCAGCCGGATTGAGGCAACCTTGTGCTTTTGGGTATGAACATCGTGGACCGCCGTTGGCTTCTACTGAATGTTTCCAAGCAGGATGAAACTAACACCTCACAGTGTCACAGGCACGTACGTTCATTGTATAATTTCACAAGCTAAATCGGATACATTTAATTTAATTTGTAAACGGATACCGCGCGTCCTCGATTCTGCCGGGCGACTTCGTCCGCCGTATACGCACGGCACACTGCGACTGCCGTGTGCGCACAGGTGTTTGGTCGTGATCCTAAGATGATCTGTGCACAGCAGGCGTAAAAACCAACTTCGATGACCATATTGCGCACTAAATCTTGTGCAAGGCCAATATGAGCCATTTGCGTAATTACAGCAACGTATATGTACTCTTGTACACTGATAATGAGCGAGAGTTTGCTACATTGCGATTTATGGACGCGGCTGTCTAGTGCGTTCATGAGCGGCTACTCTTCTCAACTTGTTTATGACTGTTTTCTTAGACAGCCAAGATTTGCTGCCTGTGTAAAAAAAAAAAGCAGGAACGCCCGCTGGTGGCGCAGCACTTTTTTTTTCTAAGTTACATAGGTGATGTACAAAATTCTTGTGCTTTTAGAGCGGTTTATGTAACATGCATAGTGACAGAGTGAAACTAAAGCTACTGGGTATTCTGTTGTTTTGTATTTCTTGTTATGCATCAAGCACGACATGATTTGGATATGCACCGTGGCATTTCAACATAAAACATATGTATGCTGACTTCAGTTCATTGCATGTGCTCGGCTTACAAGCTCAAAATTTGAAGCATGTGTTGCGAATATCCCCTGGACATTGGATTCAAGCTCGAAATGCGTATGTATGAATGATCAAAGGATAAGTGGAAAAAAGGAAGTATCATGGGCCTCATATTGGCCATGTTTTTATTGACTTAGATCGTCACGATGTGCGAAAAACAAGTGCCATATATGGGTCGAGTGACTCGAGGCGCGAGCTCGCTCACGTGCGCGGAGAAATCATGCAAGTACCTGGTGCACGTGAGGACGCGGAATTCTCGCGCGACAAGTGTGCCTTCGCGTGCCACGAGCACGGAATGACCGGGTGTATTGAGCAACAAACGCGTACACGTGTACCCGCGTCAACCGTGCAAGACGCGAACGATCCTTGCAATGAACTCCAATTTTCGTAGCATCGCTAACACCGCGTGCACTTCCCTCGCTTAAATATCTTCTAAAACAGTGCCGAAAAGCACAAGCCAGGTGTACTTATACCTCGCAGACGCGGGTGTTCTTGTAGGCTTGAAGTTCTCCCGACCGATTCTGTGTAACCACGCAGAACGACGCTCTCGGTCATTTTTCCCGGCCGCAATCTAGATAAAAGTCTTTCCAGACTCAGTTTGATTGCTGCATCCGAAGGCGCAGCAGCCAGGCATGATTTCCTTGCAGTCAAATGCGAGCGCGACAATCGGAACACAAAGAACGTAGGGAACCTGCGCTGCCTGCGCTCTAACTCAGCAGGCCCGCCCGGCGCTTGGAAGGTATATGGCACCCCAAAGGCACGTGGTACGGTTGGGCGAATGAACGCGTCGGCGGCGCGGGGAAAACGAATGCGGCACTTTGAAATTTTTTCCAGTTACTCTACCCCGATGTAAAGCCCCTTGATAATTTGAAAGTAGCGACACTCTCCTCCTCACGGCGCTTTCCTCCTCGATTCTCCTCCCCCGCCGGCTGCGCACGGCACGCTATTCCTCCTGGGCTCCCGCGGACGGGCCGCAGGATTCTATGGAGGCGTGTTATATTGGGCCAGTTGCGCGCCCCATTGGGGTTGAAAATTTTGAGAAATGCTAATAACAGCATCGATAATGCTGGAGGCAACGTTTATGAGGAGGTTGGTTTTTTCTTAAAGCCGTATGAATGGGGTATACTGATTTAAAGGGAGCTTTGAGGCGAGTTCTATACTCCAGACAATTTTTCTGCCACATGATCAGATGCTTTACTTCGTGCGTCTGGTCTAGTATTGCTTGTGACACATCCCTTTGTGTGTGGCTTATTAAGCGAAAGCCTTAGACCTCTGTTTCAAGGTCCCATTGTGAGCTACAGAAAATATCACGTGACCGAAGGAAGGCGGGAAGCGAACCAAAGCATGTGCAGCCGCGTATAAGAGATGATTAATGATTACCAAAGTAATGATTGATTACTGATTGGATTGTTGTTCATGCACCCTAATCCACCCCAATCGGTCTTAATACCCTTTCATCAACACTTCACCTTAATCCACCATAATCCGCCTTAATTATCCTCCGCGCGCCTAAATCTTTATTCATGCATCTTAATCCTTCGTAATGCACTCTAATCCACCTTAATCTTCTTTAATACACTCTAATCAACCTAATCCTCCCTAATCCACCTTATGTCAACCACTAATGATTCATTAATTAACTTGGGTAATCATTCTCTCATACAGGGGTGGACATGCTTTGGGTCCCCTCTGGCCTTCCATGGGTCACGTGATACGTCCAGTTTAAAACGCGACCGTGAAACATAAAGATCTAAAGGCTTTCGCCTTAACACTTAAAAAAAAAAGCTCAATTTTGACTAGTGAACGCTCATCACCTACAATACTACGGGGATACTTGCCAATAATTTTTTCAGGGCGCAAAGCAGAATCAATAATACTGCGCTTCCGACTGAATAACAACAGTTAGCGACGTGCGAAGTGATGGAGCCACCCCAGAATATTAAGCATACTGAGGACAACCGCAACAAAAACGCTGGTGAGCAGGCCGGAAGAATGATAAAAAAATGCAGCATTACGGGATGCTTTGCTACGAGCTATAAGAAAGACTCCTCAGCTCGCAAACAAGGCTGTTCTTTGTCAGAACAAAGTTGCTTCGGCCAATGTCATGCAGCCATTGCTTCCTACGCAAGCCGTTACGCTTTCGTTGTGGTATTATAAAAACGGCATAACCATCTTCAGGCTTCTTGCTGCAGTTATATGCGCAACAGCCCGGCATAGCGCTAGCACATATACCAGAAACACTGCGCACAACGTTCGCTACGCCGAGCTAAAGCACCGAGCCAGCCGTGCTCAGGAGGAAAATGGCGCGAACGAAAAAGAAAAACACAAGCAAAACGCAAAAACCGTGCGTTTCCAAGGGCAACGGCAGGGAGACCAATCGTCGTGCAGAAAAACGGGGGCAAAACTGGTTGCCGTGGGGGGGACACGCAAGGGGCGAGGAGGAGGCGAGGAGGTCGCGCGGCGGCGGCAGAGTTCAAAGAGTGGCGGTACTTTCAAATTATCAAGGGACTTTACCCCGATGGAGATGGCAGCGCCGCGTCGTGGCCCCGCAGCCGCTCCTGCGCCCGGAGCCGTGGGCCGCATATTTTTGACTGCGACTGTACGCTAATGATTAATGAGCTTTGTTGATAAGAGAGTTGTCGTGTGGCCCCAGCATGTCCCTACTGCTTGGGCAAGAGCCCGTAGGCGGCCTACGTTCTAAGGAATCGCATTGCGCAAAGAGGCTAGAGCTGCCTGCGAGCTGTTCTGAGCTCTATGCTATATATGTTAAATTACGCGTGAACACAAACGTCTTTGGAGAAAGCAATTGTTATCTTTTTTTAAAGTGGCTCCTAACCATGAAAAAGAGAAGGATCCAGATAACGAGAGATTAACAAAGCCAATATGCACGTCGCATGAATGTTCAAACGCGTGCCCAATAGGAAAAATCTCAAGTAGTTCCCTTACATTACGTGCTTTGCCGCTTTTTGAGTTATTAAAGGCTGAGAATATTCATGCGGTGCTCTACGCGGGATCGAAAAAAAAAAACAGTTTCGGCGTTGGGTGAGCTTGCGAAGCAAGCCGCTGTTTCATAATGAGTACATGTCTTTAAAGATAAACGAGCTGGTTAAATTTATCAGTTATTTATTCATCCCTTATTGCCTTAGCTCTCGTTAACGGTTCAAAATTATTGGGTTTGATGCGATTGACGCTGCTTATGTCGTTCTGGTTCTCGCATTACAGAAAGCGAAGCATCACGCCTGCGCTTCTCATCCTAAGTAAACCAATCAGTCACAACAAAAATATTATCCCAATAAAGCATTAATTGGAAGTGCCTCTCGGTGAAAGTTTTGTCTAACTTAGCGGGGGCCACTATTTCCAATCGTGAGGCACTCATGCGTACGTGTGAACGCCGATGCGCGCGCGCGCACGCACGCACGCACGCACGCACACACACACACACACACACACACACACACACACACACACACACACACACACACACACACACACACACACACACACACACACACACACACACACACACACACACACACACACACACACACATACACACACACACACAACGCAAGCACGCACACTGTCGCTGACACATACCGTACTGAATATGTTGGCAAAGTAATATTCAGCCTTCCTGATGCGGTCGTCACATTGTCTCCGCAGAACTCCAAGCTTACAGGCATCCGCTCCTCCCGAACACCAGAATTAATCCGAAGAGACATGTGCACCAATTGGTAGACGACCATGAGCAGAGTAGTCACACCAGCACCCTACGCAAGAGGTGAAAGGTGCCTTTAGGCAGTGAAGCGGTGAGTCTTCGTGTCACCGTGGGGCTCTAATCTTGCCTACTCCTTGCGCCAGCTACAGCCCGATCGCAGGATAAAGTGCATTAATCGGAGGCCGAGTTGATCGGTGAGATGGGGCCCTATAACGTAAAACTATTCCAATATGTTTTTATTCCAATTTCATGACGTCAAATTTGCGTAACCGCAGACGCAAGCATCGGACAATCGCCCGCAGGGTTGTCTGAACAGACCAATCAGACGCTCTCCTCGTTCATAAGTGGTCACTTTTGTTTGCTTGAAAAACGAATAACATTGTTCTACACTGAGCGGCTTGTCTTATCAATTGACTGACAAGATGCGAGGATTACGCTCAAGTGGAGAGGGATTCGATAGGGCCGAGCCACTGCACTGAAAATCGATAACCTGATGAAGAGGGTGGTGCCGGCGTCTGGGATTGGTCCGCTTTCGTTTACTTAGCTTGCGGTGGCTCGACGACAATCGCGCCAGCATGCAACGGAAGCTTAAGAATGACGCTAAAACGGATCCTCAGCAAAGAAGCGTTGGCAGAACGAGGTCGTAAACGTGCCGAAAGTTCTCTAAAACGTTACACGGCCACGCAAAATGTTTTATCATACCGACATAAACCCATGCTCTCAGGGACAGGTGTGAGTAGCCAGTGGCTGAGCGATCGGCGGCCGCCATCTTTTATTGCTTTCGGAACGGGGATGCCTGCGGCTATTCAGAAGAAAATTCAGTTTTGTTCGGCATACTAATGCAGCTTTAACGCTTACACATCACTTTGACGCGTGAGTGTTTGCGGTTTTGTGACGTCGCATGACAGGCTGGTGAAGTGGGTGCAGCCCGAAAGCTTTTGACCAATAGCCGAGGCTAAAGCGAAAAGGGGTTGAATCATAAGTAACTATTTTTCTTTTGTTTGTTAAAATCATGCATAATCAGTGTGTACACGTCATATCAGATGGGGACCTATCACGGTTTTCGTGACGTCGCGTGACAGTCAGTATGAGGGGGGGGGTGAAAAAAGTTTTGACAAATCATGGAGGGCTGATTGCAGAATTGGAATAGAAAAGTTTGGAATAGTTTTACGTTATAACGCCCATGATCTTGTCCTTGACCACATGGGCAGTGGTAGGAGCCGCAGTAAGTGGGGCTCCGGAATAATTGAACATGCAACCAAAGCAGCATATGCGAGCGTCCTGTTTGCATTCCGGCCATAAACCGCCACGGTCGTTTAGCGATCGTGGCGCTGCGCTCTTAATCATAATCTCGCGGATTCAATTTCGCACGGCGGCAGCCGCATTTCATCAGAGAAAATGCAAATACAATTGCGTTCTTCGGTTTAGATGGATAGAAAAGAGCTTCAGGTGGGATATATTATTTCGTAATACACAACTAGAGTGCTTTTCACCATGAGATCCTGACATTCATTAGTAAAGCCGAGGAATGTATTTAATTCGCTTGATTAAGTCCCATTGGAATGCAGTGATCACCCGCCGACTGGGAATAAAACCTTCCCTGTGTGCTCAATGGCACAATGCCGAAGCCCCCGAGCCACAACTGTGCACGCTAGGCGGAGGTTTCGCATATCAGTACTAATCCCAAGGTGGCAGCGCGAGGCCTTTACGATTTTCAGAAGCTGCAAGTATAGGTCAGTCAGGTATAACAGCTGTACCACGTGCGTCAAACGTGCGCAATACGTATATACGGCAAAAGAAAAGAAAGAAAAAAGCACGTGTACCCTAAACTTTTGTGTATTGTAGCAAAAAGAGCTCAATAACAAGGCCGGATTGAACGATAAAGCTTGCGCAGTGTTTTCTTCCGTGGCATGGACCACTATGGCCTATAAGGAACATGAAACACAGCACTTCGGCTAAAGAAAGAGCAAATTCAAGGCAGAACACCCCAACAAAAGATGCCTTGCTCCATTGAAAGGTTAGAGTCGATTTACTGTGAAGCGCGTAGAAGTTCTGCATTTCATAAATGCCTTTTGAACCCGTACCTTCACGTGGAGTGCCAAATTTCACGCCCCGAGTCAAGTGTTCCGTTGCGCTGCAGAATACTAAAGAGAAACGATCGATATTTATTATCGAAGTAAGCAATGTTTCTCGGCGTTCCACTTAGAGCACCTGCAAATATTCCCATTATTACAATCGGCAGCTCCTTGCGGCGGCAACAGCCATGGCCGCCTCGTCGCTCATCGCTATTATCGGCTCTTCGCCGAACCAGGCGTGTGTGTTGCGTCATTCTCCACAGTCCGTCGGGCCGCTCCATTTGACTGAGGAGTACTTCCGTTTGCGCAAGCTTTCGAGACATATCTTAAACTTCAACCGCGCAAAAGACAATGTCCTATCTGCACGTGTCTTTCTGTCATCGTCTCTTCAAGCGGTTTTAGTATGCGATATGTCTCTGTAATTGAGAGTTCGACGGAAGCCCGTCTCTTCGGGTCGGGTTGAAAAGCTTTACTTGGCCGGCGGTGTCCCCGGTCAGTGACCTCGATCGGTCGGTATCCTGAATTTTAAGCCACGCGTGTTTTGTTATCCTACGCGCCAACGTAAAACACACTGAACACTGCTGAACGCACACGGCTGAGGCGCGCTCGTCCTGCCGCGATTGAGGCCATATATGTCCCCATACGCGCTTTAGGCGGATAACTGCACCGCTTAGCTGGCAGCGAGCATCTTAAGTTTCGTTCAAATCCTGATGTGGCCACCAAAAAAGAAAGAAAAAACGACACCATCGCAAAGACAGAATCGCAGCCAAAGACGTTGCAGTCTACTTTGCTGTAGAAACGAGAAGGCGGCCACGGTGGCAAAATAATTAATTCCTTACACGACGCGCGGAGATAATTTTCTTCTTTGCATGTAGTCACGCCTCTCTAGCTTTGAGCGCAGTCTGATAGGCGGAATCATTTCTAGTACGAATGCATGGAGCTCTAGGGCTCGATCGCAGCGACAGTGAATAGATATGTGGAAAATTCCAACAGAACAGATATATTCTTTTGAACGAACCGCAGTAACATTTTCTATTACTCTTGAAGGGAAAATTGATACTTTCCCGCTTGAAAGAGCCCTGCAACACATTTTTATCGAAGTTCTGCAAAGCATTCCGAATGAACGGTAGAAATTTTAAAACTTTGTTGCAGCAAAATCTAATTAAATGAGTTGAGTAGCTTTGTACTTCTGTGCTTCCCGTAATTGAGTAATTTTTCGTTCAGGTATTCAATGAAGCATTCTCTCGCGTCTAGTTACATTCATTTGCTATGATAAAAGCGTGTTTCAGGGCCCCTGTAAGGGATTAGCAGGAAGCCACAATTAAATGATTCTCGGTGGTACTATGATAAGCCTTCAGAACTTTCCGGTAGGGTTTTGCGGTGGCACACGGAACAAGCACAGAAAGGCAGTCGCCGTGTGATTCATGACCGCGTTGACAAATTGGCTCTCCGATACGCGCTTCACACTTTTAGCAATGTAGTTTGGATGCTTTTTACTTTTTACTCGGCAACATTTTGCAGTCTATAAGTGATAGAGATGATAAGTCTATCATCAGTCTATTCAGTCTATTATTGCCACTCAGTAACTGAGTGGCAGTAATAGACTGAATAAATTGAACAGATTGTCCGAAATGCGTGCATTGGAGTAATACAAGAGCAATCGCTCTGTTCTCAGTGTGCGCAGAAAGCGAAGAACTGCGGATAGCGAGTTCAGTAGTATGCTTGGTTAGCAGGCATGCTAATACGGTGCCGGATACTCGTTCCTTGTAGAAAGCCACCCGGCGTTTTATTGCGAGGGCAAATATATGGACATTACAGGCATTCCGAAGTCATCGTTGCCATGCTGCTCCATATCAAGTACAGGGAAAACACCGGGAAAACGAGAGATGGAAATTCGCGACCATGGGCAAAACTAGAACAAGGTGAAAACAGGAGCCAACGTTTTGACAAGTGGACCTGAAGAAGGCAAGTCCATTTGTCGAAACGTTGGCACCTGCTTCCCCTTGTTCTCGTTTTGCTCATCGTCTATCTATTGTAATGGCTCCAACATCGTGCGGTTGAGAGTGAAAGCTTGCGATGGTGAGCCAGAAACAATGGTGGCTCGATCTCGCGCGCGCAAATGATGAAGGAGAGAAGGAAGCGCGCCATCTCCCTTTGCGTGCCAAGAAGTAGGCGGGGGGGGGGCGCAGAAGGTGGAGTTCTACTCCGGCGGCTGCGGCATATGGCGCGGCTGAGCGAAGCCGCTGGGCCTAATGTTCAAAGCGATATGCGATGGGTAAACAGTCTAGGCGCACCGAGAGCTGATACCTTCATGTGGAGAGAGAGAGATAGCAAAGAGAGGAAAGGCAGGGAGGTCAACCAGACGAGCGTCCGGTTTGCTACCCCACACTGGGGCACATCGCGGACAGCGGTGGCGTATAGGTAGAACATCCTCCTCGCGTGCAAGAGGACCAAGGTTCAATTCCCGGTGCCGCGCAATTTTCCACAGGAAAAAAAATCCGCGTGTTAATAAAATTGTGCAAAGAGGCCTGGAGTGCGGCCTGATCCCGCTTACCAAAACCGGTAACGCACTCCTTCACCGGTGCAGGAATGGCCACCCTGGTGCAGTACTTGGCCACATCCTCCCACATGAACACAACAATCAAACCCCGGCCCTCAGTCCCCAGCAGCTGCGAAGCAACTGACCACAGTGGCGGTCAGACCTGCAACGCAGCAGAGGGTGCTAAGAATCCCTTGATCCGGACAGGCCGCCATTGGAATCTGAACCTGGCAATGTTTAACGCTAGAACGTCATCGAGAGAGGTGAGTCTAGTAGCAGTGCTATTGGAGGAACTACAGGGCAGTAAATGGGATATAATAGGGCTCGGTGAACTTAAGAGGACAAATGAAGCATATACAGCGTTAAAAAGCGGGCACGTCCTGTGCTACCGGAACTTAGCGGAAAGGCGAGAACTAGGAGTCAGATTCCTGATTAATAAAAATATAGCTGGTAACGTACAGGAATTCTATAGCATTAAAGAGAGGGTGGCAGGTCTTGTTGTGAACCTTAATAAGAGGTACAAATTGAAGGTCGTACAAGTGCACGCCCCTACATCCAGTCTTGATGACGAGGAAGTCGAAAGTTCTATGAAGACGTGGAGTAGGCGATGGGTAAGGTCAAAACAAAATGCACTGTACTGATGGGCGACTTCAATGCCAAAGTAGGCAAGAAGCAGGCTGGAGACAAGGCAGTGGGGGAATATGGCATAGGCACTAGGAATAGCAGGGGAGAGTTAGTAGTAGACTGTGCAGAACAGAATAAGATGCGGATAATGAATACCTTCTTCCGCAAGCGGGATAGCCGATAGTGGACGTGGAGGAGCCCGAATGATGAGACTGGAAATGAAATAGACGTTATACTCTGCGCTAAGCCTGGCATCATACAAGATGTGGACGTGCTCGGCAAGGTGCGCTGCAGTCACCATAGCATGGTAAGAACTCGAATTAGCCTATACTTGAGGAGGGAGCGGAAGAAACTGGTACATAAGAAGCCGATCAATCAATTAGTGGTAAGAGGAAAAATAGAGGAATTCCGGATCAAGCTACAGAACAGGTATTCGGCTTTAACACATTAAGAGGACCTTTGTGTTGAAGCAATGAACGACAATCTTATGGGCATCATTAAGGAGTCTGCAATAGAATTCAGTGGCCACTCCGTTAGACAGGATACCAGTAAGCTGTCGCAGGAGACGAAAGATCTGATCAAGAAACGCCAATGTATGAAAGCCTCTAACCCTTGAGCTAGAATAGAACTGGCAATACTTTCGAAGTTAATCAACAAGCGTAAGACAGCTGACATAAGGAAGTATAATATGGATAGAATTGAACATGCTCTCAGGAGCGGAGGAAGCCTAAAAACAGTGAAGAAGAAACTAGGAATAGGCAAGAATCAGATGTATGCGTTAAGAGACGAAGCCGGCAATATCATTACTAATATGGATGAGATCGTTCAAGTGGCGGAGGAGTTCTATAAAGGTTTATACAGTACCAGTGGCACCCACGACAATAAAGGAAGAGACAATAGTCCAGAGGAATCCGAAATCCCACAAGTAACGCCGGAAGAAGAAAAGAAAGCCTTGGGAGCTATGCAAAGGGGGAGGCAGCTGGGGAGGATCAGGTAACAGCAGATCTGTTGAAGGATGGTGGGCAGATTGTTCTAGAAAAACTGGCCACGCTGTACACACTATGCCTCATGACTTTGAGCGTACCGGAATCTTGCAAAAACGGTAACATAATCCTAATCCGTAAGAAAGGGGACGCCAAAGACTTGAAAAATTATAGACCGATCAGCTTCCTGTCCGTTGCCTACAAAGTATTTACTAAGGTAATTGCAAATAGAATCAGGAACACCTTATACTTCCGTCGACCAAAGGACCAGGCAGGATACCGTAAAGGCTACTCAACAATAGACCAAATTCACACTATCAATCAGGTGATAGAGAAATGTGCGAAATATAACCAACCCTTATATACAGCTTTCATTGATTACGAGAAAGCGTTTGATTCAGTCGAAACCTCAGCAGTCATGGAGGCGTTGCGGAATCAGGGTGTAGACGAGCCATATGTAAAAATACAAAACGATATCTATAGCGGCTCCACAGCCACCGTAGTCCTCCATAAAGAAAGCAACAAAATCGCAATAAAGAAAGGCGTCATGCAGGCAGAGAGATACGATCTCTGCAATGCTAGTCACAGCATGTTTACAGCAGGTATTCAGAACCGGGATTGGGAAAAATTGGGGAGAACAGTTAACGAGAATACCTTAATAACTTGAGATTCGCTTATGATATTGCCTTGCTTAGTAACTCAGGGGAGCAACTGCAATGCATGCTCACTGACATGGAAACGCAAATCCGAAGGGTGGGTCTAAAAATTAATCTGAAGAAAACTAAAGTAATGTTTAACAGTCTCGGAAGAGAAGAGCAGTTTACGATAGGTAGTGAGGCACTGGAACTGGTGAGGGAATATATCTACTTAGGACAGGTAGTGACTGCGGATCGAGATCATGATACTAAAATAATCAGAAGAATAAGAATGGGCTGGGGTGCATTTGGCAGGCATTCTCAGATCATGAACAGCAGGTTGCCCGTATCCCTCAAGAGAAAAGCATATTACAGCTCTGTCTTACGAATACTCACGTACGGGGCAGAAACCTGGAGGCATACGAAAAGGGTTTCACCTAAATTGAGGACAACGCAACGAGCTATGGAAAGAAGAATGATGGGTTTAACGTTGAGGGGGATAAGAAAACAGCAAATTGGGGGTGAAGGAGCAAAAGCGAGTTAATTACATCTTAGTTGAAATCAAGAAAAAGGAATGGGGGCATGGGCAGGGCATGTTGTGAGGAGGGAAGATAACCGATGGTCATTAAGGGTTACGGACGGCGTTCCAAGAGAAGGGAAGCATAGCAGGGGGCCGCAGAAAGTTAGGTGGGTGGATGAGATTAAGAAGTTTGCAGGAACAACATGACCACAATAAGCACATGAGCGGGGCAGTTGGAGAAGTAAGGGAGCGGCCTTTGCCGTGACTTAGTGGGCGTAGCCAGGCTGATGATGATGATGATTCTGAGTGGGCGATTTCCCGCAGCTTCTCTTTTGTAATGCAGTGCGTTTTTCATAACACAAACACGACCATATGCCATGCCTTTCATTTAATATGCTTCTTACTGCTCCATTCCATTCAAGTGAACTTGCAAGTATATACAGGGTGCTCCAGCTAACTTGGACCAAGGTTTTCAAAAACCCTATGCGTAGACATCGTGTGGATGTTGTTAGCGTTTATGTAATCTCAAAGTGAAATTTTTTGCCCGTCTTTTCTTTTAGTAATTAGTCGAGATAAATTAACTTTTTAAATATAGCTTGAGACCTTCAGGCGTCAATTGGAAAGTTGTGGAGCTCCACAATTATTACCCAACCCGGGCCCTTCCAACGCGGCAGGCTTTGCATGGCCGTTTTTATTCGGGAAAAACGAAAGCCCACGTAGTTTAAAAAAATACCACGTGACAGCGCGCTCTGTGCGCCCGAATGCGCCACGATTACAGCGCTCTCAACCCTTCGTTGTAAAAAAACATCGCTCGCTTGGCGCATTTCGTGCCGCCAAAGACAGAGCTTTGCGTTGTGGCCCGAATCCCAGTGCATTCGGGCCGCAGTTGAAACACAGCGGGGCTGCCGTTTCTGCGGCAATAATTGCACTCTCGCGCTAGCAGAATGAATGCGGAGGAAAATTAACAAGGTCATGAGTTCGAATTTGGGAGCAAGATCCGAACAACCGAACACGCATTATAACAAGCTTGATAGAGTCATGTGAATTAAGCTGCTTGTCACAAAAGAAGAATTGTAAACTGACACGGAAAGTTGCTTTTAAGCTTCTTGTCCATTTCTTGTCGGTAGATAATTTGTACTTTGATATTACTTACTTGACTTTTCCACGTCGTGCAAAAGTTTCTCACAGATGCCCCTTTTCATGAATAACGGTTGTAGAGATTTACTCGCTCTGATCTATGTGTAAAGAATCTGTTCAAACAAGGCGCACTCAGCCATAATGCAGTATTGGCACCTTTTCAGCACGTCCGATGTAGTTTTTTTTGATGACGCAAGACGGTATCTAGCTGCAGGCCTCAGCAATGTCTGCCTTTAGCGCCTCTGGTGTAGTTGTAGTTTTGCAGTACACTCGGTGTTTCACATGTCTCCACAAGAAGTCAAGAGGTGTCATGTCCGTTGACCGTGCAGGCCATGGCACTGGTCAATGCTTCGTCAAGCCAGGCTCGGGCAAGGATGCTGCTGTGAGCTTGTGCATCATCATTCTGATACGAAGTTCACTTTAAAAACGCAAGAGGACGATCACAGTGAAAATCTTCGACTGGGCCTTCCAAGATATCCTTCACGTACCGCTGAGCAGTGAGCATGTGGTCAAAAAATATGGGGCCAATTATTCTTCCGTCCAAGACACCGCACCACACACTGAATGACCATTGGTACTGGCGTATGGTCTGCGCCACCCAATGCGGGTTCGTAATGCTCCAGTAATGCGCATTATGTATGTCGACTTGAGAATTTCTGGAGAAGGTTGCCTCATCTGTCCAGAGCACTTTGTCAACAAAATCTGGTATTTCGTCATTGTTCACAAGGATCCAATTTGAGAAATCAAGCCGCCATTGAAAGACTTTTTCTTGCAGCTTATGATGCAGTTAGAGGTGATACGGATGCATTTCAGCCTTCCTAAGAACTCTTGACACTGAACACTTCGAGATGCCGGCCTCACCCCTCAGATCATGTACGCTAGAAGGAGGGTTTGCAATCATGAAAGCTAAAATGTCTCCTTCAGGCTCTTCACTGATGGTCCCCTTTCTGCACCGCGTCTTCTTGAAGCTACCTGTTTCCTTCAGCGTCAAGTAACTCCTCATAATTATGTTCGCGCTAAGTCTTCCCCCACATTGCCAATTTCGCTACACCTTGGGAGCTTTCCTCTTGTCCTTCGTAATGGGAACAGTGCGAACAAGACGACGACGGAGCGAAAGGACACAGGACGAGCGCTGACTCGCAACTACGTATACTGAAACGCACAACAGGTATATAAGCCTCACAAGCGATCGCATGGTCAATCGAGGAATACACATCCGGGCCATGTGTATACAGGGCATCTGTTACCGTATCGAACTATGTAGGTACGTTCATTCCTGCTGAGAAAGCGCGCTTTCTCAACAACGAGGTGGTGGTGTTAAATATTTATTACTTGAGCCTTATTTCCAACACTACTTCTGAGGGGGCTCAGGAGCGTGTAGGGTGGCCGGGAGTTTGTGTCCCACGGCGATCCTCAGAGCCCAGTCTACCAGCCATGTTTGGCTGGCTGAGCTGGAGACCGACATCTCGGTCTCCCATCCCTCGAAATCGGTGAGTTACCACTCAGAGGGTGGCTGGAACTCAGGGCACATGAGCATTATATGATGGAAGTTGGCTCTAGGCGCGCCGCAGAGCGTACATTCCTTGTCGATATAGGCCTGAATGAACGAGGTGGAGAAAAGCTGGAGATTGTAGCCCGAGATTCGGCGTCCGAAGGCAGAGCTTCCTGCTGGATGTCCGGCGCATAGCAACCATCGTCGCACTCAAAGCGACGCTCTCACTAGACTGAGAGAACACCTCGGCTGGTTTTCCCGCTGCCAGTTGGACTAGGAGGGCTGGCGTTTCTGAGCCTTGCCGAATAAGCGATAGGGTAAGCGTAAGGAGGGCTCCCTCGCCGGTTCTTTCACGTGACACGGTGGGCTGCAGTGTGCTCCTGAGCACTACCCCGCCATCGAAAAACTGCGCACGTGGGAGCGCCGATTCGTCGGTCACGGCGCAAAGCCACCAGAGCTAAGCGGGGCTAGATTACAGCGCTTGCCGTACGACGATGTTGTCTGCTACCACTTGCACGACGTCTCCAAAACTACGACAGCCTCTTCTACAGGAACTGTAGGCTACGTGCTTACCTTTGACTAATTCATAAAATTCTAAGCTGCGCCCGAAAGGAGAAGCACTGATTGTGGTAGCAAATTAGTAGATAGATGTACCAAGTAAAGTAGTTTTATCGGCCGTATAAACTTGTAAACATTCGCTTACTAACGAAACTAACAATGATAGAATGTGTAAGCGTGACTCAACGAGGACGTAGAAAGAAACAGACACAAGGATACAGCGCTTTCTTTGTGTGTCTGCTTCTTTCTACGTCATTGTTCAATCGCGCTTACCTATTCTACCATGGATTCAAAGGCCCTAGCCGGCCAACGTGTTTTAACTTAGTTGACGAACACGATGTCACGCGTGCACTGATAAAAATGAACACATCTCGCTCGATGAGAGCCGAAAGTCGCTGTCGAAATTCCGGAGTGACGAATCGCGGCAGCAGCAAGCAAATTCACCTTCATGCATATCTCGCTTCAACGCGAACGAAACGTCGAAAGCACAGTGCATACGAAGCTACCGGCACTAAGACGCTCTGCAAACATCGCAGATCGCTTTGAAGATGAGGCCCGAGCGGGCATGCACTTTGGCTAAGTCGCAGACTGCTTTCAGCCCCCGCGAGCGCCGGTAACACGTCCCTAGGGCGTCCGCCAAAGGCGTTTACTATGGCGTCCGCAGGTGGTTGAGGGAAGTGAAGAGAGTACTGTCAAATTGCCGGCCGCGATCAGTGGTCAGGATGCTGGGGCAGCGGAAGCGGGAAACCCATGATGAACTGAAGCTTTGGCGACCGTTTACGCACTGATGTGTGGAATGGGCACGGCTTCGGGCCAACGCGTGTAGCGGTCAATCATTGTTCCGGTAGTCGTGAGGGGGAGGAAGTGGTCCAACCAAATCAAAATGGACGTGTTCAATGCGACAGTCCGGTGGCAAGAAAGACTGCGTGGGAGTCTTCGTGTGGCGCATTTATTTATTTATTTCCAAGTACCTTACAGGCCCCAAGGGGAGCATTGATTGAGGAGGGCATCGTTTAACAAATGACAACGGAAAACCGATATATGAGAGATAAAAATGTGAGGACTAAGAATGTTTACAATAATAACGTGCTTGCAAAACACTGTTGCAAATAAAAGCGCTAAAGCAATACAAAGAGTTGTCAGGAAAGGAAGGGAAAGTACAGTTCACGGTAACAGGCAAAGCGGCGTATTATTCGCGCAGAATAACGCACATAGCGTGAGCGCATAAAACAAACGAAATTGAAACAACAAATTGGAAAGAAACAAATTGGTTACTTTGGTGGTCTAGTAAACGAGGCATGAACGCGCCCACTCGCGAACATTGGTGTGAATGCTTGGCTAGATGTAGGGTAGTGTAGGAAGGGGTTACATGGATTGGATGCTAGGATGGCAGATGTCGTGAAGGCATTGGAACACCACAGACTGAAAGCATCCGGAATGAACTGGCCGAGGGGAGCCACTGACATGTCACACCAGAGCGAGCCAGTCACAAACCGGTGAGAAATGAGTTGCAGAGGGAGGGAACCGGGATGGTTACGCTGCTTTTGAAGCTCAGGGTTTTTCATCTGCGCTCTAGCTAGACGTTACCAGTGCACAGTGGATGTAGCAGTGCCGAGGGAGGTGATGCGCGAGAGTACATCAGCTACCTGGTTCTCGCTGCGTTCCGCGGTGAACTGCTATGTATAGGCCAGTTGACGATGTTCACGTGTGAGGTACAAGGAAGAGCTTCTATGGAAGACATACACCAGAGGCTCATGATTCGTTAGAACATAAATTGGCTGGCCCTACAAAAAGTGCCGGATGTGCTGGATGTTGGTGTATATAGCGAGCAGCTAGCGGCAGAAAACGCTATGGCGAGCCTCAGTAGGTTGGAGCTTCCGAGAGAACAAGCTCAGTGAACGCCACTCTGAGTCGATTTGCCGCTGGCGAACAGCGCCGATGGCGGCATTGTAAACATCCACCAAGATGCATTTAGGTGCCTCTCGGGTGGTTGAGAAGCACCGATTTGGGGGCGGTTTGTTCAGCAGCCCTAAAAGCAGCTTGAGCTTCGGGAGACGAGGAGATCACGGATGAGGATCCCTTGGCAGTGCTAAGAAGGTCAGTCAGTGGGTGCATAAGCTCAACGCAGTGCGGAATAAAGTATCGGGAGAAATTCACTAGGCCCAGGAGCTCACACAGCTGTTGTAGAGTAGTGGGTGCTGTGAAGTATTGCAGGGCCTGGACGTGGGAGGGCAATGGACGAATTCCCACCGCCGAGATAGGGTGACCCAGGAACTCGAGCTCGGAAGACCCAAACACGCGTTTTTGGAGGTCGACAACCAGGCCAAATTGTCGAAGGCTTTCAAAGAGTTTCCGGAGGGGATGCTCATAATCTTGTGGATTGGGACTCTCGATGAGGATGTGATAGATATAGGCAAATACAGCCGGGAGTATGCACGTTACCTCGGGTATTACTCTTTGGATGGTTGCGCAAATACTCAAAAAGGCATGCGCACATACGCAAAGAGGCCGAAGGGTGTAGTGATGGGTGCCTTAGGGTTATCGGTAGGTTCAACACGGATGTGGCCATATGCCTTGAGAAGCTCCACCTTACTAAAGATTTTGATCCTTCCAAATGGCCTGCGAAATCTTGGATGTGTGAAAGGGGATAGCTATCGTGGACCGTGTGAGCGTTGACCGCCCTATAGTCGAAGCACGGACGCCAGTCACTCGGTCATGTCTTGGGAACCAGATGGAATGGGGAGGCCCACCTGCTTGGCGAAGGGCGAATAATATCCGGCTGAAGCATGTGCTCGAATTCCTGTATCTGCAACTGTAGCAGAGTAATTTGGACCGCAGTACGGCGTCTGAGAGGGTACGCCTGCAGCTCCGGCTCACCTCCGAGGAGCTTGGAGATCGCCGCCTTTAGCAGCTGCTCAACAGCATGCGACGAACGGCTCCTGGCCTCAAGCAACGTCGACGCGCAAGGTGCGCTGTTCAAGGAGCTCTTCCTGCAGCGCTTTCTGCAGTCCACCGCCTTCTCTCGGCCGCTGCAGATGACTTGGCCCTCAACCGCCTCGCACAGCTCCCTGACCGAGTCCACGTGAAGACTTCTTCTTTCGCCGCACTTTATTCAACGCCAGAGTCCTCCATTATGACCTGCTTAGAGTCCCGGATCGAGCAGCTTGCGTCTCCATCGACACGCTTCCGTCGTCCTCTTATGACCAGTGCGGCTCATCCTCATGTCCCACCTGCCGTATCTCTTCAACACTATCAATCTATTCTCTGCTTTTTTTTACATCTATGCTCTAAAGATTTTACTTATTTCGAATGCTCCACTTTCTTTGATTTCCTACGCTTCTGGAAGACATACACTACCTACAGGTCTCGCCGGGTGAATATCATGGAATTTGATTAAGGTAAATATGCACACATGCCTCATACTGTGGGGAATATTTGCTTCGGGAAGGTTTAGTCCTGAGCCAGCCAGCTCGGGCCTCAAATAGCAAGGTACTCTAATTTGTGTTGTCATCGAAAAATCTCTCAAACTCACGCTCAGCTGATATCGCGCCGTTTGGTGAGGGAGTTTCTGCTAAGTGCGTGTACACCCTTTCTTTTTTTTGCGAGCTTGAGAAAGCGCGCGTGTAGCGAAGATCAACAAAGATAACTGCAGCACCTGACAGAAGTAAGCTGATATATTATTGGGTGAAAACACTCGATTAGCTAGCACCAACCATGTTAGAAAGATTGTTTATCAGAAATTTCTTAAGGGATGTTGTTGAATTGCAAGCTTTAACAAAAATATAAATTACAGAATTGATAATTTTCATAGGTCTTTCATAAGAATATAGCAAACAAATAGTGCTTCATTTCTTATCTCAAACAAATATATTTGATGGCCTTTTGCAATGCTACGTCAAGATCGAAAATTTCCTGTGTTATTGTTAGCAAACCACATCCTTCGATAATGACCGGATTTCATGAACTTATAGGAACTTGAGTACTTTTCAAAGCATAGAGTATTTTGTCGGCCGCAAATTTTCATTCTTTCGCGAACAAGCAGTCAGGCATAGAAATATTTAAGGTAAGAAACCTTGCCCCCCTTGGAAGTGCCACGAAAAACGTCGTGTTATCCCAAATCACGTTCCAGGGGCCGCGTACCTTGCTGTTTGCGAAGGGCGCGGTCAATCCCAGTACGACAAGGCCTACGAAGGGGCCAGTGATTGCTGAGTTCACCGCCATGAACATCTGCAACAGAACGAAAAAGCAGGCCGCTCATTTCCTGTTTTCACAATGTGAAAGCCATCAAAAAGAATGTTTACTGCTGATAGACAAATAAATAAAGGAATTTAGAAGGCGATTCAACTTTCAGTCGACACCAATGAAAGACAATCATTTCCTGGGCGACTTCGGGGTGGAAATGGGGGGTATGAACCCTAAAACTTATTCTAAGACCCGCAGCTTTTAAAACGACAGCGTCTGAGCACTGGACAAAAAGGCGAGCTATCACAAGGGAAGAGTGCAAGAATGTTATACACTACTATACTAGCACCGATGGCATAAGTACCAAGCGACAGTATGGCATGGTGGTACCGCCGGTGCTGATACCACCGGAAGCATCGCTAGCATACCTATAGTTGGTATCTGCACGCATTATCAGACTGCATAACCTCCGGGATAGGCACACGATGTTTCGTGCACCTATCCTGGATAAGGACACGCGATATAGAGAAGTTGGGTGCGCTCTCAAAGAAACCGTATGACTTTAAAATTTGCCTCCTGTGAATAAAGCCCTTATCTGGAAATGAAATATTATCTGGACTATGATGTTCCCCTAGAATAAATATCCAACTTTGCATTTATTGCAGCCACATGCGTTTCCGACAATGAGAAATTCTGGCCATTGGGACTGGAAGAACAAAACAAAGCAAAAACATGCACAACTAAGGCCATTGTGGTGGCACGCACGTTAACTTAACGGCCAGATTACTTTTGTATGAAAAATACTGAGCTCCATACTATGATTATAAGTGTAATATGCCGGGTGCATAGTTCAGTAACCTACAGTTTCCCATATAATCTCGGCTGGACAAACATGGAAAGCCATTACGTTGCATTAATTTTGCTCTCAGCATAAAGGCAAAGTTCAAGCAGTGTATTAGACAGAACTTCCGGAGCAGTTCTTGCTTAAACACATCTTGTGAAAACGCGAGACAAATTCTGTGCTTTTACGTGCCAAACCACGATTTTATTATGGGGCACGCCGTAGTGGGGCACTCCAAATAAATTTTGCCCACCAGAGGATTTTTACATGCCAGTAATACACAGGACATGAGCTTTCTGGCGTTTCACCTCCATCGAAATGCGGCCATCGTGGCCGCGATTTCATCGATTTCACGAGCTTTAATTTATTTATTAAGTATTTCTTTGTAGGAGTTTATACAGCTCATAAAATTACTATCCTTCCGGCGTATAGCTATCGCATTGCTATCGGAATCAATGCTTCGCCTCTCGGACTTAAGTGCGACTTCTTAATATCACCCTACGGAGAAATAATTAGGTCTGCTATTTTATATCAAGCACCTGGACTGGATGCTGGTTGAAACAATTTAATACATTAGCACCGCAATTCACTCCTGAACACAAAAATTGAAAAGCTGAGTGCGTATTTGTTTTTGTCACAGTTATATTCTTACGGTAAAGGCTCAGTTCTTTTATAGAATATATGAACGCGTTATTTGATGATCTTTGTTCAAGCAACTACAGAGCAGGCTCCTGTGCCATTTATTGTTTGGGATGCGGTTATCATGCTATGGGAATTTCACGCACTTCTACGTGTGTGCGTTGTGCGTATCTAACCTCTTTCACGCAAACTTTGAGTACTGGGTGTGCGCAACTGGACATGTGCTGCTACGTATCTGCAAGAATAAGCAACTTCGGTCACTCTATATGGGAAACTGGTTAAGTGCCACTGGGTATTTGCCCAAATACACAACTAGGAAGTCTTTGGTCACTGCTTATGTGCAACTGGGCGTGATACACTAGGTATGTGAAGATTCTTGGCAAATCCTCCGAAATGAGTATGTGCCACTTGGCAGGTGCCCGTATAGCCAAGCAGAACATGAGGCACGAAGTGAAGGAGCCGGCAAAACAAAGTTGAAGACGTCAGCTACAGAGAAGTGAAAAAGTTGACATTAAGCGTTAACACAAATGTGCCACAAGTAAGCTGAACAGAGTAGGACCAGAGCAGGTTTTGCGCGTGGAGCGTTGAGGTACAGAGAGGTACAAGATGTCGGCAACAGACGATTCAAGAACTCGGCAACAATGAAGGGAAGAATTAGGCAATATGGGGGTCCATACATTGCTTCAAACCTAATCGGACGAACTCCGACATTCATCGTACGACGAGCCCTGACATAACTTTTTAGACGCGCAATAAACTGCGCTAATTAAGAAACTGCATGCCATTAAAAAGAGGCGGGAAACATATCCTAGCCCAGTCGATATAGACTGGCGTCAACGAATTCTTGAATGCGATCGGAGTTGCAAAGGAAAATAAAGTTAAAACAAACGAAACCAATACAAAACGAAAAAAAATTCTACAGAATGGGGTTATGTATAACGAGAAGCGCGGTTTCTCGCTCTTGTTCTTCATCCGAAAAGGAATTTAGCTGGCACGCAATCAGTGTAGCGTATGGCACGGTAAGTAATGTAATTCATCAGAATTGCATTAGCGTACATGTTCCTTACAGATTACCCAACCTGTACAATGGTCGTAACTGGCTCTCACCTTGAGCATCGGTGCGGACAATAAACGTGGAATTAAAAAAGCAGGAAGTTGTCACGTCTAACTGTATATCTACATATTGAGGTAGTTAAATAAACAACTTACCGCTGTGACAGAGCCCAGGTATGGGACCAGCACGCTGCAGCCTGTCATGACCCCGCCAACTGCAAAAGCTGTTTATACGCCGTTATAAGAACTACGCGAGCAAGACAAAAACAAGCATGCCATATGTGCTCCTCTTTGGATCACCGCAGCTGAGCGTTGCGTAATGCGATGAACGATACTACGGAAAACTGTACTACGACTGTACTACGAACGTACTACGGTAAAAGTAAGGGAGAATTTGCGCAAGTGCAAAATGTAAACAAGGCGTGATTATTTAATATAATCTGTCGGCGTTTCTAGCATATCAAAGTGGCAGCCAAAGTGGCTATAACGTAAAGCTATTCCAATACGTTTCTACGTTTTCTCTTTTGGTAGCCCTCGGCGTTTCGTTTTAAATTAGTCACGAATTTCCGTCTCGACAGGTCACGAAAATCGTGATTACTCCCCGTCTCAAGATTACGTGTAAATGCTTATTATTGACGAATAAGACGCATAAGACGAGCAAACGCAAAATCATTCGTTCCAATTCGACTGTTTTGTGACCATTAGCCTTCCGTGACTAAAATAGCGTTTCCATGGGGGCGAAATACGAGAACACCGGTGCACTTAGATTTATGCGCGCGTTAAAAATTTACAGGTGGCCAAAATTTCGGGAGTCCTCCACTACGACGTGCCTCGCATTAGGGTCGGGGTTTTGGCACGTGAGAACCCTTCAAAAATTTTTTTGGCTAAAATGTTTTTGGGTCACTACTATTACATCTATCTAGCAGGCGACGTGACATAAGCGCCAAAACTCTCCACGTGAAATGATGTCTACCCTCTAAAGATGCAATAATATGGCGATCAAAAAAAAACAACATTGTTTTTCAATTGCCGTAAACTGCTTGCTCGGTTCTGAGAAGAATCGAAGGTGGCTGTCCCCTGATCGCGATGGTACTGGCTGCTCAGTATTGCCAGCGAGAATTCGTTTTTTTACGTAATATAAACCTTTCGTGCGGTAGCATAACGTTGTTCAGCCAATTTGGGATATATGTTACACCGTTCGGCCAATTTTCTTTTAATGGAACATAGATTTTTGGGGCACTTATAACGCCCTGTTGCACGACCCCTATATTTGGCAAGCCAACTGGTAAGGGACAAGGAGGAAGTGGACCATTGCCAGACGCCGACTCCGCCCTCCTCAACCGGTTGGCTACATTCACAGCGCTAGCTAGGCCCCCTGAAACATTCTCCTCTTCTGGGCGTTCTTCGCTTCTCGTCTGCCAGTTTATTAAGGAAAATTGCTCACGGTAGCCGATGCTATTCGCTTTAAAGCCCAACAGAAGCCACCCCCTATAAAGGAGTAGAGCGTTCGGTTGCGTTGTTGAAACAGCCTTGCAGGTTGTTACGTAAATTTGGCGACAAGAAGTTGGTATAAAATCGGCATGGAATACCTTTACGTTATAGTGTGCGAGGACACCAAAGCTGGAACTCAGGGTCGACGCTTTGAATGCACGCTTGCAAACGCAGCTGTCCACTGCCACGGACAGCCAATTTTTGATGCGCACACTTTGTTGGCATGCTCTATACTCGGACGCCCCAGCACACGGACCCCAATGGTTTCCGTTATGATCGTCCGACCGCCCCTTGGGTGGCCGGATACCCTGAGCCGTTTGCTTTACTATAATATGAGGTGCTCCCTTGAGGCGCCGACTTGCCGGTATTTTCTAAATTTTTATTGTATATAGCATAACCGCAATACATACTTCTATTGCGACGAAGCTTATTAGAGCATATCTGTCCTTACCCAACGCATATACGAAATTTGCCAGCTCATTATTTTCCAACAACTGTGTGAATTTTTATAAAATGCAGTTCATGAAAAATAAAGCTACTTTAAACACAAAGCTTCAACTTCTGGCAGGTTCATGCAAAACAAAGTAGATGGTAGTACATTTTCAGAAAACCATGTATTTATACATCACCGAAAAATTTACAACTGTCCTGTAACTTCGGCATAAATGGAAAAGGTCCGAGGCAAGTACACAAAATTAACTATTACGTTGGCACAGAAATTGCTGCATGTAATGGTCTAAGTGCATTAGTAATGTCCGTTAAAGTGTCAGAAAAAGCCTGGGGCTTCTGAAAAACAAATCAGGCAGTTCCTCCAGTGCATTCGTACTAAGGCCTGCCAATCTATGCTTAGACCCTCACTTGAACATACCGGCGTCCTACGGGGATTCATACGTAGTAGCCAATATAAATGAAGTTGGAAAAAATGCAACATCTCATCACTCGCTCTAGATATATTTGTTTTAAAATGTCGCAATTCTGCAACCTATAATCTGGCCTGCAACATATAATCTGGATTTGCAAGCAAATCTTGCAAATTTCACTAAGTGAAGGAAGTCTGGAAGGTTAACATTTTTTTTCAAGCCCTCTTCTTCAAATAGGCATTCGCTCTGAAGATCTTATAGTCGGAGGCACAACCAGACCCTACCCTCATAACTAGTCTTAGCTAAGCTTGTCTTTGCACACACAAACGTGTACATGCATGCTTTTACCCTAGAAGAATAGCTGATTGGAATTCCTTGCCACGCAGTTTATCCTTTCTGAGTACTCTCATGTAAGGGAGAAGAAGAGGAAAGGTGGAGGGATGGGAGGAAGAAGAATTGAGAATAAACAAGGATGGCTACATTCATGGTTATATTGCGCTCAGTTTTACAAACACGATATTAAGGAAGGACAGGACGTGGACGGACGCAGCGCAATCTACCAACTGTTTATACTGTTAAAGAACGCGCTTATGTACAAGGAGATATGGTAACAGTATTAAACTGTTGGTAGTTTGCGCTGCGTCCGTCCTCGTCCTGTCCTTCCTTAATATCGCGTTTGTAAAACTGAGCGCAATATAACCATGAACGTTCACCAACTAGCCCGCTTCATTGCTTTACTAAAGGATGGCTACCTTGTCATATCGACGTATTTATGTTGTATTACAAATTTGGCGCAGTCAAAGACAGGATTCTAAACTGTGTTGTGCACCTCATCCGCTTCGTTTCACCGAGGACCATTGGCTTGGACGTTATGGAAAGCGGCGCAGACGGCGAGAGGCACAGGAGCGTGGCAAGCCTTTTCCACGAAGGACAGTTCGCTGTTGCGGGCGAGCACTGATCCCTTGTTCAAAACGCTCACAAATGACCTTTTGCTATCGCCGGTACAACGTAACTGCGTACGACCAGCATGAATGAACAAGGCCGAATATATGAGGGAGCCGAATATATTTTTCATCACATAATGGAACTCGAGCAAGGAAACAATTAACACCAGTAACAAATACCAGAGCTCGTGACGAAAAACGTTCTCCAGCATTCTCGGAGCCCGTCATTGGGAACGGTAAAGCCGGATGTTTACGACGGTTCGTCACCGGCAAACGTGCAAGCTTGGTTGAGTTTTTATGAGTACGCGTGCGACCAAAATGGTTAACGACATGATCTTGACAAGGTTATGAATATGCGCTTGTACCTAGAAGGCATAGCAAAAACCTGGCATGACTTGACAATCACCCACAGTGTGCACCGGCCGTGGGCTGAGTGGAGAGGCAGTTTTTTGACGTCTTTCTCCGAGAATAAGCTCCAGAGCTGGGACAGCGCTATAGCCTTGAAATATAGTTCTGGCACTATAGTATGTGATGTTCCGGCGCAGAAGAAGAAGACAGAAGAGACAAGAACAGGAGGGGAAGAGGAACAAAAAGAAGTAATCAAGATGGATAGCTGTAAATAAATGAGTGTATTTTAACTCGTACTTTGTATTTGGCGCAGCCGACTATGTGGCTTGAAGTGACGGTGGCAAGAAGAACAGATGGGCAGACGAGCGTGAAGACCTACCAGCTTGATGGCGAAGATCCAGTGCTTCTTCAGGAATCGGCGACTTTATCGGAACTGCTTCGCATCATCACTTAGAAGAGTCAACTGAACGAAGCGGCCCTCGTTGCGAAAGGTGTGGTAAGAATCAATGCTTCTATGTCTGAATTTGAGGTTATGTTTCCGGGACATTCAAGGATAGATTCCAAGAACGAGACTGAGTACACGAATAACGCCTTTTTGCAAGCGCTGTTTCAGCAGTAGACCACGCAGTATGAGCAACAGCGACTGATTTTCGAAGCAGTTAGCGACTCACTGAGAGCCCAGAAACCACATCAAGAAGAGTTCAAGCCCGATAGTTTCGATGGGGTGTCCACTGCCGCCAACTTGTGGCTCAGATTTTATGAATACGCATGTGCGCAAAAGCACTGGACGTCATTGGACGACGAAGTGTATAACATGCGCCGTTTTTTATCTGGCAATGCCAGAAAATGGTGGGACATGCGAATCACAAGTCAATGCCGTGATTCATGGCACAAGTGGAAAGATAGTTTTCTTTCTGCTTTTGAGCGAAATCCCGTTGACAGATGGGACGGCGCAATAGCTTTCCGACATAGAGAAGGGACAGCCATGGATTATTTTTTCGAGACGAGGCGTTTACTCTACATTGCCGACCCTAATCTACCGGACTCCGCAATCCTTCCCCTGATAATACAAGGCATGTCTAACGAATCGCAAAGAGAGGTTTGTGTACACCGTCCAACCTCCACGGATGACTTACTTGCTTGCCTTAAGTATGTGTCCAGTGATTTTCTGATTGACGGTCCCATAAAAAGGCATAGTACTCTACCACTGAGCATTGACGCACATGGCGAAACGGTAGAATATTTTAATACCGAGTCCGACCAATGTTAAACGATGGAAAATGTATACCTTCTTAAGTCAAATCTCTTATTTGTTAAAATGATGGTAGATGATAAAAGTCTGAACTCCCTGGTTGATACTGGAGCATCCGTAAGCCTGGTAAATCAGGAAATTGTCCAATCGAGCAAGGTGTATGAAGGAAGAATAGTTAGTGTTCAAAGCTATGATGGAAAAACCAGAAGGTTGCAACACTGGGCAGAAGTACAAGTTGAACTTGGTGGACATCGCCTGAAAGTAGATGCCCTTGTCATGCAGGGTGTTGACTTCCTGCTTATTTTATCTAGACCTGATATGAAGCGATTGAAGATGAATATTTCTTGGAGAGACGAAGTGACTATTGACGAATCATTTAAGCCTAATTTGGGCGGGATTGAAAATTTACATCGAAGAGTTAGAAATGCTAATGAGATACTGACAAATTTTCCCGTACTTATTTGTGTTGAGACGTACGTACCCGCCAGCAGCAGATGTCTTCGAGGCACCGTTTAAGCTTCGTGACGTCACACTAGTGCGTAAAAAGCCGTACAGTCTTTCCCACGAGAAAAAGACCTGGCTAAAGGCGGAACTGCAGCAAATGCTAAATGCCGGTATTATAAGGCCATCAACATCCACTTTCGCGTCACCAATCAACATAGTACCGAAAGACGATGGCTCATTTCGCCTTTGCACAGATTACCGGCAGATAAATGGCCAGACTGATTTGTTTCCTTTTCCCATGTCCCGAATAGACGAGATCATCAATGAAACAGGTGGATCAAATTTTTTCTCTCGGATCGACCGCTGTAAAGGATTCTGGCAGGTTCCACTACAAGAAGATTACAAGCGGTACACTGCTTTTGTAGCACCTTTCGATGTGTACGAGTACCCCCGCTTACCATTCGGTTGGAAGAATTCTGGAGCTTGGTTTCAGAAAATGATGAATGGCATTCTTGATGAGTTCCTGGGAAAGTTTTGTAACGTATACATTGACGACATCATCATATGCTCACGTACAAGACAAGAACATGAAAAACCCCTTTCGTGCGCGTTAGAAGCCCTCAGCAAGTCAAAGTTAAAGATTAACACGAACAAGAGTGAATTTTTTCAGACGAATGTTGTCTTTCTTGGAAGAGTTTTTGACGGCAAAACTAAAACAACAAAAGAGGAGTCTACAAAGGATGAAGAAGCTCGTCAAGCCATACGACCTACACTCACTCCATGTTTTCCTCGGACTCGCCGGTCATTTTCGTGCGTTCATTAAGGTTTACGCTGCAAAGACACGATGCCTCACCAAGCTGACGCAAAAGGATGTGCCATTTATCTGGAGTGAGGAGTGCGAGAAAGCGTACGAGTACCTTGTTGAAGCTATATCGTCGGATCCTGTGCTTGTTGTACCTGACTTCAACAAGCCTTTCGAACTCTGCACGGACGCTTCACAATATGGTACAGGGGTCGTTCTATATCAACGAGACGCAAAGGAACAGCAAGGACCCCAACTCAAGGTGATTGGCTATTATTCTTCTACGTTCTCAAAAGCTCTAGAACATTATACGACCACAGAAAAAGAGGCTCTGGCTGTTGCGGTGGGACTCCGGTATTTCAGAAGCTACATAGAGGGTCGTCATTACCGGCTTTTCGCTGACAACCGAGCGTTAACCTACCTCTTGGGATTAACCCAGCCTAAGGGCAGGGTGGCGCGTTGGATCAGTGAAATACAACAGTTCACTTTCTATGTATACCATCGACATGGTGATAAGCTTCCTGACGCAGATGCTCTTTCCAGGCTTCCCATCACAGAAGTGAGTACATCTGATCATGAACACGGTTACAGCTTGGGGGAAGGCACCGAAGACCTGACTTCCAATAATGGCAAATTTTGCGTGCCAGGAACATTGGTGAAAAAGGTTTTGAAGCTGTACCATGACAGCCCTGAGTCAGGAGGGCATGATGGATTCTGGAAAACATATTGGAACATAAAAAGTCGATTCATCTGGAAAAATATGAAGGAAGATATCAAGAACTACGTGCAAAGCCGTCACCAGTGCCAAATTAACAAGGCCAAGTATCGTCCAAGAGGGAATCAAATGGTCATCGCTAATCATTCCCAAGTACCATTTGAAGTAATTCATCTAGATTTTGCCGAAATAAAGAAGCGAGGAGAGGGAGTCAGTAAGACCCAAGCATTCCTTGTTGCAATGGATGAATGCACACGCATGGCAGCTGCAAAGCCAGGAAAGGAAGACGCCAATTCTGTTTTGACGTTACTGGAGCGAAATATGTTCAAGAACACCAAGGTAGTGGTCTCCGACAACGGGCCAGCTTTCCGCAGTAAGAAGCTTCAAGAATGGGCCCGTGATAGAGGAATTGCCCTGAGATTTGCCACACCCTACCATCCAGAAGGAAACGGCCTCGCTGAGAGGCTCATTCGGGATTTGAAAACATTCATCGCAATTTACCATGATTTACGTGGAGGATGGAAGTGTGCCTTGGAAGCAGCAGTCAGGCACCGCAATCATTCTAATACCATGGGATTAGGATGTACGCCTAACTTTGCTGCATTAGGCGAAGCAACTTGGCTACCGGCAGACTGCGATCTTAGAATCGTTGGGAAAGTAGATCTGCAGGAAAGGCGCAAGACAGAAGAGGAGCTTGCACGCTACAGATCAACTATGAAGAGACACTTCGATCTGCGACATAGCTCGAGGGTGCCTGTAATAGAGCCTGGAGATACAGTTTTAGTCCGGAGGAGTTTAGATGGACCGAAGTCCACATTTTCTGGGCCCTACACAGTGATAAAGATCATCAAGAAACAAGGAATGTTGAAATCGCTACACTATTTGGGACCGGAAGGAAAAACTCAAATAGCAACAGTGGGAAATGTCATACCCTATCATCATCTCAGGAGGGATGAAAACAGAAGTCCGCGAGGATGTGATGTTCCGGCGAAGAAGAAGACAGAAGAGGCAAGAACAGGAGGGGAACAGGAAGAAAAGGAAGTGATCAAGATGAATGCCTGTAAATAAATGAGTGTATTTTAACTCGTACTTTATATGGTAGGATACTTTTTTGAGACGAGAACGCTGCTACATATTGCTGGCTCCACGTTGTCGGACTCGTCGCTCATACCTCTGATTAAATTAGGATTTCTGAAGAGCATGCAGCGCGAGGTACAATTACAAACTCCACATGATGTTGATGACTTCCTTACAAATATGAAATATTTATGCAGTTTGCAGCATCAAGAGAGTGCTTCTAACAGCTACAGTACTTCATCCAATGAAGATCAAACACTGCGGTGTAAAAACGGGACCAAGTTGATATCGGGAGGCCACCCTCTCTCATTTAAAGAGACCTTCTTTCTTACCGATCGTGCCAAGCTTGTGTATAGTTCTGTGCAAGCAAATGGTAGGGACGTCAAGGCTCCAGTAGATAGTGGAGCTTCGATAACAGTTGTAAACAAGAGCGAAATTCCGGACCTAAGCGTCGTGGAAGATTATCCTCTGACAGCGTATGGTTACGACGGCAAGCAACAGGCGTATGATGAGTGGGCGGAAGTGTTGATCACGTATAAAGGAAAAAGCACCTGAAAAAGGCTCTCGTACTCAATTGAGTAAAATATCAGCTGCTCTTGTCTCGCCCAGTCATGCGACAGCTACGACATAACTTCTACTGGCATGGGGAAGCCACTACTAGAGATGACCGCCAAATGTCTTCGGTTTCACTTGCTGAACAACAACGGAAGCCCACTACAGCGGCGGACGTTATCAAGATCATGCCTTAGCTAATATGCGTCGGGGGCTATCCGAAGGCCACATCAAGGTTTGAAGTACCATTTGAGCTCCGCGACAAGACTGTAGTGAAACGCAAGGCTTGCAATGTGTCACGAGAGAAGGAGCATTGGTTGAAGGAATAAATACAGAAGGTGCTCGACGCCGGTGTTATCCGCCCTTCAACATCTGCCTTCGCGTCTTCGATCACTATTGCTCCTAAAGGAGATGGCAAATTTCGTCTCTGTACTGATTACAGGCAGGTCAACAAACAGACTGACCTATTTCCTTTTCCAATGCCACTTATCGGCGAAATAATAAATGAAACAGGGGGCTGTAAGATCTTTGCTCGCTTGGACCTGTGCAAAGGCTTTAGGCAAGTCCCAGTGTCAGAGGAGACTAAAAAGGTTTCCGCATTCGTGACTCCATTCGACATATACGAATATAACAGGCTACCTTTTGGCTGGAAGAAGTCACCCGCATGGTTCCAGAAGATGAACAATGTTCTAAAGCCATATGTCGAAAATTTTGCACTGTTGGCATTGATTACGTCATTGTGTATTCTAGGTCTGAGCAGGAGCACACCAAACACCTGGCGAAGGTGTTACAAGCACTCAGCAATGCCGATCTGAAGATAAATGAAAAAGAGTCATTTCTTTCAGCCCAAGGTCCCAAGGTCGACGGTGCTACCAAAAGTACCAAGCAAGTGTCTGTACATTGGATTTCCACACTTAAGAAGCAGCATGACCTTCATTCGCTGCGAGTTTTCCTTGAACTAGCAGGCCACTTCGGGGCTTTCATCAAGGATTTTGCAAAGATGACAAAGTGCCTGATCGAGTTGACAAAAAAGGACGTTCCTATTATTTGGTCCGATTATTGTGAAGTAGCCTATCATGATCTAGTGCGCCGCATCTCGTCTGACCTAGTACTAACTCTACCTGACTTCAGCTTGACGTTCGATATGGACACAGACGCATCACGTTATGGTACAGGAGCAGTGCTCCATTAGAGAGACTGCAGTTCTCCACTAAATGGACAACTTCGTGTCGTAGGGTGTTATTCCTACACCTTTAAAACTTCTTAGCTCAACTACTATACGATGGAGAAGGAGGCCCTTGCCGCACTCATGGCAGTGCGATACTTTAGATCGTACATAGACGGCAGAAAATTCGAACTGTATACGGACCATCAGGCTCTCACGTATCTCCTCAGTCAGTCGGAGCCAAGAGGAGAGCTGGCGCGCTAAATAAACGAACTGCAGAAGTATGATTTTGAGGTCATCCACCGGGCAGGCAGCGGGTTGACGGATGCAGATGCGTTATCTAGACTGGCGATCGATGTTACACATGAAGTGTTAACCATGACGAAACTATGGGAAGGATCCGAAAGTCTACAGTTTGCCAATGGACGGTTCGCGGTGCCGGAGACTCTTTCCAAAAGTGTTCCACATGTACAATGACACTCCCGACTCTGGCGGTCATGATGGTTTCGGGCGAACCTATAATAAACTTCTACGAAGGTTCACATGGAAGAATATGAAGAGAGACCTAGATGTATTCGGCCATGTCACTTGTACCAGATCAATAAGGCAGAGAACTGGCCACGGTCGGACGAGCTCGTGTTACCGCGTCAATAAGACACACCTTTCTAAGCAGTGCATGTGGACTTCGCCGAGTAAAAAAAAGAGCAAAGGGGTGCGCCCAGCACAGTCATTCCTAGTGGCAATCGACCTATGCACAAGAATGGTAACTGCACACCCTGGAAAAGAAGATACAGATAGTGTTATTGCGCTTCTTGACCGAGTGGTTTTCGAATTTGAAAGTCGTAGTCTCTGACAACGGACGCGCATTAATGAGCAAGAAGTTTCGGCAGCGGGCAGATAGTCGCGGGGTTGTGTTGCGGCTTTGATCTCAGTATCACCTACAAGCCAATAGATTGGCGAAGAGAGTTATCCGTGATATAATGCACTTTATGTTCATGTACCCAAATTTCCGAGAAGTATGGAAGTGCTGCTGTATGGAAGTATGGAAGCAGCTGTTGCACACAATAACCGGACAGAAACCACAAGCCTTGGATGTAGCCCCCATTTTGCCGCTTATGGTGAAGTGGCGAAACTGTCCATCGACCAGGAGCTTGGAATTTCCGACAAACTTCGGCTAACTGAACGAATCAAAACCACCGAGAAGCGCAGCAGGTATCGCGAAGCGATGAAACGCCACTTCGACAACAGGCATCGGGGAAATATACCTGATATAAATTTAGACGACTTTGTTCTTGTCCGAAAGGGACTACCAGGACCCGACGCAAAAATTCTTGGTCCCTGCCAGGTGGTGAAAACATGTGTGCAGCAAGGCGTACTGAAGACTGTCGGGTATATGAACAGTGGACACTTAGAGGTTGCAGCTGTAAGCAACATCCTCCCGTATAACCCCAGGAGGGATGAGGCTTAAAATAGGGGGAGTGTAAGGGAGAAGAAGAGGAAAGGTGGGGGGAGGGGATGAAAAAGAAGTGAGAATAGACAAGGATGGCTACCTTGTCATATTGACGTATCTCAGTTTTATTACATGTCATCAACGTTGTTTTTATGTCTATCCGTATACTGTTATTGCGTTAGATGTGCGTCCACATTTGAAATTGTTAAGCCAATTGAAATTATAGTATGAAGCAATCCTCGGTTGAATGTATCGCTTCAATATATCGCTTTTACGCGCTGCATGCGTGTTCCTGCAATTATTTTTGTGTCCCTCCTGATTGGGCCCCCAAGGTTTCGAGTCCTGAGTAAAAATATAAATTAGTGAATAAATGGATAATTAAACAAACGAATAAAAGATGAATGAATACATTTTTAATTATTATAGCAAAAAATGCACACTTTCTTACCTAGTACCTTGATGATGACATCCACATTATAGCTGCCAACCTTGCAGAAGGGTGCCAGGACATCAAAGTGCCACACGGCTGCTTGAGAATTCACCAGTGATGACACTGTGCTGCGGGCCAAATGAAGAACGGGACGAGAAAGGTAGCTGCAGAACTTTAGCAGAAATGACAAATGCAATTATAACAACCGGGAGCATGATTACGTCATATAGCTTTGATATGTGGGTTTGTTGCTTCATATCAGGGCGAGTTTTTTAGCTCAAAAATGACAAGGAAACAAGGAGGCACATAAGGTGCTACTCTGAGAAACAAACATCATTTCTATGACCAAGCTCAACTACCATAGCTGTCTCCGCCTATGTCAAAAACCAGGTTCACGTACGAAAACTTATAGACCCCAACAAAAGTATCCGCAGGTGTCTGCCAGACTGAGATAGTTATGTGCAAATCATAGAGAGCAAAGCTGTATCAGCGAATTTCAATACTTATGGTCTGTCTTACTGACGTCCCGGTCATATGGCGGTGCCGGCGCGCCACAATGCAGCCTGTGTTACTGGATGTTTGTTCATTGTCACCGCAGTTGTACGTACTCCTAGATTACTTCGAACGTGAAACCGGTCAAGCACGACGCGTGAAACACATATTGCGGATTTCTGGTTAACTAAAGCGCTCAGAAAGAGTTGTCTATTCCTGTGAGGCGTACGCAAGGCAACATTTATTTTAATAATTAGAATTCAAATCGAAACAAATAGCGATTCAGACGCAAGTAGGATTGCTAATTACTATTGACCACGTTGACGCACGCTGAAAGCAGGCGGCGAAAAATGGCTGAGAAACTCCATTTACGAGCTTCACTGTAAAGAACAGCATGAAAAGCAGGAGTCTGTATCAATACAACACAGCAAACTGAAACACGCGGGACATGCCTGAAACATCACTGCATACGCCGGTGCAATCCTAGCGGCGGCAGCCACATTTCGATGCAGGCGAAAAATGCGGTTTTACTTTAATTTAGGGGTACGTTGAAGAATAGCAGGTGGGCAAAGTATTGGGGGAGCCTGCCACTTCCGTGCGCCTCATAATCAGAATGCGGTTTTGCACGCAAAACTTGATAAATAATTTTATTTCTTCATTTTTGCTCTCTTTCTGTCATTGTGTTACCTCATGGATTCTTATATCATCGCGTGCGTTCGTTTCACGCTTTTAGCTTGTACTATGACAGTACCACCTCGTTATCGATTTTCTTTTAGTCACGCAACCAAGCGCCAGTAGATAACGCCTGTGCTCTATCGCCCGTTCTAGAATAGCGTGACCGTCATACCGGTTTCCATGAATGCTCCGAGATGATTGCAGCACTTACTAGGAAATACTTAGTCGTCAGCGCTGCATTGCCAAAGTTCACCGACGGATCCATAAATAACGAAACGATGTCGAATCGTTGCTTGCTGTGCTACTTGGCTCATCGCAACTTATGTAACAGCGCAAAGAAAATAAAGAAAGGACGACGATAGCGACTGAGAGGAATGAGTGCGCACATCCAAATGTTTATTAAATTGACGATGCTAGGCATATGTACATATGTGAAGCGCCAGCTGGAAAATTAGAAAGAAGGGGAGAAAGGAAACAAGAGCAACTATCAACATGAGTGGCACAAGGTGATATCACCAAGCTGCTGATCACCAATCATCCAAAAACCTTCGCTCTTCTTTCGTGAGTGTAAGTTATGGCATGCTTACACACCCATGTACGGCGCTAGCAATCTCGACAGCCTCGATTATCTCTAGGATTCACTGATCTTTGTATAGAAAAACAATCCCGCTTCTCTTGAACTCAGGCACACATGGCTTATTAGGGCAAAGCGTAGACTTGTCATCACATTTACGGCAATGTAAGCTAAGGTAGGCCTGATTATTGTCACAAATTCTTTTTGTTCTCTATAATCTTTATGCATCTGCCAGTCTGTCTAACGTATTCGCTATTCGTTGATCCAGCCCCGCCAACTGATAACGATCACTACGCGTTTCTGGGAACGCTAAACGCCAGCACCTTCGGCAAGGAGCAATGTGATGACCCATATTCACGTGCCGAGACTGAATTCCCGAAAGCGCAGATGAATTCGCCGTCAAGGACATTCAAGCGGAGCCGTTAATCTGTTTACCTCCAAAATGACGTGCCCGTGAAGAACTGCTCGTCTAATATTAACACGCATCTTCTCGTCTTGCGCAGGATTTCGCTGCAAGAAATTATAGACTAATCCCGTGACGAGCTGACAGCCGGCATTTGGGGTTCACTCGACCGTTGCGAAGAATTTCATTCATTCACTCACAAAACTTTATTAGTGTCCTGAAGCCCAGTCTTTTCAGACCGAGGCGGGACGTGTCCACTTCGGCACCGCCAGGCCGAGCCTTATGGCGTCATCGTGGACCCTCTGGACAGCCCGTAGTTGATCTTGATACGAAGAGCTTGATATCATCTTGTGCCAGTAAAGCCATTTTTCTTCGGGGTCGGCGAGAGTCGAAGATACGTATTACTAGCCACGTCTGAACGCCGATGGTGCACATTGCGTGAAATTCTGCTGGGAATGTTGGCTTCCGAGAACACTGCCCACAAGGCCGGCTGGATCCTTGCAACCCATCGAACCACCAGCCATGCTCTTCCAGCAGTGTTCGATAGACTGATTTGGCCTATTTGCCACATCGACTTCCAGGAACAACTGGAGAGTGGTCACAACTGACTAAGTGACGGGCTTCGCCGAGAAAAAAAGCCCTGCCGCCAGGAAGGATGATTTAGGTCCCAAGCTCATTCATCGGAAGCATCGAATTACGCCATGTTGTGCTGGCGGTCCTAATTACGGACAGGGCAACAACATTCACCGCAGGGCTGACCCTACCGATCCTGCGTCTCAGCCGCAAGCCTTCGCATAATACCGGCGTACCATACCCATACGAGTGGCCTTACGGAACTCCTGAACAATACCATTGCCGACATGCGCTCCGTCTTTGTCGATGTATAACACAAGCCATGGGACGAAGTGCTTCTATAGGTGGCTTTCACGACACCACAAAAGACAACGCAGCTGGGACCGTTCGATCTTTTGTACGGCCGGCAAACATGTACTATGCTGTATGCGATGCGGCCGCATGCAGACAATGACGACGCACACGCAGACGTTGCCGGCTACCTTTAAGGGGCTGATGAGGCCCACCAGCTCACTCGAATTTGTATCAAAGGGCAGCAACACACCGACGCTCGATGACACAACCTACAATGACGAGAAAAGGATTACGCGCCCGGGGACCATGCCATGCTGTGGACAGCATTTCGCCGCCGTGCTCTGAGCGAGAAGCTGCTCCGTCTCTCCCTTCGCGCCCTGCAAGCTTTCCCGACGTCTTGGGCCACTAGTTACGAAGTTGCTCCTGACGGAGTGACGCAATTCCAACGACGCCGAGGGTGCCCTGAAGTCGTCGTCCACGTGGTGCAGCTGAAGCTTTATTTATTTAGCTCCAGGAGACTCGTGGCAATTTTATTTTTTCCTATTCATTGTGTGCTTCCAATTTAATCATTTTGCTCCAACGATTTCTTTTCTCCATTCGCAAAACGTTTTCTCCAGAGATACCAAACCGAAGTACCGCTTTGGTATCACTTTTCTAGTTTTTACGCAACAATGCGGTAGGAAATAACGCATGTTTCTGAACCGTGTCGCTTTCTCTATAATGACAGGATCCGTCATATAGGTTGCGTGCATCCATTTGGACGATTGTAGCACTTTGTCAAAAATACTTGGTCGCAAGCGCTGCGTCGATAGGTGTCGTCGACGAAACGATGACACTCCATCGACGGAGGCCATTGGCGCTTGCCCTTATCGCTGCCGCCGGGTTACTCTTCGCGTTACTTTCGCGCCAAGGTTCGCCCAATAAGCGTTTACAGTTTATCGCCGAATTTCGCCTCGGTGTCTTCCTGCCTAGGCACCGTCATCACTGCATGGCAATATATTAGTCACTAAGCTCTATGACCTCCATGAAGCTGAATTTCACATCATATTTGTTCTTTTGAAATAATAATTGGGGGGGGGGCTGCACCTTTTACGATTCTGTTGTCAGGTAATTAGAATCAAAAGCGAGTGCAAGTACTATGGAGGCGAATGTAGCCTCATAAGAGCAATGTCGGCAACATCGTTTATGATTATAAACGCGCATGAACCACTTTTCTTACACTACTTCGCGTACTGCAAAGAAATGACAGTTGCACCGAACTATAATCATTTGTTGCATCAAGGCCTTGCACGTTGCTTCCGCGGCAGTTCGAACTGCGATAGCACCAGGCACGTGCCGAAAAAAATGAAATGCAAGAACACTCCTTTGCATGGATTTAGGTTCACGTTCAAGAACACCAAACGGTCCAGATGATTCTGGACCTCGAGCTGTATCGTGTACATCATAACCCATCACATCGACAGATTGCGACAAACCACACATTTTATTAGATTCTACTAGGCACGATGTACGTGTACACACAAGAGCCGAGATGCGTCCTAGTTAAGGGATTGTTTCACTTTAGCGCGACTTTCGGGACTTATCAACTGGCAGTGTTGTGTGCGAAATGGAGAATCATTGAAATAAAAATTTACCACTTGGCAATGGCTTACTTTTAATTCTGCTACGCTGTCACTGCTGACTTATTTCATCCTTGTTTCTTCGCACCACAACCTCAGAAATAAATGTTGAACCGTCCTGTAACTCATAGAAGGTATTGCATGCTGCTCAAAAACAAGTTAGATTTATTATTTTAATCAATCGCGAAGCTCTCAGAAAAATATGATGGCCATATAGCATCGCAAACTTTGTAGACACTCGCTTGCGCTCGTAAATATTTTTTTTTCGGTTTCCAGCTAATGTGTGCCTTCATTCACTGTACCGCACTCAGACACACAGCCACGAGTCATGTATGAGCACACTCCTCAGAAACTATGTTGACCAATAAGTACGTTGTTTAGATATTTACGTGACATATGTTACGTAAACAGGGGGAAGGCAGGAGATGGACGTTCAACACGATGAGCAAAACAAGAGCAAGGATAGAACAGGAGCCAACGTTTCGACAAATGGATTTTTTTTCAAGTCGACATATGCTTTCCTCGCCACGGTATATATAGGTGAGGTTCTTCTAAAGGGGTGAGGGGGTAATGCGGGTGAGTGCGGCAACGGGCGAAGGTTTGTTAACGGCGAGGGTGTGGAATTGAGAATAAAGGGCTGCTGTGCACAAGGCCTGGGACACGGCTGTCCGTCAGTCGGCGTGGCAACGGCGTCAACCCCTAACGGATTCGCTGGTGGTCGCGGGATACATGTCTCTGGAAGGGATTATGGAATATATATATATATGTACTGAAATGGCATAAATAAATCAATTAATTCATTAATAAAATGAAAAATAGGAAAGAAAGGTGGATAGAGAAGAAAGGAGAAAGTGAAACAAGGAAAAAACACTAAGAAGCCAAACTAAGTGTTGTAGCCTATTGTTTGCAATATCTTGAACTTATGAATACGGTATGATTCTGTGTATTCTCTTTCTCGTTCAGAACGGAAATTTGATTGTAATATGTGGAGTTCATGTTCGCCAAAGATATGATCTGTTTGGTTGAAATGATCGGCGACGGCTTTGGGAACCTTTTTAGCTATGCCTGCGTGATGTCCGCTTAATTTGACGTTTATTGACGGTTCCGTTTCACCGATATATTGTTTCTTCCAGAAGGAACATTCGAGCATGTAAATCACATCCGAACTTATAGAAGTAAAGCTAGTTTTGATTTCGTGTGCACATCAATTTGTGGTGATTATAATATTGTTACGTAGGAAGACGCCGACGAAAAGCTATATACAAGTATATTTACAAGGCAATACGTCGCCCTTGGCCAAAAGGCAACAGTCCGCGCTAGCCTCTAATCGTCGTCGTCGTCTTCACCCCGCTCGCCCCTTTGTCATCGGAAATACTGTTCCGTAGCAATATTATTGTCACTTTGAAGGTGCCTGCAGGTTTTGCACCTGGTTTGACAGCATGCTTTTATTGCGGGGGAATGATGTTGTCTGACTTTTTCACAAACTAACATTTATTTATGTTTCTATTGCGGTGATAGCTAACCCTTGGTACATCCAGGAACGCTTTTTTCAGACGCTCGTTACAGGATAGTATTGGGTGGTATTCTTTTAGGATGTTGTTTATGTTTGTGAGTGCGTTAGAATATTGTGTTATAAAGGCTGGCGCTCTGTCAGATTCTAGTGTAGGCTGCTTCTTAGCTCATTCCGACTGTCTCCCCAATCTTGACGCGACATCATAAGCTCTATCGAGAACAACTTGTGGATAGTTTCTTTCGGCTAGGATTGTTTCAAGGTCACTTAGGTAGTGGATATAATCCTTGTCATCGCTGCAGATTCTTCTTATTCGTTTCGCTTGACTGACAAAAATTCCTTCCTTGCAGTGTCACGGGTAATGACTGTTGTAGTGTAAACATTGCTGGCTATCCCTTGGCTTCCGGTAAAGTGTCGTTCTCAGTTTTCCGTTTCCTATGTAGACCGTTGCGTCGACGAAGTTTTGTTGACTAGGAGAGTGGTAAGGCAGCAAAATTAATACTCCGGTTAAAGCGATTGAAATGGCTAATTAAGTCGGTTAACGTGTCTGTGCCATTTTCCCATGTTATAAATATGTCGTCGATGTGTTGGGTTTTAAAGGGTACAATTTCAGCAGGTCTGTTTCAAGCTGTCCCATGAAAATTACCACCTCACGCGCTACGCTGAAACTTCAGCCCTTGCATCTGCCACAGAAAAAGACGTCGCCAGTTTTATCCTTCAAAACCTGATTTTACGCCATGGAGCACCTCGAGAGTTACTGAGCGACCGCGGTCGGGTATTCCTCTCGGACGTCATTTCAGCATTGCTAAAGCAGTGTCGCATCATTCAGCGCACTACCATGACATATCATCCTCAAACTAATCGGACGACAGAACGTTTCAAACGCACCCTTGGCGACATGTTGGCCATGTATATTTCATCTGACCACTCGAATTGGGATCGCATTCTGCCATTCGTCACCTAAGCTTGCAATACCGCCACGCAAAGTATCATTGTGTTCTCCCCTTTCTTTTTCCTTTACGGACACAAACCTTCATGTAATGTGGACACGATTTTACCTTACCGGCCGGATGCTTAGGAGTGGACGACTGTTTCTAGAGCGGCTGCTTACGCCGAAGAATGTCGCCTGCTCGCTCGTTCGTTCACATCCCAGGACCAGTGGCGCCAAAAGCATCGCCACGATTGATCCACTACGGCTACTTGCTTTGCTCCTGGCTCTCTGGTCTGGTTGTGGGTGCCCTGCACCCCTACATGCCTTTCTTCCAAGCAGCTCTCCAAGTACCACGGTCCTTATGGGGTACTGAAACAAACATCCGCGGTCAACTACCTCTTCGAGCCAATGGAAGCCCCTTCCGACCAGCGTCGTCACGGCCAGGAAATTGTCCACGTCTCCCGGCTAAAGCAGTACCATGACCCTGTGTTCTCCTACGCTTAGGTCGCCAGGATGGCTCCTCTTTCGACGGGGAGTGATTGTACTGAAGGCAGTGGGCAGTGGGCATAGTGCTTGTGAAAGTGAAGACGACGAGAATTGCTGGCTTCCCCGTTTCGCCATAGTACCGGCCTGTATAGGCCTACCGCTACAACCTAGAACTAGTGCTGCTAGGCAAACACCCCCGTTGTAGCATATGCGGGAGGAGTGGTGTTCCCACGCTAGTGCCGGAAGCTTACAGGTAGTGAATGGAATAGAATTTGAAACAAGTGAGCGTGAGAACTAACCTGAGTGACAGGTAAATTTCAGGAGCGTGCGCTTGGGGATGGATTGCAAGAGATTTAGAAACGGCTTCGATTCCTTCACTCATGGGTATGTTGGTGTAAAAGGCAGAAACATCCAAAGTGACTAGAATAGCGCGGTAGGAGAGGATTTGGTTGGGGTTGATGCCGTAGATAATTCGAAGGATTTGCGACGTGTCATGAACAAAAGATGGGAGGGTGATGGGGATGTCCGACAGGTGGTGTTTTAAGAATTTAGATAGTGACTCGGTAGGTCTGTTGTTTTTAGACGCAATAGAGTGACCTGGGATTTCTGCGGTAAATAGTGCCTCGACCGGAATTTTAGGTATGTTAAGAAGAAGATAAAAGCGGTCTGCTTTTTTGGTCTTGGTCATCAGGAAGCAATATTCAGATTGCGCGATTAGTTCCGTGGGCAGGAGCTCCGCTATTGTGATTTGCTCAGTATTGCTCTAGTCGAAGTTGGGTTAGAGTCGAGCTTGTGTAATGGGTGTGGTTGCTCAGATGTTTGGAGGCCTCATTCTTCTACTTTCTATAGGCCAGATTACGATACTGCCGCCTTTGTCTGCTGGTTTTATTAGAGCATCATTCTCTTCTGTGAGTTCTTTAAGGATTGGAGAAGAGGCTAAGAAGCATGGATATGCGACATTTGCATGTCTTGTGAACTTTAAGCAAGTTTCCGGCCTTTGACGCAGTTATTGTCGAGGGAAAACGCAGAAACAGCGGCTTGCTGCGCCGCACCAGTTTCGTTGCTGCGGTTGGAAACAAAGGCCTACGAGTCAAGCTGAGGCTAGCCGTGGAAGTGCCACCACGTGATCAAGCAAGAGTCGCCTACGAGAGTGCTGTTACAAGGGGTTCATTACCGACTCCCAGAATTTGCTGATGCACCGCAAGTTAATAGTCAAATGAACCATTTGTAAGCTTAGACCTCTTCAATTGCGCTAGAAGACAGCTGCCGGAGAGACAGCTCGCGAACAGCGAATACATACACGTGTCTCACAACTAATAAAACATCATTTCGTCCACCACGTACTCTCTCAAGCGGGAATGCTGTGTAGTCATTCAGCATCACAATTTTAACTTGCGTACGTGGCACCCACCACTATCCATCATGTTACTCCCCTTGTTTTCACGCAGGCAAATTTAAGAGGAAGCTTCAGCTCGGACCCAACTCCGACGCGACCTATTCAAATACATGTGAAACGTAAGAACGTTCTTGTCAGATAACCCCTGGACCGATTTTAATGAAATTGGCTGCAATTGCGAGAGAAAGTAAAATTTTAGTGACTGTCGGAGGCGTAATTTCGATTTAGGGTCTCAGTTTTGGTAAGAAGGTTTTCAAAAATGCGAAGGTTTGAAAAAATAGAAGCACGAAGTTTACAAATTAATAGCTCTGCATCAAGAACAGGTATCGTGGTTCTGTAAATGGCATCGATCAGATCATTGAAAGCGGACAAATTTTATATGACGTTATATATCTTACGTGAACTTGTTATGCGGCGTACAAGGGTTCTGCAAAAAATGTTGTTCAGTAACATTAAATTTCTTGAGATTAGGTGTATCATATCAACTTTGCCCGCTTTAGATGTAATATTTGATGCAATTCATAGAATTATGATATTATTTTTCGTTTCTGAGCTACAGAGTTGTAAACTTGACAGTTTCGTTTCCTGGAAATTTCCGATTTTTGCCAATTTTTACTAAAAGTTTACAACAGAAATCACAAATTCGAAACCAATAGTCACTAGATTTTAATTGTTCTTTTAAGGGCAAAAAGCTGGCCAAATAAAGTGCAGTAGTTGACGACAAAAACTAATTGTCTTTTTACATGTATTTAGACAGCAGCAGCAGAACTAAAGCTTCCTCTTAGGCGCATAAGGAAATCCATGGGCAACAGATAACCACGCTGGAAAACTCAATCGACAGGCATGCACATAAAGTAGATCAGCTTCATGTATGGGTATGAGATCCTCATCGTTCTAGAAAGCTCCCAGTTCCACTATTCGCCACTACACTGCCCCTGAAAATTTCACTACAGTGTTCTTTTTCCCTGAACGCGAAAGTATAAAAAATAACAGAATACGATACCTTATGGAAGCGCTCACGACACCTGCAAGGAAGACTCCAGCAAGCCCAGGAAATGTACTCAAGTCTTCAAGAAGGTAAAATGGGAGCAACTGCACATGCGTAAAAATAAGAAAATAAAACAAACTTTTAGACCCATCGTGTAAAACTAACACTGAATTGGCTTGTAAGATGTAGTATCTGTTGAAATCTGAACGTGCTGACAAATTGCTCTTCTGGCAAGATGCTCGACTACAAACATTAATTAGGCCTCCAAGTTTGCTGCAGAGCGGTATTGTAAGCCAGCACTGAGCACAAGGCGCTACGGTTGTTTGGGCGCACAAAGAGAATGTGCTTGTGCGGTCCGGCAGGGAGGCCACAAAATGGCACGTTAATTGAACAGGTACCTAGACTGGCAACGATTGAATTAGACAATGCGTCCAACGACGCCCTATTCCATGGCCACACATGTTACGAGGAGTTCCTGCGCTCTTGCGTTCTAGCACGTCTTTGCATAGTAAATTCAGATGTGCCTTAAAATGAGCGGTGAATTAGCTCATACACAATCGCATCATCTGCTGCTGATAACTGTTTCCTTCACTTTCATGTTTGCGTGTCACCGAGCTTTGCTGGAACGTGAAGTTTCAGCCCAAACAAATTATAGATTGGTTGCCCCTTTAAACAGGAACTCAGCGAATGACGGACGCTGCCTTGGAAACTTTTGTCCGCACCTTTGCTTCTTTCTCCGCTTTTTTTGCTTTGCATTCCTAGACCTAGACATGCGACAGGACAGATGCTTCAGACAAAATGACATGCACCGGTGGGACTGATAAAAAGACCCTAAATAGGCCTCTTTGGAATTAGATTCGAGCATAGAGCGCTCTTCTGGGAGAATAAACGAAAGTGCTGTAGTAGCCGTTAACGAAGCAAATAAATGGAGAGGAGACAGGGAGATGACCTGCACGACACGCAGGCCTGTATTTCTCCCATTGCCTCGACGATCACCCGCACACGGCGTTCCCTTTTTTGAAGCCAATTCATCACAAATAAATCGAAGACAAAGAACACGAGGCTGGATCTAAAGGTGGTACGTTTGCTTTAGCTAGCAGCACATGGCCGCAGCTCTTGCGTTCTTTGTGTTCGCTTTATCTGCCTACAATCGCTTGACCAAGCACCAACCAACAAGGGCAGCGTCAGCGAACAAAGACAAGTTATTTTAGATTACATTCCCCTGCTGCATTGTTGCATATCGTAGCTGAGGACCCACATGCTTTCATGTCAAGGCGTCCGTTTCAGTGATTATCGGTGCGCATTTCACTTTGTCCTCCAATATTTCTACCTGATGACTCATTTGTAGAGGTGGTTTTCCGCGCTCTGCGTGTCAGGGGATTGTTCCGGTTGTTCGCGCTGCTGACTGTACCCTCGACGCAGAGGCCTTCCGAGTGATGTGCTATAATCGCGGACAAGATTCTGTGGCTATGAAGGGGAAGTTAGTTTCTGCATATATGTTACCGCGCCAAGTAGTCCGGCAGCATTTAACAGTGTTTTGTTTGCTCGGAACAGACGCTGAATCTGCGCAGTTTCCCCGTGCGACGGTTTCGCGTTTGCCGATAGGCAGAAGGGAAAAGCCGCAATATAAGTAGGATTTTACATTAGGTTGTGTGTTTTGTCTTATTTAACTGTTGTGTATAAGGTGTTTATGTTTTCTCTTCCCCAGCTCTACTAACGTCGATGAAAACGAAGGACCGATTTCAGAAGCGTTCTCACTTGCGAGCGCTTTGCCTCCGCAGCTTTCTCTTCATAGCCACAGAAAGTTGTCCGCTGGCATATTATCATGCGTGTTACATCCCCTTAGGTATGGGCCTAGGGACACCTCTCAGATGAAAGGCGTACCGACCTTTGTTGCAAACTTCATGGGTTTTGTGGCTAACATCGGTGTAACACTTCGCAGTTTGTACGCACAATCTTCGCTGCAGTGCGTACGCATTGTTTTTTATGCACAGTCTGCCAAATTGGCTAGTATATGTCTGTTGCCACGAGGGAAGCGAACGCCGTAGGAAGAAGACACCTGGAAATGAAGACGCTGGGAAAAGTACGGAGGAACGCGTACAGCTCGCGGCAAAGCGACGCCATCTAGAATAAAGTCCAGAGGCGTCAAGCGAAACGGGGAAGGAGAAAAGCGGTGAAGGGTCGCGGAGGGAGCAGGGCAGGCAGAGGCGCGCTGGGTTGACCTCCTGTGGCTGTTGCTACGGGTTCAGTTTGTGCTATGGACGTACGCTGTTCGTCTCGTGATCAAGAGGGAGAGCGCCGAATGAGGAGAGCGGATCAGCGATGCAACTGGTGGCAAGCCAGGATCGAGTCGAGCTACCCCGACGTTGTCGCGAAGCGCCGGGCACCAATTGAACAAGTCTGGCAAAAGAAGCGGGCTTGGCGTGCCTAGGAGACTCTCTAGGAAAGTGCTAGGCGGCTTGCGCCAACGCGGTGTATCAGGCAATTATGGTAGAGCTGAGAAACTACTCAACAGCGTGAAGCCCGGCTGGAAGCCCATCGCATTGTCTTGCACGAAGCCGGGAAGCACAAGGCCCAGTAATATGCGCGGCTTCACGTGGGCGCCACCAAGATCTTTAAGAGGGATTTCATTGCTAACTCGTTACGGTACGTGTGATCTGTGTGTGATCGCCTCTGGCATCTGCGAGACATCGTTTCCATCAATGAGGCGTGGGTTCACGGGTTGTATCAAGACTTTCCTTAGGCTGACGTAACAGCCTTACGAGTTTGCATTGCTGCCCAGATTATGTATCAACGAGAGCCTTCCTGGTCTTCCGATATCCCCGGGAAGGACGACATGATTGTGGTGGACCGCCCGTGCTGAGTGTCATGGCTATAGCCGAGGCGGAATACAGGCTCGGGGATATACAGACTCACAGTTTAGAAATCAAAGACAGCAAACAACGAAAGGAAGTAGGGGAAGGGGAAAATGAGTAGGGTGGATAGTGCATTACAAAATTACCTGAAATATTAAAGACTGTGGATTTCCTTGCAGTGCCTTACCATGGGCACTATAACGCAATGTTATTGCAAACTTTCCTGCAATCTGCCCTTCACGATCGGTCAAAAAATTTTCGGGTCACCCCCACTTTTCCTGTCCGCCACGCGATGTCACGAAAACCGCGTATGGTATCTCATACGATATGTGCACACTTATTACGTATGGTTAGGCTTAGCACATTAAACATTTCTGATTCGACGCATTTTTTGCCATTAGCGACCTGATACCAGTCAAAAGGTTTCGGGCCACAACCAGTTCACCTGTCTGTCACGCGATGTCCAAAAACAGCCAAAAGTCACCACGTCAAAGTGACGTGCACTCATTAAAGATGCATCAACATGCCGAACAAAACTGGATTTGTTTCTGAATAGCTGTAGACTGCCCCGTTCCGAGAGGAATAGAAGATGGGTGCGCGCCGGTCGCCGAGCCACTCGCTACTCGCACCTGCGGGAGAGCAAGAATTTATTTGCGTATAATAAAACTTTTTGCGACGCCGTATAACGTTATCGAAGCCTTTAAGCAGGTAAACGAAATCGCTCCATCAACTTCTTTTTTTGCTGGTGATCCGTTTTAGCGGCATTGTTCAAGTTCCGTTACACGCTGCTGCGATTTTCGACCAGCCCCCGCAAACACAGTAAGGTGTAGCGGACCAATGGCAGACACCGGCACCACCCTCTTTATTCGGTTGTCCATGTGCACTGCGCTTGGCTCGGGCCCAGAGAAACGCTCTCCACTTGAGCGCACCCATCGCCTCTTGTCAGCCAAATATATAAGAGAAAGCTCTCAATGGAGGCAACGTTACTCGTTTGTAAAGCAAACAAAAGTTACCTCCTACAAACGAGGAGAGCGTTTGATTGGGATATCAATACAACGATGCGGGTCACCGCCCGGCACTTGCTCCGGCAGTTACGGAAATTTGACGTCAGGAGACTGGAATAAAAACACATTCATTATCATAATCATCAGCTTGGTTACGCCCACTGCAGGGCAAAGGCCTCTCCCATACTTTTCCAATTATCGCGGTCATGTACTAATGGTGCCCATGTTGTCCCTGCAAACGTCTTAATCTCATTCTCCCACCTCACTTTCTGCCGTCCCCTGCTACGCTTCCCTTCCCTTGGAATCCAGTTCGTAAGCCTTAATGACCATCGGTTATCTTCCCTCCTCATTACATGTCCTGCCCATGCCCCATTTCTTTTTCTTGATTTCAACTAGGATGTCATTAACTCGCGCTTGTTCCCTCACCCAATCTGCTCTTTTCATATCTCTTAACGTTACACCTATCGTTCTCCTTTCCATAAATCGTTGCGTCGTCCTCAATTTAAGCAGAACCCTTTTAGTAAGCCTCCAGATTCCTGCCCCGTACGTGAGTACTGGTAAGACGCAGCTGTTACGCACTTTTCTCAAGAGGTTTTATGGCAACCTGCTGCTCATGATCTGAGAATGCCTGCCAAACGGACCCCATCCCATTCTTATCCTTCTGATTATTTCAGTCTCATGATCCGGATCCGCGGTCACTACCTGCCCTAAGTATATGTGTTAGATTACCCCTTCCCGTGCCTCGCTACCTATCGTAAACTGCTGTTCTCTTCCGAGACTGTTAAACGTTACTTTAGTTTTCTGCAGATTCATTTTTAGACCCACCCTTCTGCTTTGCCTCTCCAGGTCAGTGAGCATGCATTTGAATTGGTCCCCTGAGTTACTAAGTAAGGCAATATCATAAGCGAATCGCAAGTTACTGAGGTATTAACTCATATCCCCAATTCTTCACAATCCAGGTCTCTGAATACCTCCTGTAAACACGATGTGAATACCATTGGAGAGATCGTATCTCCCTGCCTGACGCCTTTCTTTATTGGGATTTTGTTGCTTTCTTTATGGAAGACTACGGTGGCTGTAGAGCCGCTATAGATATCTTTCAGTATTGTTGTAGTCATATAGGAGGTTGTGGCCAAGTACTGCACCAGGGTGGCCAATCCTGCTCTGGTGAGAGAGTGCGTTATCCTTTCTGGTCACCGGGATCAGGCCGCACTCCAGGCCTGTTTATGCAATTTTATCAACACGCGGATCGTTTTTTTAATCCGGTCGAAAATTGCGCGGCACCGGGATTCGAACCATGGTCCTCTTGCACGCGAAGCGGATGCCCTACATCTACGCCACCGCTGCATCCATTAAAACATTAGAACATATTTACATACAGGGCCCAAGATTTCCTAATAGCACTTTGCAATTTATAAAATTCTAAGAACGGACAAAAATTATGTATAATAAAAGAAAGGTTCCTGAAAAAACTTCCACGCCTACGCATGGATGCTGTATGCTGCCCAACATCCTGGCTGTCGTGTGCCAGTTTGCCTCACATTCATATCGATATTTAATGAGTTTTGGATCACTTGATCAGTCCATGCACAGAAAAGGAAGCGACCAGCCAGTGCAGGCGATAATTTTCACGCCAATATGCTGGCATACGTCAGTGTCAGGCGGGAAACAAGCGTCAGTGGAACTGCCAGCCCATATGGAGCGAACCCAGCTTCCGTTTGGAGGTCACTTTCAAGACACAGCTACCACCCACATCATGTGTGTCTTCAAGAGCTGAGAGGCTGAGAGCGAGCGACTTTCAAAAGCGACTCCAACTGGTGCCTAATTCAATGCGACGAAGATCAGGAGCTTCTCAACAGAGTTCTTTGGACCGACGAGGCTCAGTTTTGTAGGAATTAGAATGTAAATTCGCACAACGCTTTTTATTGTTTCGATCATAATCCCCACTGGCTTCATGAGCATAAGAACAAGTTTAGGTGGTCAGCGAACGCATGGTGCGGCATTTATAACGGCTGCATTCTTCGTCCTTACTTCAGGGACGGAAACCTTACTGGAAAGATGTACTTGGAGTGCGTTTTAAAGAGCGTCGTCTCCGAGTTTGCCTCAGAGTCACCACTGGCTGCGCCGAAAAGAAAAATGTGGTTTCAGCACGATGGAGCCCCGCCGCATTGTTCTTCGCCGGCTCGTAAATTTATTGACGAGTCCTTTCCGAACCAGTGTATTGGGCGTGGGGGAAACACCGTGGCCGCCTTGGTCACCTGATTTGTCATCCTTGGATTTCTTTCTCTGGGGATATGTTAAAAATGACGTTTTTAAGACGAAACCAGCCAACCTCGAGGATATGAAGCAATGTGTGAGAATCTTCTCGACAACATTTGCAGACAGATACTTTTATCTTATGAACTCCATGACAGAGTGCCTTCATCTTTGCATCGCAATGGACGGAAAGCAATTTGAGCACATCATGTAAATATTATGTGTTGTCGTCCAAAATGATATTACTCTCGTGGAGATACCGAATAGGCCTACAACCAAATCAAAGATTGAAATAAACCATTGATGTTCATTGATATTTGTTACACGACTCAAAACTGCTAAACATAGTATGAAGTCAAGATTTCTTAATCCTAGGCCAGCACTTACTACAACTAGGATGACAGCTGATACGATACAACGTCGCGCTACAATGCGAAGCAGTTGTCAGCTACGGATCCTTCGTTTATTTTAGCTGTCAAGCCCATACCACGCAAAAATAACGCAAATAATAGAAATAAGGAATTAAGATAGAATATGATAGATAAGAACAGAATAGATAAGAATAGGAAATAAGATTTGCATGCCACAATACCGGCACCGCTAAAAATAACTTTGCACTGTCAAAAAGCGTGGCCTTGTTCTTTCAACGAAACTAGTGTAATATGAATGGAAATTAAAGGACTGCTTTTGGCGGCAACTGCACTGGCAGAGAGCCAGGCCAGCGCCCAACAGCATCTTCAAATCGACAGCTGCTTAGTTGGTAATTATTAGCCTTTGCCTTCCGCCGAGTGAGTAAGCAAAAGGTAACGCTGGCTGCTTCCTATGCTGAGCGTCGAGGCTTCCTAGCTAATGAAAATAGCACGTACATTTCGAATTGGCCGCCACAGTGATTGCATCACGTAACCAGCGGACGTTGCGTTTGCTCAAGACTTACAGCGCTCCTCAAACGCCGAGTTTCCTTTTTGAGCAGGAAAAAGTCAAGTATTCACGCGCTGCAGGGCTTTAGACAACGGCTTTTTCTTTGTTTTAAAAACTGATAAGAGATCGTCTTCTCCGGGGCTACAAACTCACGATTGACAATAACGACCAAATTTTGCTAATTAAGAAGTTGATTAGGGAAGTTTAATTAAACAGCCAACTAATTAGGCCGCCCTTAATAGCTCCTGGCGTCCGCCGCAGCTAGCAGTTTCCTTCTGAAGCGGTTCCCATTTTTTTCTCGAAGAGCCTAGTTTTAATATATTTGAAAGTGTTCGCTGAAACACCCTGTACCTGTATATAGGATGTCCAATTAACTATCATGCAAAAAGATTTTAAAAAAAGCAACGCGTTACTCAAAAAAAAAAACTGGTTCATATTGTTTCTAGTACAGTGAACTAGGCGCCAGTAATTTCTTTCGTTACTGAGATTTAATTACGCATTGTCGATTACCTAACTCGAGACGTACAATCATATTATCAAAGTGTCAATGAGGCATTTGTAGGCACAGCCAAGGGACATCTAACTGAGGTATCTTAAGCGACGTACTAACTACTTACAAATTCTTTCCGACTAATGAAGAAACACTGCGAAATATGACTAATACCACGTGACTGCGCCCCCGCCCGCATCATAAAGCAGTGCCCTCGGACAGGCTCCCTTCTGAGTTAGCCATAACTAAATGAAGGAAATAAATAAAAAATCACCGCGCAAGCACTCCGTAAAGATGGTTAACGAGCGAAGCTGAAACATGCGACTCCGGTGTTTATCACTACGTCTATTCCGACGGTTAATTAAACGAAGATTTGGTAGGCTGCCGGGTCCTCCGTACGCAGTTGCTGCTTGCGCTCAGCTGCCCGAGCCTGTTCATGTTCCCGGGCTGAAGCATCGGAATGGCGTAGACGAGATCTATCCCAGTTCTACTCGCCGCAATGCTGATCGAAAGCTGCCTGCTCCTCAGGAGTACGTATGATGCGTGGCCTACCCATTTCGGAGCCGGAGAGAAACTGCTACGCACCCGTTCTGCTGCGATGGAGAGCAACGACGCCACTACAGCCGCAGCCAATCGGGCGCCTCTCTTTCACTTTTTTTTTCGTGCATTCGCATGGGGATGTTTCGGAGGGGACTCTGGCGTGCAGGGGACAGACGGACGTACGAATTGGCTAGCCATATACAGCTTCGTTGTAAAACATCGTGATCGAGCTAGTGCCTATCTGCCACATCTCTGCCAAAGCAACAGGTCGCGTGTGGTGTTAGTTGGAAACAAGCTGTGATAGCTGTTGTCTTAGCGTAGGTAAAGTGCACGGATGGTACCTTTCGTTTGCCAAAACACCTATTACCCAAAGTGAATTGAAAGAGGCAGTGCGAATGTGGTAAGGTGCGTTTTGCTTCGTCCCAGTCGCCTTGTCTTTCTCTAATGAGCAGAAGGTAAAAATGTTCCTTGCCTTGTGGCCTGCAAATGACAGCAACAGGAAGGCAGCAAACATATAACAGTTATCGAAGTGGGGCGGTAGACCAAACGCGTCGACTATCATCAGAACTGATGAAAATCTGAAACAAACCGGCAGCTTAAAAGAAACAGCTGCGTAGGAGTCCATCTTTGAGTCTTAGGCTACATTCTAGCATTTATGGTCTCTAACGCTCATGCTAGCGTGCGGGACGTGGCCGCGCAGGTACCTATTTCCAAGTCATCAGTTTCGAGTATTCTAAACGACGGCTTTCACCCGTACCTCCTTAACCAGCACGAATGCTTGGAAGATAGGGACGTAGATAGGACGTACAATTGTCTAGATTTCTCGGATTAGGTCCTCAGAAAAGCCGATGAGTCACCAGCCTTTGTCAGCAACATCATGTGCACAGCTGAAGCCGATTTTCACAGAAACGCCCATGTAAATTTGCATAATGCGCACTATTGTAGTGACTACAATGCACATTTGGTAAAGCGCAATCGGCACCAGAACCAGTGGTCTTCCAATGTGGGGTACGGAATTTACGCCGGTGCTAAAATCGGTCTCACCGTCTTCGATCACACTCAGTGGCTATGGTGCTCAGTGGCAATGGTGTTGGGCTGCTGAGAACGTGGACGCGGGATCGAATCCCGGCCACGGCGGCCGCATTTCGATGGGGGCGAAATGTGAAAACACCCGCGTACTTAGATTTAGGTGCACGTTAAAGAACCCCCGATGGTTGAAATTTCCGGAGTCCTCCACTACGGCCTGCCTCATAATCCGAAAGTGGTTTTGTCACGTAAAACCCCATAATTTTTTTTTGCCTGAACAGCGTTACGTGGACACAATTCTTGAAGAATTGACGGATGGGTTCCTCAGTGAAGTCCCGCTGTCACGTCTTCCAGTTCTGCGGTATCACCAAGATGGGGCGCCAGCACACAGCAGCAGCCGAGCACCAAATTGGCTGGATGCGACTTTTCATGCGCAAGAGATTAGAAGGCACGGGCCTGTAATTTCGCCGGCTATGTCACCTGACCTCTCTCCACTCAATTTTTTTCTCTGTGGTTATGTGAAAGATCACGCTTACGTGATCGAGAGGGACGTCAGATTATCTCAAGGTAAGGATAACGGATGTCTGCCGCAGAATTTGAGCACCCGTCATCAAGAACGGCTCTGAAGATGTGATAAAGTGGACTCAGTACTGCGTAGCTCCAGAAGGAAACGTATTTGCACACGTCCTCTAGGCAGCAGTTAGTGTTCAATGGCGCTTACGAATTCATACATAATGAGGGAACACTGAAATCTGATGTCTTTTTTTTCTGTTTTTTTTACAGCAGGGCTGTTATCTTTTTCGTAGGTCCGTTTCCTGCCGACAGAAAACTCGGAAACCCGTCGTGGTTGCTCAGTGGCTATGGTGTTGGGCTGCTGAGCACGTGGCCGCGGGATCGAATCCCGGCCACGGCGGCCGCATTTCGATGGATGCGAAATGCGAAAACACCCGTGTACTTAGATTTAGGTGCACGTTAAAGAACGCCAGATGGTCGAAATTTCCGGAGTCCTTCCACTGCGGCGTGCCTCATAATCAGAAAGTAGTTTTGGCACCTAAAGCCCCATAATTTAATTTTTAGATAACTCGGCCCTGCAGCCGTGCGTCGCCGAGCCACGCAACCTCCTCCCATCACACACGTGCGCAGTCTCGCCTCGGCGTGCGCGCGCTTACCTCTCTCCAGCCGAGGAGAAGCGAGTGTTCGCTCAGCCGTGACGTCACTGACATGTTAGAAAGCGCCGAGCAGCTGGCGCGCCGACAGACGTGTCGCCTCTCTAGTCTAGTGTACGCGTGTGCACGGCTACCATGGGCGGACCGAAGAAAGGCAGCACTGCCGAGGAACAGGCCGCCTACAGGGAAGCTCGGCGCGCGGCTCAGCGGGACTACGATCGACGAAGGACAACTGATCCTGCCCATCGCGCCCAGGGCGTCGCCGAGACGAGGATCCCGTGTGACTTGGTGTGGCTCGTGTGGCCTACCCAGGGGGGGTACACTCCCCGGTTCCGGTGGCACAGGAAATTGGCGCCATCTGTGTAATGGGCGACGCAAAAATCCGTTTCCCTTGCACGGCCTCGTAGATCGTCGCGCGCATGCGCGCCGATCCAGGTGGCCGAGCCCTTCCCCCCGCTCAACTCCTCTCCCTACGCCCTCTCTCGTAATACCCTCTCAACTCCCTCTCCTTCGACTGTCTACGCGCCCGCGCCGCCGTGCCATCCCCGCCGGCCCGGCTGCTGCTTATTCCGCTACATAACGCTTTATTTTTGTTATCTACTGTCATCGAGATGCGTGCGCTGCTGTGCGTTGACCGACGTGGCTAGTTTCGTCAGTTCTGTGGTCCTCGGTAGCTGTGTGCTTGTGCTCCGCGATGTTTCACCCGTTTCACGACTCTTACCGCTCGTGCATCGTGCAGTGGTGCACAAATACCTCAAAAACAAGTCCTGCAAGGTTGTTCCGGGTGCCTAAAGGCAACAGGTGAGCGCTCAGACCCAAGGACATCAGAAGGCGCATGTACACGAATACAGCCCTGTCCATTTGTGTACTCCATGAGGCTCCGGACGTCGTTGTGCCTTGATTGTGCTACACTTGCCTCTTCCCGGTAGAGAAAGCTGACAAATAGATGTTCCTCCTCATTGTCACCTGGTCTGTGACTTGTGTTTTTGTGTGCCAAGTCTCATTCTGCAACTTCAGTAACTTGCCCAGCTTTCCATACCGCCCTCAGTGCTTTTTCTGTGTATCACGTTCTACAAACCAACTAACAGCTGAAAAATTACTGTTAGTGTTTGTGTACTATCTCAGTAACCCCCGATGGGAAAACCGCGCGAACAACCTTCATGTGTAGGCATGATACGCTTTTTTTTCCTCTGGAAAGCATGAGCATTGCAAGTGTACTACATGCAGATTTTTGCAGTGCGTGTTTATTATACAAGGGAGAGCCCAGTAGGTACGACTTAGTGCCTTAAGTGACGTAATTTTATTGCTAAGCATTGCATTCGGGTAGAAAGAAAAGTCGTGTTGGCCTGTTTTACCTGCTCTTTGATCGAGGAATAAGCCTTTCTGCGAATGTGTTCTATGTGCTGCTGCAAAAGCCGACTATCTTCTGTTCCCCTTGCCACCGTTACTCAAGTTGTGGGCAAGTGCAAAATAATGTGATAATGTGTGTTTCAGTTTTTAGTACAATGTTATTTTTTTCTGGCATGTTTTTTTTTTTCAATTTGTTCAGCAGTAATGAACATGTCAAGCATTTCATATACTTTCGTGCAGATTTATAAGTAAGCTTTCTTTTGGTATGGCTCTCAATCAAACAATGTTAGCATTTTATTCTATCTTTCAGGTATTTTGCGTGTCATTGTTTTTGCCATTACTAGTGAGTTTTCCCTTTTTATAGTTGTCATGACTATGTCATACACGTCGTCCAATTTTGTGCAATATCTTAGTGCACATATCAGGAGCTTGTCTACATTTAGGTCTTGAGGACGTTATATAAAAATCTTGTTTTATATGTGTGTACATGAAATGGCCTTCGCGTTTTCTAGCACTTTCTTTTGTTATTTTACCATCTGTGAACTCTTGTCTTTAGTACTCTTGTATATGTCATGCACCTCTCACTTTTGCTCATTTTTTGAGCGTGTATCACACCACGCTGTAAGAAAAATCTCCTTTCGGAAACGAAGTCAATAAACCGAGACTAAACATCTGTTGTGTTGGAAGTGGAATTTTTGTTATGTCCCGGCAGATGCTGGTATAATATAAGTATGGGCAAGACTGCGTGCGTGCCAACGCATAGCCCACGGCGCACCACGCGCCAGCTCGCAAGCAATGCCAATGCGCGGCGTAGCGCGCAGATTGCTTGCGAGCTGGCGCGTGGCGCGCGGTAACAAGCGCGCTATAAAAAAATTTGAGGACGCTTAAGCTTCGCCTTCAAGAGTGGAACGCGACAGCGTTCCTGTCGACCCGCCAAGGGGTGTAAGACAATGGGCTACAGGGCAGCCATCACTTACGAGGCACCCCGCATCGGACGCGGTGAGCGTCGAGCCATATGGTAGAGCAACGCAGCGTTCGGCGCAGCAACGAAACGTGCGCCTGAGCAAGCGGAACGAACCAAAGAACTCGGTATCTCGGAGGGGGAAATGATGCACGCCAGCCAAACGTCGTGATCGGCACGGGCCGAAAGATAGACAGATAGTGATCTAAAGAAAGGAAGGCCGCATGATTCTGCAGAGGGAGCAAGGCGAAGCGTTGTCAGGGGAGAGAGAGTCCATGCCGCGACCCGCCTCGCACCGGTGCTCGTACAGCTCCAATGCGCGCGTGGCGCGCCATCTGTCGGGCAGCGCCGTACATGGAGAGGAGGGGGTCTTCTATGTTTGCCGCAAGATGGCTCTGCGTGTGCGGAAAGCCCAGACGAAATGCAGCGGAAACGCACTTCGCTACTCGTGTAATTGCGACTTCTGTAAGTTATATGTTCATAATTACCGGTATACACCGCAGTATAACTTTCCACGGGTCGTTTCGAAGGCAACACTGCATTCACTAGAGGCGCGTTTGTACCGCTTGGAAGCATCGAACTCGTGGCTGAGTGGTAGCGTCTCCGTCTCACACTCCGGAGACCCTGGTTCGATTCCCACCCAGCCCATCTTGAAAGTTGCTTTTTATTTTTGAAGTGCCTGCCGTGATTTATCGCTCACGGCCAACGCCGCGGACACCGACGCCGACGACACCGGCTTTTCTGCGACACGAGCTCCTTAACGCTATCGCGTTAAAAGAAGAAAAAACGCGCCGCTTACGGGTGAAAACAAAAAAAAGTGAGCGGCGCGCGCGGCATGGGGGAAAGGGGAAAGGGAGTGGAGCGGGTCGGCATAATAAAAACAAAAAGGAAAGAAAAACGTCTGGGAGAGGAGGTGCCGCGCGGCTGCTGTTGCTGTTGCCATGACAACGTAAACAATCATGTGCGCCGCCATTTTGCTTAATGCGTCGCCCATTGGTTAGGGCCGTAGCTGAAGGGCACCTTGGCGCTAGCGTCGAAAGAGCGTCTGCTCGAAAACGGCCAATGGGATGTATACGGAGTGTCCCCCCCCTGGCCTACCGGCCTGGCCGTGTATGACCTCGCAAGAACTTAGCACATCTTGGCCGCACTTAGTATGAGCATAGTTAAGCCACAGATAACATTGTTAGAGCTAGCCAAACCTAGCCACGCGTCGTATCAGCATAAACAAGTCATGCGTAACATCGCAAAACCTAGCAACACTTAGCAATTGCCGAAACTAGCTCCGCTGTGAGCCAGCACTGTACCACTAGTGCAAACTTCCCACTTTTTTTTGTTTTTTTGTGCAGGCGTCCCGATTGCCGATGTGACTCATTTAGAAATGATTATTTACTTTATTGAACTCATCGGTTTTGCCTTTTCTCAACACATAGTGTCGCTTCCGCGTCTGGTTTGTTTTTTCTTTTATTTTAAGCCATGAACCTGTTCATGCAGCACGTATACACTCTCACGAAAACTAAAAGAGTCTCTTTAATTTGGTTTTGGTCCCATGCAAGTTTCTGGCACGAAATATACCGCGCACGCACTCTGTTGATGCAGTGCGAGCAAAGCAGGGATGCTGAAACATGCTATGCCTATTACATTGCTTTTCGCGTTTCCTTCGTGGTCAGAGCGGTGCTTCGGCGGCGTTATCAACGGGCCTTTCTTATCAATGTGACCAGTCAGCCTTGAGAGACGGATAATAAGACTGACGTAAAGAGGAAGGAACAGCTAGCTGCAAAGTCGCGAAACATGCTGATGGTGCTGCTTCCGTACCGTTATCTCGGGGATGCGCTGTCTTTTCGGGTTTTCGACAGGCAACAGTCAGCTTATTCATTCAGCGTATTTGAGGGCGCTGCTTTATGATGGGGCTGCAAGCGCAGTCGCGTGATATTTTTCATATTTCTGGAGGTTTGTTTGGCAGTCGCAAAAAATTGCACCCAATTAGCACGTCGTTTAAAAGACAGCAGTTAGATGTCATTTTGGGGTGCCTACAAATGCCTCATTGATAATTAGGACAGTACTTCTCGTGCCTACTACAGCTCTGGCCTTCCTAGTGTGTACGCAAAATTAAAGAAATGAAGAAAAACATTGCTTTCGGAAGTTAAACATGGTCACATGCGTCGTTCTGTTCTTCAAGAATACTGGCGTTGCTGACATCTTGTTAATATAATATTTAGCACACTCATGCTTGTAGATATGGGTTTCACACACATATCTACAAATATATACTGGTGGCTAAGCAGCCATGCGTCACTTTTGCACGGTGTGTGCAAATAATATCGCCATTCCTTCAATTAAGCCAATTTAAAAGGGTTAGATTTTTGAATTTCCTGTGATAATTCTCAATATCCATATAAACGGGCGTTCGAATAATGCATCTTAAACTTTATAAGAGAACGTATATTTTCCTACATCTACTAAGTGATTGGATGTATTGGCTGTACAAGAGAGAGAAATTTATTTACAGAAACGCAGAGAGGTCGGCCTGAGCTATAACTTGCTCTGGCCTGCTACTCTACACTGGAGAGAAGGGACGGGGAGGGAAGGGGCTGATGAATGATGATGGTATAAGGAAGAGACGTACAAAATGTGAATAGGTCTCTTAAGAATGCTTCGCCACGCACAGTAGATAGCGCCTTAGTAGTAATCAGAGGGCAGATCTTTAATGTCAACCATTCTATCCACTTTCCGAGAAGTAGGCAGGTATGTAGGTAGGTTCTTGTCTCGTCTTCATTTAATAACAGGAGGTTAATATGTAACCAATCGTGCAATTGAACCGGTGCCGTCAAGCACAGCAGCCCGGTACTCTAACCCCTAAGCCACGATATCTTTATTTTATCTCGAATGTCCAGCTTTGGCAAAACAAAACCGATTACGAGTCAGCCTATCTTCGCTGACTCCAAGAGGATTCGCATTTCTTCAAGAAAGCCACTACAGTGCACTGCGCAACAAAAAAAATATTTATCGGCTCTGTTCTTCTGTGTAAATTTAACGCACTCGTGTGTGGTGTGTAATTGTATAACGAATCGCAGCTGTCACGTCTTTATTGAATAGTTCCTTTGAATTTTAGAGACGTCCAAATTCGAAATTATCTTGTGCAATTTATATATCTGAATTTTACACAGACTTATACAGTACCAGTGGCACCCACGACGATAATGGAAGAGAAAATAGTCTAGAGGAATTCGAAATCCCACAGGTAACGCCGGAAGAAGTAAGGAAAGCCTTGGGAGATATGCAAAGGGGGAAGGCAGCTGGGGAGGATCAGGTAACACCAGATTTGTTGAAGGATGGTGGACAGATTGCTCTAGAGAAGCTGGCCACCCTACATACCCAATGCCTCATGACCTCGAGCGTACCGGAATCTTGGAAGAACGCTAACATAATACTAATCCTTAAGAAAGGGGACGCCAAAGACTTGAAAAATTATAGACCGATCAGCTTACTGTCAGTTGCCTACAAACTATTTACTAAGGTAATCGCAAATAGAATCAGGAACACCTTGGACTTCTGTCAAGCAAAGGACCAGGCAGGATTCCGTAAAGGCTACTCAACAATAGACCATATTCACACCATCAATCAGGTGATTGAGAAATGTGCGGAATATAACCAACCATTATATACAGCTTTCATTGATTACTAGAAAGCGTTTGATTCTGTCGAAACCTCAGCAGTTATGGAGGCATTACGGAACCAGGGTGTAGACGAGCCGTATGTAAAAATACTGAAAGATAGCTATAGCGGCTCCACAGCCACCGTAGTCCTCCATAAAGAAAGTAACAAAATTCCAATAAAGACAGGCGTCAGGCAGGGAGATACGATCTCTCCAATCCTATTCACAGCGTGTTTACAGGAGGTATTCAGAGACCTGGATTGGGAAGAATTTGGGATAAAAGTTAATGGAGAATACCTTAGTAACATGCGATTCGCTGATGATATTGCCTTGCTTGGTAACTCAGGGGACCAATTGCAATGCATGCTCACTGAGCTGGGGAGGCAAAGCAGAAGAGAGGGTCTAAAAATTTATCTGCAGAGAACTAAAGTAATGTCTAACAGTCTCGGAAGAGAACAGCAGTTTACAACAGGTGGCGAGGCACTGGAAGTGGTAAGGGAATACATCTACTTTAGGCAGGTAGTGACGGCGGATCCGGATCATGAGACGGAAATAATCAGAAGAATAAGAATGGGCTGGGGTGCGTTTGGCAGGCATTCACAGATCATGAAGAGCAGGTTGCCATCATCCCTCAAGAGAAAAGTGTATAATAGCTGTGTCTTACCAGTAGTCACCTACGGGGCAGAAACCTGGAGTCTTACGAAAAGGGTTCTACTCAAACTGACGACGACGCAACGAGCTATGGAAAGAAGAATGATAGGTGTAACCTTAAGAGATAAGAAAAGAGCAGATTGGGTGAGGGAACAAACGCGAGTTAACGATATCTTAGTTGAGATTAAGAAAAAGAAATGGGCATGGGCAGGACATGTAATGAGGAGGGAAGATAACCGATGGTCATTAAGGGTTACGGACTGGATTCCAAGGGAAGGGAAGCGTAGCAGGAGGCGGCAGAAAGTTAGGGGGGCGGATGAGATTAAGAAGTTTGCAGGGACGACATGGCCGCAATTAGTACATGACCTGGGTTGTTGGAGAAGTATGGGAGAGGCCTTTGCCCTGCAGTGGGCGTAAGCAGGCTGATGATGATATCTGAATCAAATTGCGTTGTACAACCAAAGTTTTCTTTGGAAGTTCTCAGAGATTCCTAATTTAATACATCTGGCCATCTACACACAACACAGTAATAAGCTTAACATCAGGCAATATAACGTGCTGGCCGTGATTGCATCACCTGGTCAAATCTTTCGATGGATCCGGAAAGGACCGGATCACAGCCTCGGTACCTGCATATGAGGGCTGCACCAACACCGGCCACGAGGGCAGAGAACACACACGTCATTATTGTACCCACGATGACTGTCCTGTAATGCGAGGAGAGGCAAAGAATAACTAGGTACCAATCTGTGTTAGTAGTGCATTTGAGTTTTGTCGTTCTATGTCTAATCTTACCGTTACTTTTCGTGCGATACAGAGTACATGTGCGCCTTTGTTTTCTGTTTGTGTGTTTCGCATAGAAATCACTGACATGATACGAAGTATTATGTGATAATACGAGTATACATGCATCGTCCGGTTGTCGCGACCGCAAGCTCTTAAATAGGTTTCTTTAGTAATGCTTTTCATTTAGTACTAACTGTTACTGACACATCCATATCGTAGAAAACCGCTGTGGTTTCATGATATTGCCGCGACAAACTTGGTGACATTCAAGTTGCGCGCCCTTTGTATTCAACACTGTGCGCGCCGTACCGTGGTGTTGTTCAGCAACAACAGGCAGTGATCTTCATGGCACGGGCAGCCGGTTGGACCCGGCTCGCATGCGCCACGCGCACGAGGTGTCACGCGAGAAGAAAGAGGAAGACGGTTCTAGGCCAACTTTGAGAACGCGACTGCCAGATATTTCTTCACGACCGCAGTGACCTTTACTTGTGGGCACAAGTTCGCCCTTAATAAATATCGTTGTTTTATTGGCATCGTTACAATATGCACAAAAAGCTACCAAGGTAGACAATGTGCTTCAGCCATTTCAAGTCACCCGATTGTAGACATATACCAGAAGGCATTTGTTATCGCACTTCAAAGTTAATAAATTTCCTGGTCTGGTAAAAGGGTAGAGCGCATAAATAGAAACAGCACTGCTAATAGCAGGCTTAGCACCCAAATTGAGCACATGCAGAAACAATCCAATGGTGCCCGTGTTGCTTAAACGCGCTCGCCTGCCCATGCTGACGCGATCTAAGCGCATCAAATCAGTTGACCCGGCCCCTCAGGTGCGAACGTAGTGTCTTTTTTACTCACCATTTCGCGTCTTTTTGTGTTCTGGTTGCGAAGTACCTCTGCGCGCTAGCTTGGTCCAAACAGATTCGGTTGATGAATGTCGGTGCGGTTGCAATCAGTACGGCCCAAACTGTTTCGTCCGTGGTAAAGTCAACACGAAAACTGAAAAGCATAGAAAAATTGTTCGGTTTTAGGAAACCCAGCTCGATACACAAAATGGGTGATATCGAAGAAACTAACAGCTATATTTGTCGCTCCCAGAGGCGTCGTCAGAAAAGTTTGAGCGCAAGTAACAAATAACATCTAGATGAAGGTGGATTCAGCTGAGGACTCAAAAAAGCATATGGAGAGGAATCAGGAAACCTATATGAGTAGTTGTAACTTGCGACGAATAACCAATGGGCGTGACTTGTGTTGTAGTTTACCACCACCCCTTCGGCATGTAAGCGTTCTCAGGAATGTTTCCGCATAAAGTGGAAACTACAGACTTACATGCATGGAAGTTTTAAGTAAGAAATAAGTAAACATTTTAGGACGTATAGGTGAATGCTCATTAAAAATATGATGTCCCTGTCACTACGCTACGACGGTGCCCGGAGTTATAGGGTTGAGAGTTGTTAGAACAGACAGACGTCTGCTTGTTTAATTACGTGATTTTGGTTGTAATAAAGTTTTGGTCTGTACGAAATCATTTTCTTTTCGCAGGCTTGCAAAGCTGTTGTAGCGAAGGCACTTCTGGACGCAAGAAGGCATATCAAGGACCCACATGGGGCCCGCGTCCTTCTTGTGTCCTCACTGGTATGCGCTACAATAATTTTTCACGATGCCATACATCTGTGTGGCACTTTTCATATGCAGTTGTCGTACGGGGCCTTGTTCAAAATTGCAGCTGCTTTAGGTATTATAGCATGCAAATCTTCATCATCATTAGCATATTGTGACGCAGCAGTTGTCACGATCTTTCTTCCGAGTCGAAGATGCGGCGAACCGGCCACGCCCACAGCACGAATCACACTCGAGAGCGAGCCCCACAAGCGACGATGAAGAACAACCCCATGTGAACCCCACATGATGATGGTCATGTACAGATGACAAAGAATAGCTTAGAAATGGCCACACTAATGTCGCCTCGCGCGAGAGTGGCCATCCTGGCCGCAATTCAAAGGGGCGGCGAACGCCTCGTGAAAGGCTTCATACGGGAAACGTTGGCAACCTCAGAGGCGCGGCAGCGGCGGTCATTTGGAACAATAACAGGCACCACGCGATAGTTAATCCGAGAAGTCTGCTCCAAGACTTTGTAAGGGCCGATTAACCAAAGCTTAAACTTGTCACACAAGCCAGGAGCACGAACTGGTGTCCGGAGTAGCACTTTCTCGCCAGGGCGGAAGCACACGACGCGATGAGAGGCATCGTAATGCTGCTTGCGGTCCTGTTGCCGTGCTTCGGTGTTGATGCGGACGAGCTGGCGACAGCGCAGAATGCGGGACACATATTCTTCACAGGAGGTTGGATATTGATTGACAGTTGGCGCGAAGAAAGAGACGTCAAGACAGGAACAGGGCGAACGACCGTAGACAAGGTAGAATGGCGAGTAACTGGTCATGCGTTGAACGCCGGTATTATACGGAAAAGTCCCGAATGGCAAAATTGCGTCCCAGTTTCTGTGATCCGGTTCGATGTACATGACTAGCAGTGGCGTAGCCAGAAATTTCGTTCGGGGGGGGGGGGGGGTAGGGGCTTACGTTGCAGCTCGGCATCCTCCTTTACAGGAAGCTTTAGTTCGGGTGCTCCTATCTAAATACTTGCAGAAGGGGAATTCGTTTTTCTCGGCACCCACTGCACCAAATTTGACGAAGTTTGTTGCATTTAAAAGGAAAACGTGGGGTGGGGGGAGTTCTAGTAACTGCTGGTTTCGAATTTTTCATTTACGCTGTCAATTTTTAATTAAAAGGTGTCCAGAACCTCAAATTTTCAGAAAACGAAACTATCAAGTATAGAACTCTGTAACTCAACAATAAAAAATGATATCACAATTCTGTGAATTTCATCAAATAGCACATATACAGCGGACAAAATTGATATGTTACACATGAATCTAAAAATGTAGTATTATGGAAACACGACTTTTGCAGAACCCTTGTACACAACGTAACCAATTCACCTAAGATACAAATTCACATAGCAAATTGGTGCGCTTTGACTATTATAATAGATGCCGCTGACAAAACTGCGATATCTGTTCTTGATGCAGAGCTGTTTGTAAACGTCGTGCTCCCATATTCTTCAAACTTTCAAATTTTTCGAAATATTTTAAACAAAATTCAGACCCTAAATCGAAATTCCGCTTCCAATAGACACTACAATCTAACTTGCTCCCTCAAATGCAACAAATTTGATTAAAAGCGACCCAGAGGTTATCTCAGAAAAGCGTTTCTGCGTTTTACATGTATTTGAATAGGCCGCGTCGGAGTGGGGTCCGAGCTAAAATTTCCTCTTAAACAATTTGTCGAGGGATAAAATCCATCAATAATAATTGTGTTGACATCGCCAAAGCTGCTGAAAACGAATTCCTGAACGCTACGCACCGTAAAAACAAAGTAAAATATATTATTCTTCAAAAAATGATATACTCGTATGTGCCAAAATTGTGTGCAAATTAGCTGATATCAATGCTTCCATGTTTTTTGTATATTTAATAAGTAAAGAAAATATCACACTAACTTTAGAACTATATGAGTTTGAAACCAGCAAAGCAGTGCATGTCGCTGATATGAAAAATGTAATGGCCATGAAATGAACAAGTTGAGGACAAATATGTTAATGAAACTTTGTCATTCAAGAACCGTGTTTACATTCATGTACCTATGCAACGGCCAGTGCAAAATATCAATGACACTGGCATTTGTTCCAACGTATAACGCAGGAGCAGCTGTCACCGGTCGTGTATCGTGAGTAATTGCACAGAAATTATATCGCAACAGAGAGCAGGTATAAAAATCAGCAGTTCTGCAAAATATACTAAGCCGAGTATATGAAAATGAGCCAATGCGAATATATGACAAACGGGGTACTTTATTGAAAAGTAGTCTCCATGAGCATTTAGACATTTGTCCAATTGACTAAGGAGTCGCATGATTCCGGTCTCACGCTATTCCTTGTGTTGCTGCTTCAAAAAAATCTGCAACTGACTCTTTCACGTCATCGTCCGACACGAATGTGGTTCCCTTGGGCTGTTTTTTTTTCGGTTGCCCCAGAATGTGGATGTCGAAAGGTGACAGGTCTGGGCTCTGTGGCGGATGTTGCAGCATTTCCCACTTGAGCGTTGCCAGTTTTGTATTAAATACATCAGCGGTTTGGGGACGGGTATTGTCGAGGAACAAGATGACCCCATTCGTCAATTTTCCACGTCGTTCTTGATTGCAATACGAAGCCGTTCCGGCGTTTCACAGTATCGGAAACAATTGATAGTCGCTCGAGACTTAGCAAATTCTATCCGTGATGGTCCCTTACCATCGAAAAAAAAAGTCAACAACACCTTTCCGGCGGATATGATGGCCTTTGGTTTCCTTAGGCGTGGAGAATTCGAATGTTTCCACTGTAAGCTTTGCCGTCATGTTTCGGGCTCGTAGTAGTGGCACCATGGTTCGTCCCCGATCACAATTGCAGACAAGAAGACGTCACCCTTATTGTGATGCCGGATCAGACCAGTCAAGGCAGCGCCGAACTTCTCCGTCTTCTGGCGGTGGTTCAAAATCTTGGGCATCCATTGCGTACACAAAAGGTGATGACAGAGATGTTCATGAATTATGGGGTGAACCGAATCGGGATTGATGATCTCATCACGTCATCAACTTTTGCAATTTTATTATGGGTGATTTCACGGTGGCTTTAGTCCTCTCTTGGATCGTCTTTGCAACTTTCACGTCCTCCTTTGAACCGTTTGCTCCAACGCTTCACAGGGGCCAATGAAATGCGATGTTCAACGTACACGGCAGCCATACGGCGATTAATTTCCTTTGACGAGATACCTTCAGCAGTCAAAAACTTCACGGCACCACGCTGTTCAACTTTTGGAGTTTCCAATATGTCAGGTAACCATATTCAACCGAGTATATGAGAGCGATCCAGAACTTTTATCCTCACACCAGCGTGTCACTTTTGTAAATGAGACTTCCCTCTCTTCTACGCACATGCCTCGCAGATAATGAACCGAACCATTATTGCGCGGGGCGGGTAGGTTCACTGTCATTTGACTCGCCCTCGTGCATTAGAAATGCGAAGATACAATGGGATATACAAATGCGAAGATAGAGCTTGATAAAGGGCAAAAATGTGTCACTGGAAACAAAGTTCACTGCACGTATACACAACATCTCCCAACAAGATATTTAAATGTACGTATAATTCTCCAATAAATGTACGTATTTTAAAAAAAGTCAAGGTGTATAATGCGTCAAACGGAGCAAATAAACATGTTGTGCAATCACAGATTCACAGAATCCTAGATACCGCCCCCATTCCATCCACTCCCCCCGATGTATCGCGCACGAGGGAAGATGACTAGCTTGCTCTCCACTTTTCTCCTTTGCGCACGCAAGACTGAGTCACCATCGTCGGCTCACCCATTCCAGTCCCCCCCTCCCCCCCTTCCCGTACGCTTTCACTCGCACATACAGCATGCGGCGCTCGGTAACGATGTTATCGCTCTTGGACTTTATACGAAACATGAGGGCAACGGTGACGGCAGGAATGCGCTTGGAGTGTCTGTATAATTGCTATCGCAATAATATAATAAGAGTATCCAGCAACTGAAGCGTCCCGTGGTCCATTACTTTCCGCAAAGGACGAAATAACAAAATCGAACTTTCACCATGCAACAACAATTCGCTGCGCCGCAACAATGTATTTTTTTTCCTTTTGTGGGGCAGGGGCATCGAAATTTAAAAAAACCCAAGGAAAATATGTTGGCCACAGTTGAATGCCTACTTTGCGCACCTAATGTGGCTACTGAAGGAATATGGAAAAGAACGTGAGACGCTTGGTCCACAGAGAACCATACGCATACTGCTCAAAACGCCATTGAAACTTCGTGCTCGGATGGGTCTGCTTGCGTTATGTGAATCCTGGTGCATGGGCGTTGCCACAAAATCCAGGCCGAGTTTGCAATTTTCACGGTAAAATGTCTTTTCGAGGAATAAAAAGACATTCTAGACAAAATTCAGAATTTCAGGCGCGGGGGGTTGCTTCGGTCGGCAGTGCATTCACAGCACGAAAACATTTCTGGAGGGGGGGGGGGCTGAAGCCACATAAGCACCCCCCCCCCTCTGGCTACGCCTGTGGTGGCTAGCATGTATGACAGCTTGCTATGAAATCGCTCTGTGAGGCCGTTGGTTTGCGGATAGTAACTGGAGGTAGTCTTGTGTGTGGTTCCGGAGGCTCTGAGTACTTCGTCTAGTAGTTGCGAGAGGAATGCTTTTCCACGGTCGCTCAGGAGGACGCGAAGGGCACCATGGCGCAGTATTAAGGATTGATGTATGAATTCAGAAACATCAGAGGCTGAGGCAGAACTCACACAAGTTGTTTCGGAGTAGCGTGTCAAGTGATCAACGGCTGTCACAATCCATCGTTTACCGGTGAGAGTCACAGGAAGAGGACCAAACAGGTCAATGCCAACGACTTCAAATGGTTGCGACGGACAAGGAACCGGTTGCAGTTGTCCGCTTGGAGCTGATGTAGGGAGCTTTCGGCGCTGACATAGGGTGCAGGAAGCGACATACCTCGCTACACTGGCGGACAATCCAGGCCAGTAGAAGCGACCTTTGATGCGGTCATAGGTTTTCTGGAAACCAAGGTGACCAGCAGTGATGTCGTCGTGGGAAGCCTGCAGGACGTGAGCACGTAGAGAGCATGGCAGGACAGGGAACCCAGCGTTGACAGTCAGGGTGATAGGCATGACCGTACAGGACGCGGTTGACAATCCTAAATTGCGTTAGCTGTCGACGAAGGCGGGCGTTAGGCGGGCGCGAAGCTCCTTGAAGTTTGTCTATGATGCGCCGACGGTAAGAGTCGGCTAGTTGATGAGATTGGAAGAACTGTTGTCGTGTGGAGGCATCTCGTCGACAGTGGCCAACAAGAAAGCACGTGAAGAGGGATCGTGCGAAAGCTTGTCACGGATGGTAGTTGGAGGTCCATTGCATGGTGTTGTAGGAAGCGGACAGCGAGAAAGCGCGTCTACATCTTGGTGTATTTTTCTCGCACTTGTAGGTAATAGTAAAGTCGTATTCTTGCAGACGAAGCATCCACCGACCAAGTCGTCCAGAGAAGTTCTTGAGCGTTGAAAGCCAGCATAACGTATGATGGTCTGTAACGTTCGTAAAATGGCGGCCGTGAAGGCAAGGTCGAAACTTCTGCACAGACCAAGTGATAGCTAGGCATTCCTGCTAAGTGGTAGTGTAATTCTTTTCGGCGTTTGTCAGAACGCGACTTGCGTACGCGACGACCCTCTCACATAAAGTGTCGTGTCGCTGTAGGAGAATGCCACCACTGCCGTAATCACTAGCATTCGTATGCAGGAGGGTAGGAGCAGCTTCATCAAGATGGCGTAGTACTGGTTCAGATGTGACAGCGCGCTCCAGATGGGCGGGCGCAGATTCACATTCAGGAGACCACACAAAGGGAACATTAGAACCCAGTAATTCGTGTAGAGGTGACGCTATTGAGGCGAAGCCTCGTATGAATCGGCGAAATTAGAAAGCGAGGCCTAGGAAACTACGCAAATATTTGGTCTTTTCGGGACGAGGGAAGTGCAGAACTGCCGAAACCTTGTCAGGATAAGGACGAATGCCATCTTTGCTCACAATGTGACCTAGTACTTTGATTGTCTTGCTCGCAAAATGGAATTTCTTGGTGCTTAGCTTAAGTCCAGCGTTGGCAAGGCATGTGAGAACTTCGTCCAGACGTTGCAGGTGCTGAGAGAAGGTTGACAAGAAAACAACAATATCGTCCAGATAGCAAAGCAAGTCTTCCACTTCAGGCCACGAAGAACGGTGTCAATTATGCGCTCGAACGTTGCGGACGCATTGCAGGGGCCGAATCGCATGACATTAAACTCGTAGAGCCCATCTGGTGTTGAAAACGCCGTTTTCTCTTTATCGTCCTCATGCATAGGTATCTGCCAGTAGTCGGAACGCAGATCGATGCTGGAGAAGTACTCGGCTTCCTGCAGGGAATCCAAGGCATCGTCTATTCGCCGCATAGGGTATACATCCTTACATGTGATCTTGTTAAGTGCTCGGTAGTCGACTCAAAATCGAATAGAGCCGTCTTTTTTCCGAACCAAAACAACGGGGGAAGACCAAGGGCTAGCAGAGGGGCATATTATGTTCCGCTGGAGCATGTCGGTGACGTTCTCGCCAATGATTTTCCTCTCGGCTAGCCATACACGATATGGTCTACGGCACACTATGGATGTACCATCTGTCTCTATCCGATGCGTCGTAATTGAAGTCTTTGCCAACGAAGCTGAATACGCATCAAACGAAGCTTCATGTTTTTGGAGCAAACCAAGCAATTGTTGTGACTGCGAAGGTGTCAGGTCGGAACGGATGGCAGCTGCAAGAGCTGAAGGAGATGCGGCCTCTCCGGTGCAAGGAACTTCGGAGCAAGCTGGTTTAAAGGAAACAACAGATATAGACTCCGATTCAGTAGCTCAAGCCAATGTACTGCCTTTACGGATGAGAAACTTTTCGAATGTCGGGTTTGTAACATAGAGAAGTGCAGAGCCATGATGAAACCTAACCAGCCCTGATGCAAAGGCTATCCTTCTTGCGAGACAGCGTGCAGATGTTAATACGAGCACGTCGACGCAGTCAATGACAGCAGACGTGATAGTAACAATGCTTTGATGGCGAGGAGTTAGCGCGGTATCTTGTGCAGCAAGCAAGTGAAGTGGTGCGTCATCTACATGAAGTGAATAGGTCGTGTCGGTCATGCGGTGAACGCGTTGCCCGCAGCAGATGGAGGCGGAGGCCGTATAAAGAAAATAAATATGAGCTCCTGGGCACACGAACTTAGGACTCGAAATTGTACGTAATGCAGAAGTCCATCGATGGAAATACGAGCAGTGCACATGGCGATAGGTAGAATGGCGCCCTTTGAGCAGCGAATATCGTAGATCCATCATAGGGGGTCGTAACTTTCCGAAGTGGTGAGCACAATTCCCGGTGAATGACTGAAACACTACCACCAGTGTCTATTAAAGCTTCTACATGTACACCTTCTACTACAACCAATATCATACTGCACGGACGTGATGGAGGAATTTCTGTCCTGTCGTTCGATGCAGCTTTTCCGGCAAAAGCTGCATAATTTAGTTTTCCGGACGATGCTCGGCGAATTGAGAAGCAGGTCGAAGTGGGGACGTAGAGCGGCGAAGGGGTGACAGCGAGCGGCGTCTCGCAGGACGGTACATCTGAGCCGTATCGAATGCTACAGTAGGCGATGGAGAGCGTCCGCGCGGTGGACCATAAGGACGTTGTTGGTCATGGAAGCTTCCTAGACGTTGGAAAGTATCTCCTGGCAAAAAGTCATCCCGTTCGTATACTCATATCCGCGACGCTCGTCTTGCTGGCGCTTGCGGAAAAACGTGCTATGTGGCCACGATAGCCGCAATAGTAGCAGATGGGACGAGGAGGACGCCATTGCGGATAGCTGGTTTGGGTAGGTGCGCTGGTAGTCATTGAAGCTATATGGGCCGGTGTTGGTTTTGGAGGCATCGGTGGAACGATGACATGAGTAGCTGTGGCTACTTGTGCGTACGTTGGTGGGGCCCTAGAGGTTAGAGGGTCTGTGTACGCTGCAACAGCCATGGACGCCAATTCCTCCTTGACAACGTATCGCAGGTTGCTATCTGAGGCACGAGAAAGCATAGGCCCTGCGGCGAAGCCAAGATACTGTAGCTCTTCTCGAATTATTGCGCGGATCATTGATCGTAACGTAGGGTCGTCGGCGGTAGTGTTTGCAGTGGTGTCTGGCTATAACCGTACTGATTCTAGTTCCTCAAGGCGCTGGCAAGTAGCGATGATATCAGCGACGGGAGCGGGGTTCTTGATTGCTAAAGTATTGAAACCAATAGCTCCTATGTTTGAGGATGTGGAGAACCCTGTCTGATTCGGTCATGGCCGTGTTCACGCGTCGACAAAGAGCAAGCACATCCTCGATGTACGACGTATAAGATTCCCCGAGTTGTTGCTTGCGAATGTCGAGCGTCTTTTTTGGGAGGGCGGAACGAACAGCCGGTGTGCCGAAGATTTGGCGGAGCTGCTGTTTGAAAACGTCCCAGTTCGTGAAATCAACCTCATGGTTGAAAAACCAAGTCTTCGCTACTCCTGTCAGATAAAAGGCGACGTGACGTAGCTTGGACGCATCATCCCAAGGGTTAGCCGAACCCACTCGGTCGTAGTCGTCCAGCCACTCCTCGACGTCCTCACCCCGAAGTCCAGCAAACAGATCAGGATCACGCTGGTGCCCACTGACAACCCAATACGGAGAGGCTGGGGTAGCTGAGGCCGAGATGGTGGGAGTAGAAGTGCCTGCTGGCTCGTCCTGCGACATGCTGGCGGACAGCTGGCACAATCGGCGACCCGATCGAAGCTCCAGGAGGTTGAGCCGTAAGTCAGAGGACGGAGGACCGAAGAGCACACTCCACCACTTGTGACCCAGCAGTTGTCACGCCGTTTATTCCGAGTCGAAGATGCGGCGAACCAACCACGTCCACAGCACGGATCACACTCGAGAGCCAGCCCCACAAGCGATGATGAAGAACCCCATATGAATCCCACATGATGATGATCATGTACAGATGACAAAGAATAGCTTATATATGGCCACAATATCTTTATGTTTACTGCATGAACAAGGCCAGTCCCAGCTATTTCCAATCACATTTGCTTGCGAAGCTCATTCCAACTTGCACCTGCAGACCTCCTCATTTCATCCCCCCCCCAACTTTCTGTCGTTCTAGACTGCGTTTCGCTTCCCTGGCACCTGTTGTGTAACTCTAGTGGTCCGCCGATTATCTGCTCTACGCATTACATGGCCTGCGCAGCTTTATTTATTTTTGTTAAAGTCAACTAAAGTATCGCCTATTCTCGCTTGTTCTCTGATCCATAGCAAACTCTTGCTGTGTCTTAACTTTCCGCCAAACAATTTTTGTTCCATCGCTTTTCGCGAGGCCCTTAACTTGTTCTCGAGCTTCTAAGTTAAGCTCCAGGTTTCTCTCCCAGATATAGCACCGGTAGAATGAAATGATTGTGCAGTTTTCCTTTCAACAACACTGGTGCGCTCACAGTCAGGATTTCGTAATGACGGCCGTAATTCGCACCAATCCACTTTTATTCTTCTGATATGTTCTTCTCACAATCAGGATTCTTTGCGAGTAATTGGTCTAGATAAACGTACTCCTGCGCAGATTCAGTCTCACTTGCGATCATGAATTCTTCCCTTGTTAGGCTATTGAACATTACCTTTTACCTTTGTCTTCTGTATAATAATCTTCTACGCTACTCACATTCTTTCGGTTAAAGTCCTCAATTACTTGCTGCAATTCTTCCTCGGGGTTGCTGGACAGGACAATGTCATGTAACATTGAGATATTCGCCGTTGAATCTCCCTCCTAAGCCTTGTACATAATGCTTCCTAATTCCTCAAAGAACCCACTAACTTAACTTCACTCCAAAGGGTTCGCGTGTTAATTAAGCGATGACATGCTCTATTTGCCGTGGCGTCCAGTCCAGATAAAGAGATTCTTGCCACCCTTTGGAGCCTAGCAGGTCCGACTGACGCTTTAGATGCTCTGCAGCCACTGGGGAAGGAGGGCCACGGGTAAATGCAAGAGTCGTGAGGGAACCGGTGGCCGCATACTGCACAAGGGAGGCCAATACCTGTTTAGGTGTGGGAGTGTACTTCTTGAAGCTTACTGGGCCATCCTAATTCGGTTCCACCTGGGTTAGTATACCACCCTGGCTTTCGGAATTTTTTGACAATGTCAGAATGGTAATGCAAGCATATAACTGGTTGCAAAGTGCTCACATTGCTTTATGGTGCTTAGGAAAATGGTACGATGTCATCTTTCAGTGGCCTCCGATCATAGACTGGCTTTGGTGGGCAGTCTATAAACTAGTCAAAACTGCTGAAGCTACCAGACTGCTTAAGACTGGCGGACTGGAGAAGCTACCATGTCGGTCCATACGAGGAAGCCCACAGTACTAGTTAATAAACAATAGTACGTGGATTCACAGATCATCCCTACGGTATACTTGTTCCTAAGAGGAAGTTCCATCTCATGTTGATGCTGGACATGCCGTTATGCAATGCGACCTGCCAAGGGTGAAAAGCACTTAGAAACAAAATTGTTTCTGAATATGGGCTAAGATATTTAAAGCGCGATACAGAACATCGAAGAAACAATAACTGCAAAGGGCTAACCCAAAGCCACATATGTTATTTAACTACATTTAACTGAACTCCACATGGAAAACACACTCATAATCGGGAAAATGATGAGCATAAAAAATTACAAGGTGTCATTGATGATCGCGTAAGAGACGCGAAGGAAAAAGCTATGTAAAGCCTAGTGTAATTAACCTTAATCCACCTTATCCGCCTCAATCCACCTTATATCCCCTAATTCATAGTAATATCTCTAAGGTCAATAATCCTTAACTGACATTAATCCTCATTAATTCACTTTATGCCACTCTAAGCCACCATAGCCCCTGTAATCCACCTTAATTTACTTCAATCCACTTTAATCCTCCTTACTCATACTTAATTTACCCAAATCCATCCTAATGCCCCTATTCCAATCATTGATCAATCAAATTAACTTTGCTAATCATTAATAATCTCTTCTACAGGGCTGGGCGTGCCTTGGTATGCTTCTGGCCTTCCTTGGGTCACGTCATGTTTAAACCTTTCTTCTAATACAGTGAATGTATTAATTTGCCAGTGGTGACAGGAACCGGGAGCCAATACATGCCTCCCTATGTGTGAGAATGCTGAAAGCTTCAAATGTCTCATAGGCACACTGCTGGCGGTACCAGTCACGACAAACAGCTACGTTCAGCTGCTTTAGCTCCTTTCGTCAACCAGCTGCTTTCACTAAGACTGCACTCCAGCCTTTGCACACTAGTACAGTTGAAAAGTACCCAACAAGTGCACCCGCAGTGCATCGAAGTTTGTGATGTCTTGGCAAGTGGAGGCTCACGCGTTAGCTGCCCGTCGGTGCCCCATTATGCCGCCACGCTTACGACACGTCATCACCAGCGCTTCTCTGTTTCGCTCATGGCGGATAATTAGCGCCCGCAGAAATGCGTTTGAACCACGTAAAATAAGAGGAGGCAACATACACAGCACCCAGAGCTAATACCTTGGTACAGTATCCTCAAGCCATTCCGTTCCTGTAGGAAAGGAATTGGCCCCGGGTGAGGTAACCGTCCAGGGCGACTTTCTGAACATGAAGCCGGTCAGAGAGCTGGCATCCACAAGGATATTTAGGGCGGGTAAGGCCAATCTTTAGAGGAAAGGGACGCCACTAGCCGATCGAGCTTGTCTTGTGGGCGCTGCCAACTATTTGCAAGCTATACGTAAAATATATAGTAAACCGATGAAGGGCGCTAGTTGGTGAACGTTTATGATTATATTGCGCATAGTGTAACACTAAGCGCAATATAATCATGAACATATACGCAAAATGTTTAGGCGCCATTTTCCTTCTCTTTCCTACTTCTAAATATTATAATAATACGTGTATGAAGATGTTATTCTCTTTCGCTATCTCTGAGAGTCCGTCTCTCTTCTACAAAAATTTAACGATGGTCTTCGCTGCGGCATTCCGGCCACGGCGGCCGCTTGTCGATGTCCCTCACTACGGTGTGCCTCATAATCAAGTCGAGGTTTTAGAACGTAAAACCCATGAGTTTAATTTTTCTTCGCTTTGGGGTTCGAAGACTGAGATCGGTACACTACTAACAGATTAAAGAAACTATTTTGACTGTTGCCGTTACTGTGTCCCTCTGTAAGCAAGCTTCTGCCCCTTGCACAACGACCAGGCCAAATGAGAATACTGATACTGTTCGAACTCTTTTGGCGAGATAGACGCCGCTACAGAACATAGGTTGCAATTGCTCGCACAATAAATCTAGCTGTCGCGAATCATTTAGCGCCTGTAATTGCCGGCGTTATAACCTTGACCAATTCTTTTATGCATTCTTAAGTGCGAAAACACATCTCAAGCAGCGAGGGGAATCAGATACATTGGTTGTGGGAGGGAGTGGTTGGCATTTGCAAAAGATTCCGTCGCTCATATTGAGCTATGAACCACCTGACAAATGGAGATACCATGAGGCCATCGAAGAGTTGCTGTGTGTCCGTAGCGTGATCAATGTCACGCGTAGTTCCCCTTTGTCTACAGATTGCGCTAAGCCGGTCGTACTCTGGAGCAATTTTTAAGGTGGTATAGCTTAGACCGTGGCCCTGCGCTCAGTGGGGTAGCCAAGAGCTGATCAAGTGCTATAACCGGAGTATCCACCTTCCTCGCGCAGTGATCGTTATGTATGATATCGATGTTCACTTGACTTTTTTTTTCCTTTTCCATCTTTTGTCTTCCTCCTGGATAAGTTAGCAGAAATGGCAGTGGTATGTCTAGTCACCATACATGTCGTATCGTTTATTTTTCTTTTTCGTCCTGGCTGGTGAACTAAAGGAAGTTTTGTAGAGATGGCTAAACGTGCACAAGTGGTCTCAAGGAGGTGCACGGTCGTGATTGTTGCTTTCAACTGAAGTTTCCGATAACGCGACTGTAAGCCGATAGGCAAAGTACCTCGTATGCGACATTATTGACGCTGCTGAGGTAGCCAGACGATTACATGTGTGCATCAGGTTTCAGTTTACAAGTGATACGAAACAGCTAACTATTAATGAATGGGTTCTGTGGTAATGTGCTTAGTGATCTTGCTCAGATGAGGCATGTTTAGTGTACTCTGGAGGCATGTTTAGTGTACTGTGGACACACTCTTTGCTCCTATTACAACCATTCGTGGATAACACAGTATGAACACGTTACTAATAACAGTGTCTTGATTCTGGAACAAAGGTTGTACATAGCGAGCAGTCTTCCAAGATGCAGTTTTTTTTCTGTTCGTCGCTTGATTTCCTAAACGCCGTTTTGCAGACTTTCTTTTTTTTTCAAGCCTGCGTGGAGCTTCACTTACCCACAAAAATTTCCGAGATAAAATACGGCTGTATTATTCCAAATGCAATCACACTATGAACACCTACTCGTCACCAAGGACACTCCCTCGCTGAGGAGGACATTGGCCACAACGTCATGGGGATGCGCCATTTGTTGAAGCATGATTATAAAAATCAATTCGTAGCTCTGCGTGGCAAATGGATTGAAGATACGGAAAAAGGCGGTCGGACCTTTTGCGTAGCACACGGTAGTAAAGCTTTCACCATCCCGAGAAGTTCCTACTAGGAACGGATTGTTAAAACATTAAAAGCGACAACCTTGTTGTTTGGCAAGAAAATGGGTGCCGGAGGGCTGGAATTACAAGAAGTGTCTGTAGAAGATTAAGTGAGTTCACGAGGAAAGCAACTTTCCAAGGCATCGGATGGAGTCGGTCCAAGCAGGATAAAGAAAAGTGCAAGTTGCCGGGGCTTTGCGCCTGATCAGACTGAGCATTATTGAGTATCAAAGCGCTCGTACACGCATTCATCCTGCAGGGAAGATATTATGCTAATGATCGTGTATTGGTATGCTCGAGAGCCTGAGGCCAACATCTAAAATGGTGCACAATTTCCCATTATTCTCGCGAGTCATTTATGTGTGACACGCATGCTAAATGTGGGAAAAAGCTGCAGGCTGACAGAGGGTTTCTATTGGCATGTTTAATGACGCGTGCCGAAGTTGATCAAAACAAGTAGATAATTTTTCTGGCAACAGCGTTCGTGGCGACCATTTTGCTTCGCCCTCCCACTCGGTTTTCGTAATTGGCATTGTCCACTAGAGTTTTCTGCATTATTTTTGTTTGACCTGAGTATTCCGTTGCAACCTATGCGGAATGCTGACGTTGGGGCATTCTTCCCATTGAAGGTGTATTTTTAAAAGCCATTACACTCTATTGTGCAATAAAAAATGGCTCTGAACAGAATGCTCGTCCTATTGTGGCACTTAACGAGGTGTAATAAATGCTAAAAGAATCGTGTTGAAGAAAGAACATTTCTAAATACGCGTGTGCAAAGAGGGCAAGTAAATTAAGAAAGGTTGCGTTTTAAGTCAATTTGAACGTCGCTACGTATACAGTAGTTCTAGCATCGCAATGGAAACAATACAAGAAGGCATTTTCACGTTTTTCTATAAGGACGTCTGTGCCATGCGTGATTGCACCACACTGCTTGCTAACGTGCTTACTTGAATAAATACTTGTGGTTCAATATTTCACTCAGAGGACGAATCCGTGCGTCGCCGTTCATCGCATCCCACGAGACTTTGGCTATTATGATGATGGGTGCAAGAATTGTCAGCAAAGCCTGCAGACAGTCAGCCCACACGACACCACGCAGTCCGCCCTAATAAACAGAGATGATAGATATTGTACACATAATGCTCGCACATATTTATCAGATGCTCTTTATGTTTCTCTAAATCGCAGAGCCGGCCAAGTTGATACATGTAAGAATGACGGCACAACAGGGAAATATTACAGATGAACCAAAGGCAATTTAGAATTCTGCACTTGCAACATCAGTTTTCTACTAACACCGTGCGCCTCACCACAGCTGTGGACCAAACGTGAGCGGGTACATGAGCGGTACAAGAGTGGTACATGGGCGGGTACATGAGCTGACACTGATAGACTGTCACAGCTATATTGCAGCCCTGATAGAAGGCCACACATTCATCACTAGTAAAACAACGCGTTTTCATAGAGAAAGTCTTTTTCAGTCAAAGAAAGCAAAAGTGCGATCACTTTCTGATTACTTCCATATTTCTTCATAAAGGTTTCTAGGCGGTGTGCTCACAGAAAAGCTGATGGTACAATTACTAGAACCTTGCCCAATAGCTGCGAATAGTTCAACGAACTGCATATGGTAAAAATATATGTCTTGTTTGAAGCTCCACAAAACGATCTGGCGCTCCTTTTGCTTGCCATGAATCCATTCTTTCCAAACATCAAGTCATAACCACGCGAATAAACAGACAATACAGCCAACGAAAGCTGTGCTTCTTGGGTATGGTGGTACTTAACAAAGCAATTACATCAGATGCCATCTCACGTTGACTGCGGACGGTATTGTGATTAGCATTCTAGCAATGTAGTGAGACAGCGTATAGCTGAAGAAATGTTAAATAAATATTTGCGCTCTTCATTCTGATATTGTTTGTTGCGCTTGTTGCGTTTGTTGCGTTTGTTGCGTAACGTTGTAACGTTGCGTTTGTTTGTCAAGCTTCGTCTTTATGGTACACGCTCTCTCTTCGGGATCGGCCAACTTTGCTTTGACGCTAGCGCGCTTGGGTCTACCATGAACATCACTGCACGAGCGTGACGCTGTGGCGCCGATTCAATGACCAACGAATGACGTAGGCGTGTTGACGACGGCACGGCCATGGGATGGTTATTATGAAATTATAACCATGGAACAATGACGACCGGGTGGCGACAATGGGATTGCGACGACCCTATGACGACGAGGGCGTGACAATAACTGCGCGGTGGCGATGGCGTGGCGACCTCGTTACGATGATAATCGAATGACGAGGCTGGCATGACTGCAATAGAATGACCGCGATGGCATGACGATGACTGTGTGTCGATGACTGAATGACTAGCGTGGCTTGACAACGGCAGCATTTAAAGCACGATTACAATAGAATGACAAGAAAGTATGCAGCAACTCCGCCGTGGTCGTGCAAGTACGCGCAAGCATACCCCCAAAATTTCAGTCAGGAGACTCCCAAGTTTCAAGTGTCCCATCCCCAAATCTAAGTCGGCCCACCCCCAAATTTTAATTGTCCCACCGCCAAATATCCAGTCAACCCACGCCAAACCAAGCTATATGCTTCACTGTGTACTGTCTGTGGAGCCCTATGGGTATGCCTAAGTCTGATCATAGGAGTAACCTCTCTGAAAAATTTTATTTTACTTTATTGCAATAGCAGTTATGTGGACGCTCTAGGCGCATTTCTGCCCTCGCTGTTGGTGTCGCCGTGATATCCTGTATAAAACAAGCACAGTATCATCGTCGTAGCGTGCCGTCTGCTGCATGTGCGAGTGAAACTTGCGAGGGTCACCCGATTATCGCGACTCAATCTCGCGTGCGCAACGAAGAGCAAGCGCGCCCTATGTGCCCTGTCTCGCCGTGCGCAAGGCACGACGGAAGACGTGCCCGCGCACAGAGGCATACACAAAGCCGTACTGCGGCAAGGCCAGTGCGCGTGCGCACAATGCTCGTGCGGATGGCGGAAGGTAGAGCGCGAGCGACCTTCCGCCACAGAGACAATTGACTGAAGCATGAGAGCTCGAGTAGTTGGCTTCCTGACCCCTTTGCCGCCAAGGTGGCTGCCATCGCGTGCGTCTTTAGGAGACGCGTTTTTCATAAATCATAATTCGACGCAGTTCCCTGTGGTGCTCCAGCGCGTGTAATTTGAGTGGAACAAATACTTGTTTTCCGAATCGGACGGCGCATCATGTGACCACAGGTCACAGTTCGCTGCTGGCTGTATTTTGCCCAAGGCGCATACGGGCGGAAAATGCTGAGCGATATCCCACATCCAGATTCTGGCGGACGAAGAGCCTAGCATGTTTTTGTTTTTCCTTTTGTTTTTCTCTGGAAACAAGCGTCGTTCTTTTACCAGTAGGAGTGTTTTCTAGGGGAGAAGTATCCATCGAAGAATAAACGATGGTGCTTTTCGTGCCAAATCACCATCTGGTTATGAAGCACGCCGTAATTGCAGAATAATTTGGGCCACCTGCAGTGATCTAACGTGAACCTAAATCTAAGCACTGGGGTGCCCCATCAAAATGCAGCCGCATTGTCGCGATTCGATCCCGCGACCGCGTTCTTACCAGCCGAACACCATAACCACTTCGCAAACACGGGGCGTGAAGCAACCGTCCTTGCTTAAATTAAAAAAAAGAACTGCCATCGTCGCCAGCTGCCAGTCTCACTTGGGTGCAATATAGGTTGTCGCGCTATCTATACAAAATAACGAGAACCAGGGAACATTCCTTATTTATGGTGTCTGAGATTGAGCAGCGCGAGTGGCTTGCCAGGTGCTCTGCCAAACGTTGGAGGCCAAGAAAAACTAGTATAGCCCCACATTTTAGGCTTGAGTCACTAGAAAAAACATCTGTCACGATTACGATGTGCCCTAATGCAAAATTTGAGCGCAGCAGTAAATGTATTTTCATCGTCGTCATTATCATCATTATCAGCCTGCTTTATGTACACTGCAGGACGAAGGCCTCTCCCTGCGATTTCCAATTAACAATGTCTGTGCCAACCGATCCCAACTAGCGCCCGCGAGTTTCCTAATTTCATCGCTCCACCTTTTCTTCTGCCGTCGTCGACTGCAATTCCCTTCTCTTGGTTCCCAGTGTATAACCCTAATTGTCCAACGGTTTTCTAACCGGCGCATTAGATGACCTGCCCAGCTCCATTTTTTTTCACTTTACGTCAATTACAATATCATCCATACCCGTTTCCTCTCTGATTCAAACCACTCTCTCTCTGTCGCTTGAGGTTATGCGTAGCAATCTTCGTTCCATGGCGCTTTGTGCGGTCCTTAACTTCATCTCAAGCTTCTTTGTCAGTCTCCAAGTCCCCGCCCCATATGTCAGCTCTGGTAAAATGCACTGATTGTGCACCTTCCTATTCAACGATATTGGTAAGTTTCCAGTCAGGAGCTGACAATGTCTGCCGTATGCGATGCAACCGATTTTTATTCTTCTATGAATTTCCTTCTCATGATCAGGGTTCCCTGTGATTAATTGACCTAGGTAAACGCACTCCTTGACAGACTCTCGAGACTGACTGGCGATCCTGAACACTTGTTCCTTTGCCCGGCTATTCATTATTATCTTTGTCTTCTATATATTAATCTTCTTCCCCACTCTTACACTCTCTCTGTTAAGGTCCTCAATCATTTGTTGTAATTCGTCTGCATTATTGCTCCATACAACGATGTTATCGGCAAACTGAAGGTTGCTGAGATATTGGCCGTCGATCCTTACTCCTAAGCCTTCCCAGCTTAATAGATTGAATATTTCTTCCAAGCACGCAGTGAATAGCAGTGGAGAGATTGTGTCTCCCTGGCTGACGAGACAGAATGTCCGCGCCAGCCAGTATATTGGGAAACAAAACAGACCTAATCACCCAATTACGTGTTTTCATTTGGTTGGCCCGTGTGCATGGCTCGTGTGGCACGGTGCAAGCGGAGGGAAGTGTGGCACGATTGCCTCGCCAATCGGGAGATAGCGAGAGGCAGCGCGTGGGTGACGCGTGGGCCCGACTCACAGCTGCCGCCGCAGAGATACCTCTGCTTATGCAGCCCTTTATTTGCATACATGGGATTGGTGAACGCGCTCGCCTCATGCCTTCGGTGAAAAGGTGGCGGTGCTATACTGTGGCGCCATCACGCAGCGGTCATCGTCGCTGAGCCCCCCTCCTCCTGCGCTTTCCGCCTCATGGTCCCCTGCATCCTCCTCCTCCACTTTCCTTCTCGCGCTCTCTTCGCTATCGCCGTCTTTCTTCCTCTCTGCGCACCGGGTACGCTCTTTCATACTTCGCTGTGCTCGTTCGCTCGATTACGCCGAGGGAGGACGGTGTAGTATGACGCCGACGCGAAACGCAGGAACGGGCGTCTAAGAGCTGCGCTCTCAAATCGAGAACGGATCTCGCAAACAGTGCCACACATCAGACATGTTGTGCTGCCAAAGCGCCGTAAAAATGCGCCGTTGCTGCCGAAGCCCAACGCCATCCGTCCTCCCTCCTTTCCACCCCCCGCGGCCTTAGCGCGTCGGAAGATGGCGCGTTGGCTCTCCGCTACCTTGTTTCGCGGCGAGTGACAGGTAGAGCCGCGTTCGTCGGCTTTCTTCGTATGATTTCACTCGCACATGCAGCATACGACATGCGGCGACAGTGTTATCGGCCTTGAATTTTATCGGAACAAAACACAAATCTAGAGCGAACGCAAGCGTTAGGTCCGAACTGATGAGCGAAAAGGGCAACACGACGATATGAGGGATCTGTTGGAGACGACGGCCACATTGGCGGCGCCACTATGTATAAAGGAGTTACAACATTGGGCTCATCGTGCGCGCCTGCCTACTCCTCACACGTGTACAAGGCCGTGCGAGCCTATCCTACCCGTCTCACGACGAGGGACGCGCAGGCGGCTCGGATAGCTTACCACACCAGGGGCCGAATTTTATAACGGCTCGGAAGGGGAACCGTTCACTTGGTTTCACCTGATTGGCCGAAATTTAGTTTGCGCCAGAGAATGTAAGAGACAGTTGAGGTGGCAACGCAAATTACGATCACGCCACGCATCTGTCAATCATTTTCAAAGCGAAGCCCTCATTGGCTAAGAGCGGAACCGGCCAAGGGGTAGTCCGCTTTGGGTTCCGTTGCTGTGGCTTAGCTGTTGGCTTTGAACACTGGCCGCGTGCGCCGGTCGCGCGACCCCGGAGACGCGCGGGTGTCGCACGCGCTTGCGTTGGTTGCTTCAGAAGCTATCACTTGCCCTTGTGGTCTTCATGGCGTTGCTCTTTCGGTGTCGGCCACGGCTTGAAGTGCGATACGGGTTCAAGCAGATGTCGGATAATTACTTGCACCGCCCCTGCCGGTTTCTAAATAGACGCTTTGCAGGCTACGCTACGAACTGGAGGAGGCTCGGGTGCAAGAGTACCATTGGTAATTCCACGCAGAGTAAGGGATCGCCACCGGCTCGCAGCTCTCAGAGGCCGGTTGGAAGCGGTGCATTCATAGGAATTGCCTAGATCTCTGCTGCCGACACTGTCCACGAAGTTGTTCCCGCAATTACAGTGTTGACCGGTAGATGGCCTGGGTCAACTTTCCCCTGACCTCTGTTTCAAAGCCAATGCCGCAGAGATATTTCTATGGTGAGATAGTATTTTGATTACTATCGCCAGCGTAAATAGCTCGCAAATCGCCGTTCAGCGATCAGAAAGGTTCAACCTAGGCTGGTCCAGCGCGTCCTTCGTTCGGATGATAAAACTATGCACTGAGGACGGGCACATATTGTGTAGATCTCTTATTTGGCGGCCATTTTCGCTCCAGTTTGGCAGTTCCGCAGTTTTGTCCTCAATTTTACGGCAGAGCACGCGTCTTCAGCTCCACGCTCTTCGATTTTGCTTGATGAAGCAATGCAGGGCCCGTATATTGTAACGTTCGATTTCAAGTTGGATTGCTCCTATCGCAATGATGGCGGTAGAGCTGTGGCGAGCGAGTCATGTCCGAGCCAATGACGATAGGCAAAAAAAGAAGAAAAACTGATATAGTTGGCTGGTAATTAAGGGTGAACCTCAGAACCAGTTCACGGTTTTATTGCACTCGGTACTTAGGGAGGGCTGGCAGTGCGTTCCTGTTGCGTGCATCGTGCAAGCTCCAGGTAGCAGACGACATAGCGCTGCGCTCTGCCAACTCATTTACGCTTGCGATAGCGCCTGTCGGCTGAGAATGAAAAAGAATTAGATTAATAAGTTATTTCAAGTATTGCGTAAACGCCCGGCAGCACACCTTTAGACTTTAGAGCTTGCCGTATAATATTCAATTGATATTTCATATTTAATTAGCAAGCAAAGACATTCTGCAGTCGCTCGATTAGCGCGCCATATGATGACATACACTACAGATGCAGCACCCTATCGTCTGTTGGCCGCGTCCTCCCCTTCTTCGACCGCCGAATTGGGAGTGGCCCATTTAGTGGCGTAAGCGGCGAAGTGAACGGTTTGTTTTCCGAACCGTTATAAGATTTGGCCCCAGTAAATGAGCGTACGCGCCGGAAGGGACAACGTTTACAGGGACATCACATGGCTGGCATGTAGACTTGCTTCGCCGATGCTAACGCATTTTGGGTCCGGCTTTGAGGATATCTAGTTAAAAAATTTATTTTCTCAGCTGAAAAACAATCTAGCGCCTATATTAGTCACACAAAAATAAGTGAAGTTACGTATTTTAGAATAAATTTTCCTCAAACCGATAGACGAACGGTTCCATTGAGGGTGATCTGGCAGCACTGTGCTACGCAGAATAAAGCGCGCCCTTTGTGAGCATATCGTATGACTGGTCGCTCTTCCATTGCTAAACGTGCTCATAGACTCGGAGCCCAGCAAGCTGTCGTGTACTTGTAGCGAGACACAGATACCGTACTCCGTGTGGTGGGATCTGAATTGTTTTACCGGCTATGTCTTATCTGCTCGTTTCGTCTCGGCCTTCGCAGCTGGACGGGCTGCGCAATCATTGACCGCAGAACAGTTGCACGTGGAGCGGCGTATTGTGTGGGTAGTAAGTGAGTGCAGCTTAGCTAAAATCCTTTACGAACAATGAGCGAGAACGCATAGAATGGTAACATCATACTAAGCTACACCTCAGAGACTCATTGAATAAACTAACGCTGATTGAATCCTTGTGCTTTTTCTTCATGCGCTTGAGTACAATTAAAAAACAAAACAGAAAACAAATTCGGCTGAGCGCGCCACTCAAATTGGAAGGTGTATGATATTCATGTGCGCATGTACAACGCTCATGACATGCGTATGGATTATGACAATGAGTTGGTTATGACCATCTGGTTATTGATGTGACGGGAACGTACCCTAAGATACAGCGGGCGCGTCTTTTGCACAATCAGTAGTGGAATTCTGGTAGTCCTTGAAAACAATAAGCCGCGTCCTCCATCTCAGAGCACTTACTCAAAAGTGTGATTCGACTATTGTTCACTGAGAATTTCGCTAAAGCGTCACAGCAACACTGATGAGCAAGATTGTCAGAAGAACATACAAACATTTACGAGGTGACCACATTCTCGCAAGAACTTAAAGAGATGAACCTATAGACTTCTTTACACTTGCGAGATCTTTATAGATGCACAACACGCTCATCCGCGTTGTACTTTTCTCAACTTACCATTGCGGTGTATGCCGTTGCTGTTAATCCAAAGATGATGGAGCACCATGTGGCTGAAGCGTTGAACACTAGAAGAAAGAGCAATATTGCATTGTTGGTACCTTCAATGTCCAATGTGAAATCGAGTCTTCACATGAAACATTTATGAATGCTTCTACTATGTGGTGTCATTCACTTTTTTTCTTCTTTATAATGTCCCGTAGAAGTGATGGCGAATAACAAGGCAGCGAAACTGTCAATAAGTTTAGTAACTGTTTATTAACCTAATTCTGCCCACAAAAGCGAGCTGCACTCAAAGCACAACGATAGTGGCAAACACAGTCGGCGATCGTCGGAATCTGATCTGCGGGTCAAGCGCGTCGGCTTTGATACATGAGTCATCCAAGGTTCCAGAGTAATTGCTAGTACCCGCGTGTCTTCCAGAAAGTACTACACAATAAGCGTTACGCATAGAATCACATTACACAAGGCGCGGTAACAACAGACAACGGACAGAACCATCGATAACATTTAAGGAACTTCCCATATGTGCAGGCGAGTCTCCCATTGAGCGATAACGTTTGACATTTGTTTACATAGTGAAAAGCGGTCAACCGACAAAGAGAAGCACGTGCACGTGTCAATATGCAATCTTTTTGGTGTACCCACCGCGCACGCCGACGGACGCGCTGCTGGTGATAGCCTTGCTAAATGAACTCGGCCAACAATGCAGCCATCCGCCGTAGTTTTCTCCTTCGTTGCTCGGCATCTTTGTTTACTAGTAAACAAACAAGTAACATCCGTCGCATGTGAGTGGTGAGCAAAGCTTCAGTACTTGTTAAAGAACAGTTCTTGCACGGTGGGGTGCTCAAGCACCTGCAGAAACTTACCGGCTACAGGGTTCTAAACATTTCCCATGAGGTCTCATGAGAAGGAGGAACGACAGTAATGGCTCGCCGCAGTTCGGAGGGAAACCACTTGTTCTGACGCTTTCTTTTGTTATCTCTGTGTTCGTCGCACTCCATCAAGTTTATACTCGTAGATGACGAAGTTGATCCCAGCCTACCCATGCTTCTTTTTTTGTTCGGTTTGTCCGAATAGGAAACGATGGGTTAAAGAGCGTTCCGCCTATGTTTTGAATGCCTCTTCAATCGGTTTCCGCTTCTTAGCCATGTGGCTCTGGTTAGGGCAGATTACTTTGCGAGCGCGTCGGGAAGTGGGTTAAAGCTGCTCAGGCTTAGAAGCGCTAATTTTGAGTGTTTCAAGTGGCCTCGCAAACTGGCTGAACTAGCAGATGTCGCACAGTAGATGTTAGTGGAAATATTTTATGGGTGGCTTCGCACTTGTGAAACTGTTGCTAGTTGCTTCTTGCGGAACTGTTAAGAGCTTTTTATGTCGTCTCTTCTGTAAGGGGGTAAATCACGCAAGGTTTTGTTCAAATCTTCAATGTTGACATCTTCGATATTGTGGTTAGCTTGGGAAATGCGGTAGGAAAATGGTAGTTCAGCCCAAGGATGGTTATTAGCTGCTGCATATTGACACGTGTGCTTGTTTATCTTTCTCCGGTGACTGCCGTTACGTTATCGCTCAGCGGAAGACGCGCCTGCATGATTTGGAACCGACGCATATGCTATCGTTCATTCTCTACGTTGTGTATATCCTCGTCAAACCTTGTATTATCAGATTACGGGCGCGATTACGGGCGCGAATTGTGTAGTAGTTTCTGGAAACCATTCGGGCACCAGCCATCAGACTATCACTTTCGACCAGTGATGTATAAAAGTCAACGCGCTTGACCTGCTCAGTAGATTTTAACGACCGCCAACCGCTTGCGCCGATATTGCTATGCTTTGATTGTAACTTGCTGTGTGGGCGTAAGTTCTCCCGATGAAAAGTTTGTTTGATCATTCACAGTTTTTCTGCTGTATTATTCACCGTCAGTACTACGTGACAATATGGTATTGCTGTTCGATTTCCGAAGAAAGGATCCCCTCATTTTTGCGGGGTGTTTCAACCTAATGCTATCTGAGCAGATTTACCCCACGCAGAGTGTTTTGTTTGTTTCACGGCTGCGTGTCATTCTTACGCTGCATTTAGTACACGATCCAATGTTCGTATCCCTTGCAGCGTAGGAGTACAATGCCTACGCCGCCAAGGACGAAACACGGCCTTCCTGGCAGCGCGCACCAAAATTTGCCGGCACTGCTCCGCTTCTAAATCTATCATGTTGCTTCACTCTTCTGTAACATTAAAAAATATGCGTACCATTGGTAAGATCAACTTTGTACTCTTACAAGCAGGTCGCTAAAGGAATTCCAAATTTCGAGAACTGCAGAGGGGAAAAGGCAGTTCGTTCGACATACGCCGCGGAATTCTATCGGTTGTGTAGCGTTACTAGCGCTTTTATTCAGCCGTACCCTTGGTCAGATTGAATAGTGGACGCGTTTCCGTCAACGGATTCGCAATTACCTTTCTTGAGGCGACTTTGGATGGACTTATTCGCTGTCGTCACGAGTGAACAAAACAGAGCGGCTTTACCTCCAGCCCAGCTTGCTATAAATCTGACTTCGTTGCGCCTGTCCGCGAGACGCGTCCCGTCGCGTATGCGGAATAGGTTGTGCCAAACTATGGCAACATCGCGTGCTATCTCGATCTTTTAACAGCGGAGCTATTTGAGCTAGAGTTCCAGCCGTGCCCGCGACCGCTCAAAACTCAGCGCAGCAGTGCAAATGAAAGTGGAGAGGAGGAAAGGCTAGGCGAGATATAGAGGGGCAATAGCTAGGAGCGGCCGTCGTGACGGAGGGGTTTGGTTGACGAGACGCGCAGTGGGGGATTCGCGTCGCACTAGGGGATTGACGTGGGCCGAATGCTGTGCTCCGACCTGCACGTGCACTCCTAGTGGAGAGACGCAGCGTGCGTCGGTGGGATCAGTGTCAAATCCAGCGATAAGATTGGCAGACCTAGGAATGTGCTCTCACGTGAAGAAGAGAAATGACGGTGAATGGGGAGGAGGAGGGGGGGGGGGAGGAGGCGATCAATGTGAGACAGCACAGGGCGCGAGGAGGAGAGATGATGGGCAGGTGTTTCTGTGCGGCGCGCCGTTTCGAAAGATGGAATCCGCTCGTCCCTAGCACCAGCGACAGCTTGCACGAGAATACGGTCAAGGAATCGACGGCGGCGCCCACGGCCGCCTGCCCCGCCGCCGCGACGAGCGACGAGTTCTAGATTTCTAGCAACGAGCGATCGAGCGACAGCACTGAGCGATCTGTTCAAGCGACGGCCTGTTTTGTCGCTCGAAGCCATCGCCGTCGCGCGCAAAATCGCTCTCGTGAGGTTTGAAATTAAAGCCGAAGTCCTCAGAGGAACGCAAACCCTCGAAATTTTCCATGACCGTCTCAGCAAAACAGCACCAAACTACCTTGCACCGGGCAGCACTCGGTCCGGACCGGATGAACACCATTGTTGACGTCAACGAGGTGCCCGACCAATCACAGCGGAAACGAGACGCGCGAGCTGCTCCGAGTCTGCTGCTGCACTTTTCGTCGAAATAATACCTGTTTGCGATTTCTATCGCTCAATATCGCAGCGATAATCGAATTCAGAGGGTTGAAAACCATGACGTACTGCTCTTCACTCATTTTTTCTGGAAAAGCTTTCAGCTTCCCTTTAAGAATTCCCCATGCGTGTCCAATCCCGAATATAGCGCATTACCGGGCTGACCCGCGCCGGAGGTTGAGCAGGCTTTAGGCACTCCATGTACGTGGGCCGATGCCGAAGAACTTGCAATACCGGGCCGACCTCCGGCGGAGGTTCAGTTCGCCATTAAGGGGCTCATATACACATCGTCGCTGGTCATCCTTCTTTACACATTGGAAGAGCACTGAATTTTTAAAGCGAACGTTTCTTTGCCTCTTCCTCCTACTTTCCGACTGCTGCTGCTGCTGCCCGGCACACCGCGCCGCAGGCTGACTCAGGGCGCGTGTATATGTGACAGGGGCGAGTCAGAGACAAGAGAAACTCGTTTTGTCCACACCGCATCGAATGTGCACATTGCCGTCTGTAGCTCCCTGGGCGTCGCCACATTAGCGTGTTGACAGCTGTAATTATCCGTGGCTCACCTCATCAGCATCACAGAAACTGCAGCGCTTCCCTTTCTACTAAAGTGCGAGTGCAGAGGGTATGTATATACAGCTGTAGAGAGCAGGTCAAGTTAGAAGGGAAGAAAACTCTACTACTACATGAGAGCGGTTTCGGGGAAACTGAATAAGCTGATGTTCAAGGTACGGTACAGTAGTTTGCTGCTATTTCTGAAAAATAAACACCATGCAAATATGTCAAGCGGTCTAATTACGCAGGGCATGCAGAACCAGAGCCGCATTGACTGAAGCGCATCGCAGGGTCTAAGCGACAGAACGGAAGCGGTCGCACGTCAAATCAACCCGTCCGAGCCCGCCGGGATAGCTTTGCGTTTATGCATTGCTTGAGATCGCGGATTTGACCGAGACAGCTGCATTTCGACGGGGGAGCAATAAAAAGCGCTCGCGCACTTTAATTTAGGGGCACGTTAAAAAACACCATGGTGCCAAAATTTTCTCGGTGCGCCCCACTACCACCTGCTTCATAATCTGATTGTGGTTTTTGCACTTACACTCCCGTAATGCAATTCACGTTTAATACTTCTGCCACGGTGGGATGTGCCATTTGAGGCAATGACAATGCTCAACCCTCTCAGAAGGTATGAATTGTGATGTACAACGGCGCCTCATGCAAACACCTCCCCCCGTGTGTTCTATGTACTACGCAGACAAACAGCAGTGGTGCACGCAAGGCAAGGTTTAACATCAAGTCACCACTCTCCTGTCAGACTAAACGCTGAAGAAATTAAGCTTTAGCCGCCCACATTACGGCTAATTATCGTCAATCAAAGCATCCAGCACGGAAACCTTCGCTTACATCGATTCCAAGAGTAAGTGGGATGTGCCCAATTTTTTTTAACCTAAACACGGCAGCGCGTGTCTTCCGTACAACGAGCGCAGCGTAGTGGCAGTGCAGAATCGCTGTGAGCCTGCGTGGTGCGAGAAGCGTCCATTCACAAGCGTGACGTAGTCGGAAGGCTCAAATGTCGTCTGCTAGGTGCTTTCGTTTCCTTCAGAGTGGGTCGCAGTTAACTAATAGTCCACATCAGGCAGCTGACAGATCAAACTGCGCTCGTGTGGGGCTTGGGCTGAACACCACGGAGTATCATTTTTGCTGTCACTTCCATCGGCAACTATATTGACAGTGTAATGAAGCAAAAAAAGAAAGAGAAATACGCTACCCGGCAGAAGCTACAGATCATTTCCCTTATTTAATTCATGTTTGACCAAACAATTTAGGCACAATTACAAGCCTAGTAGCTGCTGGCTGTGATTAATCGCTGCTTGCATCGGAATCCTTGGAGAACGATCGTCCGGCCGGAACCGTTGCTGCCAGTCTTCACGAGGCTAAATTCGAGAACACAGGCACAAAGTTCCTATCTTGTCTGAGATTTGACTGCTCGCAAGCAGATGCTCATAGTCACTCCGCAGTGGCAGAATAAATTGACGTTTTACCACGGCTTCTTTTTCATGTCCTTCCCTACATTTTTTAGGCTTTGACAGCTCGGCGTAACCTGCGACGAGCGTGTTGACGTGACATCCTCCACGCGAAGTAATATTTCCTTTACGCTGCACCTACTGAGCACGTGCAACACTTTTCTGCGCCACCGTGAGACTGCGTCGTTCGTACTGAATCCCAGTGGCTCCCGTCTTGAAGCTCACAAAGATCAAAATAGTGTATGTCCGCTCTTAAGGTACGTTCGCACCGACGGCGGAGCGGACAAGCGGAAAATCCGCAGCCGCTAGGCCGGATCGCGCACGGACCAATTTTTTCCGCGCTGAAAAGTTGGCCGCTTTGGCCGCAGCCAATCAGAACCTGACGCGGCAGAAGCGCTGGTGAACGAATGTAAACGAATGTCTTTCTCTGTGCTTTTCACTTCTGTTCTTGAAAAGCGTCAAAACGGCAAGTTGGGCAAGTTGGTTGGGAGTTGTATTAAGGTTCGCTACAGCGCAGCACAAGAGAAGGACAAAAGAATGTATAAAACGATGACACGGCGCCGTGTCGTCGCTTTATACCTTCTTTTGTCCTCGTCTTGTGTTGCGCTGTAACAAATCTTGAAAAGCGACTGTACAAGTGGCGAGTAAAATACCAACGATCTCGTCTTCTTTGTCTGAGCTCATCATTTTGCAGAAGTAAATAGCGGACGGGAGCGCGCCAACCAACGACGAAAAAAAGATATCGTAAGTGCGCGCACAAACCCAAAGTGCCGCGAGAAGGCGGCACGTCCCTGAAATTGCTAAAGATGTTGCGAGGTGGCGCGCCTTCCCGGCGGCACGGACAGCCAGACGACGCGGCTGGTCTGAACAGGCGCGAGCGCTCGTCGCCTCGCCGCTTTGAAAATCCGCTTGTCCGCTTAGACGCTCTGCTTTCTGTGTGAATGTGCCTTTAGAGAGGCCCGCGCCTTTCTGGCAGCTGTCAGTGCTGGAGCCGTATTCTGAAACGTTCGCCTTCCGCGATAGTTTCGCCTCCGCGATAGACACGTTCAGTAACTCAAGCTACTGCTTACCCGTGACCTCAGCGTGCAATACAACACGCGCTGTCGTACGCTTTACACCGCATGAAAGAGCGCTACGTACCAGTGCAGAGCGGCTCGGGTTTGTTGTTTTCGAGTGTAGTGGCCGCAGTACGGGTTCTGCGCACTGACTACGATTGGTTACGGCTGCTTTAGGTAAAATAAATTTAATAAGGAAGAGTGAATGTTCTATTTTACATGAATCAACAAATATTGCCGCGAAACAACGCGTGTAAGACGCCACCAAAAAGGCCACTATAAACTACCACCTCTCTTATCTCTACTACATTCCCCCACCAACCGAACGCCAAATGAGGCCAAAAGATGTTTTCATTTATTCAATAAATGTCTAGAGCACCCATCGACACCATGACGTTAAAATGACGTTGGCCGGAACTACTAGATGGCGCTGTTGATTTTCCGGTTTTGCTAAAACCACCAATCGGCGCGCGCCGTTGGCGAACGTTCCAGCATACGGGCTCTCAAGTACAATAAAATTTCGCTTGAGGCTAGATGGAACATAATACATATTTTAGGGTAAAAAAATTCAGCGGAAACGCACAGGACGACCCGCAGAGAAGAGACGAGACAGGCGCTGTCACTAATGACTGCTTTATTCTTATTGCGGCAACGTATATGTGGACCCTTAACCAATTAACCATGCGCGCGCATGCAACACAAGACGTAGAAATAAGCATCCCACGAAAAGCCAGTTGCTGAAGACGTGCTCAGAAGAAATTAGATTCGACTGAGTACAGGGACGAGGAGGTATCACTGATACAGTCGACTACTTGTTTTCTTTGTGGAAAACCCGCAATGCTAACCACGCGTGTTCATTTATGCTTCTGCCGATAATCGACGACTCTTCAAATCGCGGTTCACAATTGCGGCAACAATTTATATGGCCAGCAAGATGTGCACATTTGTCTGCATTATTATTTACTTTTTGCTCTTGTTCCCTGAGACGCTGATTGATACATCGCCCTGTCTGCTCTATGTAGGTCTTTCCGCATGAGAGAGGGAATACATAAGCCACGCTGGTGGTACATAGGATGGCACTTGCGGTGAAAGCAAGTGAGGATGCAAAATGAGGCACGGGATTTCCCAGATCGTGACTGAACCGTGAGAAATAAAGCGCCAGCCGTCTGCATGAAAAGTGCTGCATGAGCGGAGGTCTGTCTGCGGCGGCTGCTGTGACAGTAGCCCACGCGCCGCCTCTCACGATCTCCCGATTAGCGAGCTCGTCGCGCAACATATCACTCTGTTTGGAACGTGCCGTACGAGACAGATTGTCCGTGCGAGCCATTATATCGCAAAACGGAAACACGTACACATCTGCCCTAAACTTTCGAATTGGGGAGTATCGCAAGTGTGGGTGAATTTTTTATCGGTGCTTTGGGCAATGTAGAGAGAGAGAAAGAGAGAGAGAGAAGAGTTTATGCATATGTAAAATACACATTGAACCAAGCATCTCACTTCTCTGTTGCGACTCTTCGTGAGGTGGTATTGGAGGAGAAAACGAGGTGCCAAAACCGAGATTTGGACCCATCACGAGTGCTTTGGCCGTGATATCGGTAGTCTCAACATTTGGCTCTGCCGAATTTAATGCGTTATTTTCAATGTAAGTAACTGCCTGCCCATATTGTGTGTATAATTCTGTTTTTTACCAAGTTTAAGCGTCTGCGACATCCCATCTCTGATGTCCGGAGGCAAAGTAGGCCGGCGGCAGGAAGTGTAGACAGCACTTTATGTTCTTAGTAAGCCGGCCATGTTGGCTTGAGAATTAACAGTAAGGTTAAGGCAGGAGCTGCACCCATTCGTACAGGTCAAAAAATTGTCATTGGCTTAAAGAATTTCGTAAACTTACCTGTCGACACAGCCACAGAGGCAGCGAAGATCGCTATGGCTCCTACCATTAGCTGCAAGATAAGTATTTCACAATAAAACATTTTCTCTACGAACAAGTCTAGCTTGAATTAAATGATGGTCAAGATTGAAGTTTACGCCACAATAACCACAACAAAAGTGCAAGCGCAATATTCAAATGGTAATCGAATTGCTGTAAGAGGCAGCGGCGCGTCGAATACTTTTGACCATTATGTAAACGTAAGAGTACCACAGGCCTAACGGTAAACGGGAGGCAGCCCATTCTCAGAACAGCATGAAAAGTCTGGTATGAAGATGGACCAATGTATGAGAGCGGTGGGCTATCTTTTGCTTCCTCACTTTCCGCATTTTTTCGCGCTGTTCTAAAAATGAACTAACACCGATTCTCCCTACTTTTAATACTACTGTCAAAAGGCCGATACAGTCTGTACGTCGCCAGTGCACTCGGTATGATGAACAACACACTATAATGACTAGTATTTTACTGTTTCGTTGCGAAGAGCGAGAACGCTAGCTATATTTTTCCAGCATTACAGAATGTTTTGTGTCGCTCATAGTTCGTAATGTAATGCCCTAAAGAACTGTCAGACAGATGGGCAACGTGGGAACTTACGGCATACTTTGAGGAGCACAGGCTGAGTATCTGAGAATGAATGTTACGAGATGGAAATCTCCAAGGGATTATTTTCTCTCCAGTACATTACTGTCACGAACGAACACTCTATTGGCTATATTCAACCTTAGGCTACATGGTTGAACCGCACTGGGGTACTATAACGTACAACTATTCCAAACTTTTCTATTCCAATTCTGCAATCAGCACCCCACGATTGGTCAAATGTTTTTGAATCACCCCCACTTCACCTGTCTGTCACGCGACGTCACAAAAACTGCGATAGGTCCCCATCTGATATGACGTGTACACACTGATTATGCGCAACTAGACCAAACAAAAAGAAAATTGTTATTTCTGATGCGACGACTTTTTCCATTAGCCCTGTGTTATTTCTGATGCGACGACTTTTTCCATTAGCCCTGGGCTTCTGGGCAAAACTTTTCGGGCTGCACCCACCTCACCTGTCTGTCATGCGACGTCACAAAACTATAGCCGCAGGCTGCCCCGTTCCGAAAGGAATAAAGTATGGCTGCCGCTGTTCGCTCAGGCACAGACTATTCGTAGCTGCCGGAGAGCTTGGGTTTATTTGCGTCCAATAAAACTTTTTGCGTGGCAGTATAACGTTTTCGAGCACTTTCGGCACGTTTACGACCTTTCTCTGTCAACTTTTCTTTGCTGAGGATCCGTTTTAGAGTCATTATTAAGCTTCCGTTGCATGCCACTGCGATTTTCGACCAGCCAGCGCAAGCTAATTAACGAAAACCGGACCAATCGCAGACGCCGGCACCACCCACTTCATCCGGTTATCGATTTTCAGTGCACTGGCTCGGCCCCATCGAATCCCTCTCCACTTGAGCGTGCTCCTCGCCTCTTGTCAGCCAATTAGACAAGACAAGCCACTCGGTGTATGCAATGTTATTTGTTTTTAAAGCAAACAAAAGGGACCTCCTATGAACAAGGAGAGCGTTTGATTGGTCTGTTCAGACAACCCAGCGAGTCACCGCCCGATGGTTGCGTAGGCGGTTACGCAAATATGACGTTAGGAAATTGGGATAAAAACATATTGGAATAGTTTTACGTTGTAGGGCCCCCGTTTTGCAGAATTTGCAACTAAAATCAAAGATCCGAGTTATTCCGCGGATTAGACTACGCGAACGGTTTTATGAAAATGAACAAGCAGCCACTGGCTGCCTCTACAGAGCCACAGTGCGTGGTACGGTGACCTTCCTCATAAATATTGAAAAAATACGGGGCATTGGGTCATGATGATGATGATTTGTTGGCAACCGCTTTGAAACCTTAAGTTAATCAGCCATGTTATGCTCGTGTTTCATTCTAGCATTTTTGTACACATCTCCCCATGGTTCTTTTTTCTGTTGATCCAAACTCCTCTATCAACTTTGTACCGCTACATAGGCCTTTGATGGATTCGGTCATATTAATATTTTCCCGGCCTTTTTTCACCAACATGCTAAACATCTCTTGTATAGCTCTACTGCTCATCGGGTGATGATACGGTCCACTTTAAACCCAAACGCTTCTGGAAGATGTACGTTACATTCTGGTATCACTGGATGAATCCCTTACATTCCATTAGGATTTCTAAGTGGTCTGCGGAGTTTCGCTCCAGTAGACGCATATTTCACTCGGTTTCGAAGATTTTTCCGGCGTGTTTTTGTCCTTAGGTAACCAGCTCATTCCTCAAAAAGCAAAGCACTGAGCTTTGTGTTATCGAACACATTTGGCCTTCTAATTTCTTTCTTCGCATTCTTGTAAATCTCCATGGCCTGTTTTGTTCAAATTCTTTGCAATCGATTCAATGTATCGGTTTCTCTCACCTTTTTTTGATGACTCCTGATAGTCTATTTACACTTTCGATCACCTTGTACTGGGTTGCCACTACCTTGTTCTGCTCCTCTATTTTGTGTCCATGCTTTTCACGTACACTTTCTCGTTCACATTAGTCGCCTGCTTAATCTGGTCTATCTTCCTTAGCGCTGCTTTAAAACTAACGCTGCTCTGAGCTTCTGTGATTTCAAAGCAGCCCCAACCCATGTCACCCTGCAATGCTTCATTCGTAGTTTTGCCGTGCGCTTTCAAAGACAAACGACCCAGCCATTTTTTGCCGTATTTCCAACCCCGACAAGATATAAGATTTTAAGCACAGAATAACATTTGCAAACGTTCGCATTGGCGCGTTACTCCTTTTCCGCACGCACCGCCTCATATTTATTGTGGCATCAAAGTGCTCCATGTTTCATTATTGCTGCATTCCGCTTCCAATTTATTTTCATACTATCAAGGTGGGTACTTCAACTGAGTATCCACTTCGTTTATGTATACGCCGTGGTTTTTATGCTGATTTACTACGGGTATGACTTTCTGTTGAAGTGGCACAGCGTAATTACTGGTGTCTTCAAAAAAAGAACCTGCGCAAGAGGCCGCGTTGTCTCGGTGGGCGTCAGCTCGTCGCTGCGTAATTCAATGGACATAATGGTAGAAAAAAAAACTAATGTTACCGAAAAGCGCAGGTATTATATAGCATTTATTGGATATTAGAAACACACTTAGGAGCCCGTTAGGAAATTCGTATCAGTGTAGTATTGAATCTTTAGGTTTCTGGGTAGTTTAGTAAACTAATGGCACCCCAGTGGAACAAACTGACTGCTTGGATATTTAATACCACAGTGCGCAATCTTATTGAATGTGTTCTAATATGGTTCGCTGGAAAACATAAATTAGATTCCTGCTATTAGCTTTTCTTTTTGGCGAGGCTAGATTTGTTATTTTGCATTTCCCATACTTACCCAGCGTTGAGGAGACGCCCACTGACAGTTGGCGCAAGGCGTAGCTTGTATTATGACCCTCCATTCTGACCATTAGAACTTTTGGTGTGAGATAAGTTCAGCGCCTCCTTGTTTGCTGCCTCGTCGTCTTATGTAAGAACCTGAAGATTTCACGCAAGGTTGGGAAAGAAGGATGCATACCGTCTATGATCTACACGAATTCCGCACCTGTCCCACTTAGAGAATCTGGCTACAAACACTTTACATTTCTTTTTAGGGTCGAGCGTATATTCCGCGTATGAATACTTACGGATAGAAGGATGTAGGTCAGGGCTGTCATCACAGATATAGTCGTATTGTAGCGCATTCGAACATACTGAAAAATAGAGAATGCGTAAGAATGCAAGTCGTGTCGAAGGGCTAGCCCAGTAATACAAACGTTATTAACGCAGAAAGGTGGACAATTTGTGAGCGTTCATACTGATAACAGCACAGAAAAAAGAAACGACGGACGGTGTGAAAGAAAGACAGGACGAACGCTGTTACCTGTGTTTCTGTGAACGCTCGTCCGGTGTTTCTTTGAATCCGCCCTTTGTTCATTTTTTTTTCGCGCTGTTACCGTTAGGAACATAAACTTTGTGTAAGCAGCAGTGTATTTTCAGCTTCTCGCAGTAATGAGCTTTATGTAGAGACATCTCATGCGTTTTTAAATACACAGCACTTTTTTTTTCCTTAGTCGTAGCCAGCGTTCAGCTGCGGACATATCGCAGAGATAGTGACGCCTAAAGATCTGACTAAAGTGCAACTTAGGTGACGACAACTAGATAGGTGCCCACAAGAAGAGCGGCCAAAGCTGCCCCGCCTCCAAACAACCAGTATAGAACACACCTCCAAACAACCCGATGTGGCAATGCCCGTCCCACGAAGCGGTGCGGAGAAAGCACCTACGCAGGAAGGCATATCGAGTTACGAGGAACGGAGAGGACCGGTTGGCTGTCTAGACATTCGTCGCAACAGCCCTGGGTTCCTTCCTGACTTGCCAGGGAATGCGGGCTCTTTCACTGCACTCCTCGCATCGTGCCTACTTTTCTGGATGCACCTGATTCCCCTTCCCGTTACTAGTATTAGGCCCGAAGAGCCATCCCGCAAATAACACGGCGTTTACTTTATTCAAGCAATTTATCGCTAATATTTTAGACGGGCCCGACTGGCTGGTATCGGACACTGTAGTGCAGACGAACAGCCGAAATTGAAGCACCTAGCTACTCGCTGTGATTTCGGTTTCGCTTCTGAAAATATAGCCAGTTAACTTTGCACGTTTCATTATTTCTTATCACAAAACTTATTCTGTAGTCTTCTGGAACGTGTCGAAAACCGTGTAACGCAGCGTTCCCGGAGAACTCTTCAGTCTGCTTTAAGTTTAAGCACCTTTGTTTTAACTCTTCTCATGAGGCCTCTGCAGCGACCTGTAAACTTCAAAAATACCTACAGTGTGTTCGCCAAGGTGTTGCCGTGCGGGTGTCCGCGTAGCTTAACTACAGAAACGCACGCAATTTAACGCCTGATGAAAGGATTTCTAGTAAACTTAAGTTTACTGGCAAATGGTTTCCAGATAAGCATCACGCGTTGTTTCACCAGTGCTTTGAAGAGCGTCAAGAGAAATCTGTGAAATAGCCAAAACAGTCAACTTGCGCGGGCCCGTTCGTGTGAGCAAAGTGTGTTGGTGAAGAGGCGCGACCGCATGTCGTGTTCAATGGGCATCTTAGAATGTGCAGTGCCGGAACACCCGCAAACCGTCCACCGCTTCGGGCCTAATCATCTCTAACAAGAAGGCAGGTCATAGTCACGTGACCATGTCGCTGGTGGCTGTTCGAGGTGGTCCAATATTTCAGCGCAGAACATTGTGACCGGAAGTCCACCTCCTGGCTCCTCACAACAACAGCTAGCCCAACAATATTAAGTTTCCTAGAAGAATGACTGAAGGGAAGGAACTCTGGCGTTGCAATCGTTCAACAATGATGTGTAATACTTGGATTTGCCTGATCTGCGTGCTTGTATATTGAAGCGTTCTTGTGGCTGTGTTTATTACGTTTATGTGCGTTCCTTGCCGAACATTTCAGAGCACTCTGTGCTTTTCTAAACGCTAAAGACGTCGATCGCCCGGAATCGCTATTATTGGAGCGGTTCAACCTGTCAAGGTGGCCAGGTAGTGACGCCCTAAGTGTGTCAACGCGCTGGCTTGCCCGCGGGAAATTCATAAGGGCGTTCTGTGACGATTGGTGTAATGGTTTCAACATGGGGCCTTTGTGCTAGGGATCCTACATTGAAATTCAGCCGTCGAAAAAATTTAGTAATCTATGCAATTGTCTATTTCACAGTACCTTAAGGAAAATGACCTGTTCGCAAAGTGACAAGCTGTTTGAAACCAGAAGGACGAAGTTAAGGCAAATCCTCTCACTACCCATCATTTCTATTGTGGCTCAACCACCGCGTTTGCAGAACCGGTAGACACTAGCACCACAGCTTCCTCTAGTAATAATTGTATGAAAGTGTATGCCCAACACTAGTCAGCGAATTCATTAGCTTCGCCACCTGAGAGATACTAACCATCTCGGAGGACGCATTGCTGATGAAAAGCACAAAGCTTGCATAGCGGAATATAGCAGCCTGAGGAAATATTACGTGTTCACAAAACGCAGTTATAGTGTAGTCGACATCGCGCTATCACTCCTCGCACAACCTTGCCAATGTAAGCTAGTTCATCGCCTGAGAAATTAAGACGAAGATTCGGCACGAGCGCAAACACGGTGTCGCCGCAAATCTTACGAAAACCACTTTTTGTGCTAAGAAAACGCAATTACATTGTGCATGCATGGTCCTCGACGCTCGTAGGACTAGTCTTCAAAGGGCCGATCATGTCACTACATGCGATGAGTAGGTCTCGGACAGACACTGTCTTTTATGGAAAATATCACCATCTACTATTCGTGCGCGTCGAAAAGCAAGCGCTCAAACGCAGCGACGGAATCAAGGGATCGCCATATGTATTCAAGAAATGCCGAAGTTCCCATTGCATACCACCGCAGCTGCCGGCAAAAGACAGCCGTATGCATTATGATATGCTTCCTCGCGCCGCTATGCAACTCATAGGAAAGGTTAAATGCACCGCGGTATTGCACACAGCAATGGGCATTACAGATTTCTTGAAACGCACCAAGAAAACCAAAAATATGCCCCTGATTTCTGTATTTTTTCTTTGCATATTCGATGAACAAAGCTGTAAAAATGAAATATTATACGGAAAGCTCGCGTGATGTCACACAAACCGCCGATGTAACGAACGCGAGCCTGATCACAAATTTTCTGTGTGGAACGCCCACGCAATGTAGAAGCAAACCAACAATCTTAGACATACTTCTGCTTCATAGCTCCGCTCGAGAAATGGCCAAATTGCTGGTCGCGTAATCTAGTGGCGGTTCGATCGCATTGTTCATCACCTTTTGTTTCGCTTCTAATAGGAGGTCCTTCACTAATGGTAAATTTGTGGCTTAAATTTTGAGAAGTTCTCTCACAGTTCCTAATTGTGGGCCTCTTCGTGAAATTGTGCCATATTTGACCTATGTATTGTGAATGCAATTATGATAATAAACGTGGTACTTGGCTTCTGCTTTACTTTCGAGTTTCATTTCGATCGCGCTGCTTCATCTTCCGTTATTTTTCTTCGTTTCGTTAAAGAAGTTCCCTATGCCGTATTGTTTGCATCCAGTTGCACCAGCGGCCTGAGGAACGATGCCGTTAGTCAGTATTTTTCCGCATCATAACACGACGCAGGAGAGTTCCTACGCCGGAACGGATCCTACACCGGAAGGATAAATCGAGGGATACAACTTCATTGTAGGACAAATGCCCCATATGAAAAGTGTGAACTTTCTGGACCACAAAATTCCCAAATACTACAAGCATGTTGTGGGTATAACAGTAACATTAATTGCTCGTGGAAAATCGATGCTTGTTCGCGAAGCCCTTCCTGAACTGTTTCCCGGACTGCATGAGCGCATGTCGAAGTCATAAAAAAGTGAAGCGAAAGCGACGTTCACCAAAAGAACGAGCGCAAGTGTCGCCAAACACATTTGTAGTGACAGCGCTTTGGCTTCAAACCTACAATTGGCTTGGAAAAGAAACCTCAGAACTACGTGCTGCTGACTTGGCGCTCAAGGAGCTCACGAACGTGGCGTTGCATTCTTGGCTCTGGCAGCTCAAGCTCATTGAGGACGACCCTGCAAAGCAGAGGTGTGAATGATCTTATGTGACGCGACTCAAAGGACGCCCATCTCCGGATAATTAAGCCTGTTTTACTTAAAAAGGGCGACACTTCCTGCATAAACAGCAACATAAAAGTCCAGAAGAGACGATTTCCTGCGGCGGATAGCGCCGCAAGTGTAGAAATATTCCTTTGAGAAGCACACCGCTTGAACGTACGCACGGGCGTGAAAGCAGGCCAGCGTGACAGGGTGACCTCATATAATATAAACAGCAAGCATTGCGATGTACTTACAGAGAAATTAGTCCATGATTTTGTTTTCGTCTACGGGGGCAAGTTCAATTGGGCAATCCTCCGAACACAACCCACAAGCGATATCACAAGCTTAATGAATCCTAGAATTTTACGTGCGAAAACGCGATTTAATTAAGAGGCACGTCGTAGTGGTGGACTACAGGTTATTTAAGACCAACAGAGCGTACTTACCATCCCCCATTGCACGGGACACGGGCGTTTTTTTTAGTTCGCCCCCGTGGAAATGGGGCCACCACGGCCGGGATTTGATACCGCAAACTCGTGCTCAGCCGCGCAACACCCTAGCCGCTAAGCCATCGGGGCGGCTGACATCACAAGATACGTTGGGTGAAGGAGATTGAAGAACAAGAAGAAGAAGCAGTCGATGATTCTGTCACTTCATTTTTCACTATACGCTAGCCGCGCACTTCTGCTGCAGTTTCCAAGTTGGTATTCTTTGCCGAAAATCTCATCAGCAGATGCATCAGGCGCACGAGGCTATCTTTATCGTGTGGCTCAGATGGTATCCACGCCGTCTTTATCAAAGCCTACAGCAGTGTCTTTCTACCTCTGGTGAGATCAAACTATTATAACTGTTTGAATTATTGCACTTTCCTGCATGCTTCGAAAACCGGTGGCTCTTTTATTGTGTTTCAATCCGGCCCCAATACGGATGTCGCGAGCTGTCGGCTGATTTCTGCACTTTCGAATTATTTATTATTCTGGGTATACTGTTGTTCTCAGTATAAAAAAATGTGCTTTTTCCAAAACAGCATGGATTTCTATTGGGTCACTGAACGTCCACGAACCTTTTCAGGTGCATGATGCAGGTTTGCAGTCCCATAACGCAAAGGCTTGGTGCTGTGTACTGCGACCTCAGCAAAGCCTTTGGTGTAGTCAGTCATCCGCAATGGCTCAAAAAGCTAGCGCACCGTCGTGTTGAAGCGGCTATGGTAGCTCTGCTATAGAGATACGTCCTCTCGAGCTCCTGCTTTCTAAGTATATATGATCAAGCTCTTTTGTCTGCATGGTACCTAGTGGCGTGCCCCTAGGCTGCTTTTCAGGTCCTCCCATCTTCTTAATTTTCATCGACGATGTTTACTCAACAGTGCAGAAGCCTTCATTTCCTCTTTACGCTGACCACTTAGGAACGTTGGTGGAGATACAAGCTATCGAGGACTGTCGCGCTCTGCAGTCCGACCTCTATCCTCTTTTACTCCGACTGCAGTCCGACCTATCCTCTTTTACTCAATAATGCCAATTAAGCGCGCTCAGTCTAAGTCAATCTGGGACTACAATTTTGTCATATTCGCGTAAAACCTACACTATCGTCTTCCCGTATTCCAAGATGTCTTCCCATATTTCCGAGCTATCCGGGTAGCTGCAAGCCACAGCTCTATACTAAGCCTTCACTGCTGCTTTCTGCAGGATTCTTCGCCCGGCCTGACTTCTGCGCCACGCTTTCTGTCGATAGCCGCATGGCCGACTGGCCGCTTCGACAGTCTGCGCACTCCGCTGTACGTGGACAACCGGATACGGGAAACTCCAGCGACTTGGCACGGTAGTGGCATCTCATGCGCATATCAAGACTTCAGCCCTTTATGCGCAAGTGGCTCCCGCTTAAACAGACGTACCCGACCACCATCAGCCACATTTCAGAGCGATGCAGGCCGCTGCAAGCAACAGCTCTATACTAAGCCTTTGCTGCTGCTTTCTGCAGGTACGTTGCACAACTGCTTTTTCGCCTTGATATTACTCTTAGGCTCCTGGATCGCTCTGTTTCTGTTGTTCATTGTTTAATATAAGTGATAATACTTTAGCAAGCCTTGGACAGACGCTTGCTGACAAACCACCTTCTTCTGTAATAGGCTAAGGCTCTGGTTGATGTTACCTTGCGTCTTGAACAGACCACAACAATCAGAGCAGACATCAAATGTATTGCTGATGATAACAAGAAGCGGTCCACCAATATGGCAGAACTTTAAGTTTCCAGGACGCACATGAACACCATATTTGAGCAACTCAGAGCAGATGTGAAAGGCCTGTGCAGCGAACTCCCTAAGGTAATGGAACAACGGTCCGACCACAGTCGAGATATAAAGGAATTAAACAGCCAAGTAAAAAGCATGAGGCAGGAAACGATAGAGCTAAAGCAGTATAGTCGTCGGAACAACTTGGAAATAAAAAAACGTCCCCGCATCTTCTGAAGAATGTTTAGCGGATATGATGCTGAAGTTAGCCGCATGCCTGAAGGAAGAGCTTCGAGTGGAAGACATTGATGTGGTTCATCGGGTCCTGACAAAAGGCATAGGACGCCCAAACATTGTCGTTAAATTTGTTTCCAGGAATGTTCGTGAGCGCCTACTGCAGAGTGCTAAACGAAAAAGGTTAACTGCATCATCACTTGGCCTTGAAAAGTGGGAACTTCTTTATATCAATGAGGATCTCTTTCCAGAGTACAAGATCTTGCACGGCAAAGCAATACGAACGAAGCGGGACAAGAACTGGAAGTTCGTTTTGGTGTCAAAATCTAATATGCTAATGAGGAAGGTTGAAAATTCCCCCGTGCTGCACATAAGAACTGAAGAAATCCTAGCGAACACTGTCTAGTCTTCATATCTAATTTTGCTATTGCTTTTCATCTTTATGGCGTACTCAATTATCGAAGTTGACACCGAATTTGATGCAAAGTCATGCATATCTGTACATAACTACAACATCAGAAGCCTAAATAGAAACAAAGATTTATTGTGCGCATTCTTCGCGCAGCATCAGTTTTCCTACGACGTCGTCGCCCTCTCCGAATTTTGGCTAAGAAAAACTGAACACATCCCGTTTCCTTATCATATTCTATATAACCCAAGGCAGACGTCATCACGTGGAGGAGGTGTTATTTTATATACTAGACAGGAATACCCTAACCGAAATGCCTCAATTGCTTATAACTGAAGACAACATTGAATCACTTTTTACTGCAATATCTACAGGCATGGCCACAGCTGTAGTCTACCGACCACCCAGTTCAAGGTTACAACCATCTTACAGTATTGTGGTGCTATTCTTTCCGGTTTGAACGATAGAAACCTAAACTCTGTAGTTGTTACCAGTGACTTCAACATAGACACTTATGGAGGCCGAAACGTCGATTACTCTTTGTTATTACAATCACACAATTACAAGAACACAATTTCTGAACCCACAAGAATAACAGCTACCTCAGCCACCGTCATCGACCATATCCCATGCAATCATAATAATATCCTCGCAGGTGTATACAACACGAATATAAGAGACCACTTTCCTGTCTTTGCATTTACACCTAAAGATGGAAACGTAACCAGGAATGAATTACATCTACGCAAAGGTAGAACAAATTACTTGTTGCTTCGCGCTAAAATTAAGAAAACGAATTTCTCTGATACACTCAGTGCAGACCACAATAACAAATGCGACAAACTTGTGAAAACCCTTTGCAGAGTCATTTCTGAATGCACTGCAATCAATCTTCTATGGTACGAGCAGCCGTTATGTCCATGGATGACAAAGGCTATATTAAGCGCCATTAAGGAAAGAGACACTTGAAATCAGATGTGGAAAACGCAAAGATAAACTATCTATTATTTACAGCAGTTTCGTAGCTCCCGCAGTTCTGTCGCTGGAATAATTCGCAACAGGAAAAGAGAGTATAACGCGGAACTAATCCGTAATACTCAGGGGAATTCTAAAAAGATGTGGGATATTATTAACAATGTCATTAGTACACCTCTGAAAAGACACATTGTTCCTAGCCGAAACGACACCGAAAAAGTTGATGAGTTTATTGCTTACTTTACTAACGTTGGGTCGATTCTAGCTGACTGTATACCTCATCAGTCTTGTGATATTAATTACCCGTTAGTACGCAGCACCTCTTGCCTTAATTTATTCTGCAGAAAAAAAAGTTCATGAGTGTACATATATCTATAAACATCGACTTCCGAGCTCACGCACTAACTTTTGACGTGTGAATAATCATCCTACACTTCCATCACTTAGCTGTCAACGTATTCGTACTACAGTACAAGATGCATTAACCGACATGAATGCTAACAAGGCGGCTGGTCATGATGGCATTAGTGTTACAGCTTTCAAAAATAAAGTTGACCTTTTCTGTACTGTTCTTACAACCCATTTAAATTTTAGCATAGAATGTCTGTAATCATACTATCTCACTGCTGTAGTGATGTTTTTTCCTCTTGTTTCTCGTCCTGACTAATTATGTAAAACCAATACGCGATTGTTCAATTCTATCTTGATCGTTGTTGCACATACACACGCATACCATATGAGCCTACACTAGCCTCGGCTATGGGCCCAACAGTTGTTTGCCTATGTCCATGTAGAATCTTATGATGAATTAAATAATGTCTATTGTCTAGTCTGCGATCCACGTACCAAAGAAGACATTTCACAACTGGAAAAAGTGCGGAGACGTGCAGTGGATTTCATTTACAAAGGATAAGATGATGCAGTGGAAACGAATGTAGTTCACATAGGCGACTTCGCTGTATTTTTGATAGTACGTTACTCTTTTCTGCCCACACTGAACTCGTAGGGTCACTATATCTGCGCATGCTCGGTTCCATCTTCAGACTTACAAAGGTGTCCGTACCCGAATTCACGTCCCCATATTGTTTATATTGGTCTGTCTCGTGTCGGGTCTGTCTGTATAATGGTGGGAAATGGCACAAGGAATTCAAATATAATTTATTCTGCAGAAAAAAAGTTCATGAGTGTACATATATCTATAAACATCGACTTCCGAGCACACGCACTAACAACTTTTGACGTGTGAATAATCATCCTACACTTCCATCACTTAGCTGTCAACGTATTCGTACTAACGTCCTTTTTACTTTTATAGAAAAAAAACTTATGAAATTATTGCATCTTCTGATCTACTAGCTTCTCTTTCACTGCGGGCTCCGCAGAAGACTACCAGGGAACACAGGCCATACCAGGTTCAAGTCTCTTTCAGTAGACACTCGCTTCTCAGAAGAATGCAAAAGCTTAACAACTCATTTTGCCCATCATGATATATTTCAAAACGTGTTGTCGTCTGTCTGTTCCCTGCTCCGCACTTCCTTCCCTTATGAAAATGAGTTTAGTGTTCCTTTAGAACTCCTAATGCGTTCCTATGGAGTGAAAAGGGACTCTATAGAAACTCTCGATCTATAGAGTCTTCTGCACAGGATCTCTATAAGAAGTCTAACGAAACCTGTCTATAGAAACACTTCATTTCACACACAATGGATGTGCAATAGAGGGTGTATTGACGTCCTATGTACTGAATTCGATAAATTTTTATAGAATGCCTCTAAAACTTCTGACGCGACCTCTCTATAAAATGGTCCTCCAGTTTGCCCTCTATAGACGTTCTATATAGAGTTTGTTGTCATAACATGCACAACTTTCTATAGAAGAATGTTTATAGAACGTTTTAGCACTTTTAATGCGGTCGGTTTATAGACTGGCTCTCCAATTCCATTCTAAATATGTGCCATCATATGATATCGTATGTACTGACTTCCACAGATGAACGTTTATAGGGCATATAAAGAAGCTAAAGTGCGTTCTGCCTAAGAATGGCTCTATATTTGCACTCCATAAACCTTCAATAGAAGGTGTTCTATACGGTTGAATAATATCTCGAGTTGCCCTTCTAACTGGGAAAGGCAACAGTGCACCCATGGATAATTTTGTGCATGGAACAAACTATATGAAAAAGTGATGTACATTACTTGAGAGCGAATTGAACAATTGCACTTGCCCTTAACCTGGCGCGAGGCGTACCGCACTGAGAGCGTACTGAAATGTTGACTCTATCATAGTAAGATTCATGCACTGTAGCAGGTTTAGATATCTTGCTTTTCAGTTCCATTTACAGAACTTTATCAATAAGTTCTTGTAAAATTAGCTCTCACGCAGTTTTCGAGGAATAAGATGTGTGATTATTTCAACCCCATTTCAGACGTTTTTGCTATAAAGCAAGATCGTCTTTAAACATACACGGCGAACTAAGGCGAACAAGACGCTAATCGAAATTATAAAAACCAAAACAATGTCATGGAAGCACGCACTGTCATTTCTATCGCATATGCAGGCAAATCACAAAGATGACCAAGAAGCACTAAGCAAAACTGTGCGTAAGCAGTCGCGTCATATCTATTTGTGGGAATGCAGTGACTGCAGCACTTGGGGTGGAAACACATCGAACGTCGCCGCACATTTCTGGAAGACACCACTTAAATGTGGCAAATGCACGCTGAAGAAACGTGCCGTTTTCTTTTTTTCGAGGACTCTCGTTTGGTCGCACAATGCACAGAGAAGGCATGGACGGCATGAGCGCAATCCGCGCACGATAAACATACCGCTACGAAAGGAAGATACGGACCACATCAGCGTAACCTGCGCCTCACAAGGAAAATCAAATACCATCGTTGCTAAGCGACGGGCACAGTTACAAAGCGGACGGAAACATAATGCACTGCGCACGTGTACCTCAGAGATCGTGTCAACAATACCTGGGCTACATTTAAACGAGAGTAGAAAGATACATCAAAGGGAGAAACGAAGTGATGCTGCAGGAAGTGCAGGTAACGGCTGCGCATGATGTCATTTAGGCCTTTAAGGCCAGTGACCGAAGATGAAATCGTTCAAATCACTCCCCAGCGATAGCTGTCTCAGGCTAGGTTGCTCAGATCTTCAAGGCCATGCTTTTGCTTACTGTACGCGCCATAAGCGATTCAAAAGCAAGAATACGTCATTTAATTTATTTCTGCGCTAGACTATTGCGTACAATATAAATATGTCAATGCTTCTTTTTGTCTCGCAAGATATGTATGTATTTGGGCCCAAAATGACACAAAACCTGCTATAGTGGTTATTATTGCAGGCATCACGGAGGCCACAACGGCCGCACAAGTATACAGACGGCCCTGTCGGCGCGGGTCCCACGTGACCGGTAAAATAAGGCTTCTTGTTATTGCTCTGTCTTCAATCGGTAGTGCGAGCTGCTTCGATGGGTTGGTTTGATAGCGTGTTTTTTGGTTTGCTGTAATGAAATAAGACGTATTTCGCGTGCATGAAAGTGCCAGAAGATAGTTTGCGTCTCGCTGTAAACTCGCCGTATGCGTGGCGCGCCTGCTAAATGTAGACCAACGATTTTCATTCTATGGAGTGCGTTCCCTTCGTCACTGCTGGTTGTTGTGGAATGTTTGGTGGACGTCGCAAATAAATCATGCGTATTATTAGCGTGCCTCAGCTCGTCCACTACGCAACGTCATGTATGCTGCGAGTAACATCGTCGACGCAGCACTGGTAACTTGGAGAGCGCCTTTCGACCTCATCGTACTGCTGAAACGGTAAGCAACTGTGCTCGCAAACTACAGGTGCGTTCATGCGTGTTGTGCGTGCTTCTCGTGTGTGCATAGGGTGCCTTGCGAACGTAGGAAATGGAACGCCCACGACAACAGTGAAACCTGTGCTGATGCTTGCTGCGCGTTGGTTGTCAGAATTTTGTTACTCAACTCTGTTGCCACAATGCGGAATTGATGATCCTTATAAGCGTTTCCTTCCGCTGAGAAAGGTTTGGGTAATCGTGTACACCTTGTGCACCTGTGCATGAGCTCCTGCTTGTCTGCTAAAGTTGCGTAGTAACGACCCATCTGCCTCGCGATCGATTCTTTCTTTAATGAGGTTTCCTCGCTTATAAATGCTTCGACGGTGTGCACAATATCTGCTTACGAGGTTTTCGGTTAACGAACAGTTCTAGGGAAAAAAATGTTAGCTGGTCACAGCTTGCTGCTAATGCAGCTTTATTTTTAAGACAAGGTGTGTTGACATGACTTTGACTTAACTAATTATGACAGGGGAAAGTAATGGAAAAACAAGATTACATTGTAAAATGCTGTTGCGGCGTGTCCCAAAGCTTACTTTGATCAACGGGTCCCCACTATCATGACATTCGATGATTTCAACCTTTTCCTCCCTTGCCACATTAGTGCAAACAATGTTTTCGTGACTCTTTAGGTGCTGCTTTAATGTGTTCACAATATGACCGCATTATTGTACAACTGCTTTAAGCTAACATAGAACTCATTTTGTAGTGTGAGACCGAGGAGCCCCCAGAAATGCAGACACTGTAGATATATGGCCGGAGCAGCATGGTGTGTGATCTTGATGGTCATGTCTGGTGTATATGAAGTGTACATATTCCAAAAAGTGGGCTTGGTATCATTCATGGTGAAGCTAATTCAACACGTTACTTAACGCAGCTTCTTAAAGAGGATAACTATTAATACAGCTTTATTGAACTTGCTGCTTATTTATGTGCATAACCATAATGCCCACATTATCGTGTTCTGTACAATACTATACCTAGCCTTTCGTGGTGTTTAGTATTTTTTCTTGCAAGAGTTGTTTGGCTGCTAGTTAAACTTTATTTTTCGTTGTATATAGTATATTTATGAATTTTTATTGTGGCTTTATTCTTTGAAAATTATTTGCTATGCTGTATTTTTCATTTGCGTATCTTTTTTCTATTTGTGCTGCAATCCCGTGCAGTTTTCTGTGCATCTAAGAATTCAAAGTGTAGTGGGCTAAATATGTCTCAGGACTAAATACGTAGTGTGCACACCATTGTTTTTCGTTGACACGTTCAGTTCTTTATTTCTGTTTTGTTCCCATAATAACACACTGGCAAATACACATTTGATGAGCTTGAATTTCTTGGAAAATTAGCATGAAAGTCGGTATTCTCTACGCTGCGTTCACTTCAGTAGTCAATAGGCACAGACTGATTTCGATCTCTTGCGATCTACACAGGATGCCTTTTTTGTTGCATTATAAATGGGGGCTCACTCGCATGTATTGCTATTTATGTGATATGCCTCACTGATTTCACTGGTAATTTTTTTACGGTGGATGAAAACAGATGAACGATTGTAATTCAATATGAAGCCCCATAGTGGAAATGAACGGTGGTGAAATGTATGGCAATGAATTATGCTGATCTCTTAGCCACATGATAAGGCACCAGCCAGTTTGCCAGGTCTGTTTGGCCACGTGTGAAACGGATACAGTACACTTTTTATGACACACACTGGACAAATTGGGTGGTATCTTTCACCGAGCAAGCTTCCTTTGCCTGCTTGCCTTTCTCAATTCACTTATGCACTACCATGCATATTCTACATACTTTCTTTTTCACTGGATATATAGGCATACTGACAAGGAAGGTTTGCTGAAAGATTCCACTGAACTCGCCGTGGTTGCTTAGTGGCCGTGGTGTTGGGTTGCTAAGCATGAAGTCGCGGGATCAAATCCCAGCCACGGCGGGCGCATTTTGATTGGGACTAAATGTGAAAACACCCATGTACATAGATTTAGGTGCACGTTTAAAAACCCAGGTGTTCCAAGTTTCCAGAGTCCACCATTACGGCGTGCCTCATAATCAGATCGTGGTTTTGGAACGTAAAATCCCATAATAAGTTTTTTTAAAGATACCCCTAAATATTCTTCTCTCTCTCAGGGGTAGTGTAGCCTATTCCTCTGTTCATCTGTATATTTGAGCAAATGTACATGCAGCAGACTGGTCGGTGGCTCAACATGTGCCTGGGAGAGCACCATAATTAATTCAAGGGACAAGTATGCTCGTCCCACTTGACCATGCACCAATGGGACTAGGGCTGCTCGCTGGATTTAGACTGTTCATTTCTTTTGTTCTCCTACGACAACCAATTGACCAACAAGATCGCTGAGAAATACCAGATAAATATAGTGGGTCACAATCTGTTTACTGAATTCTACGAAAGTTCCAGTAGTAAAAAATTTGTTTGTTGCTACGAGTTTCAGGCACCCTATTTCTTGCAAACCTTCTGCTTGGCCTATAGAGCAGTTATGCAATCAATTTTCAAATTTCCGTAATTCAAGAGCGTAATTTTTGTTTTCTGTTTTTCACATGCTATGTTGCAAATAAGGACCCTTCCATTTTTAATTAAAACTGAATTAACTATTCGATTGCAATTGGGAATTCTCGTCATTGCGCTCAGGATACACATCAGTGTACATACCCGTACTAGGTTAGAAACGAATTGTTTCGATAACTCAAAAAACACAAATATACTGTGCCCATTGTATCTCACAGTGACACGGTGACTGTGTTCAAAATATGACAAATTGGCAGTTATCCAATTAATTTGCGAAAATAACTTGAAACATTATTGGTCCCCATGCAATGAATACTTACATCATCATGATTGCTCAATCTCATGCTCCATGGGAAAAATTTATTATTGGCACATTAAGCACAGTGCATACCAGCTATGGCTAACCGCGGATGAAATAATAATTTTGTCTACCGCTCAACAATAGAACTCAGTCGGTCATCCCCTTCTTTAAAAAAAATTTGTTTGCTCTGCATAGTGTGACGTCTGTACAGGACTCTTAGTTCAAGGGCGTTCCTACTTGCTTATGTTATAAATGGGAATCTGTTCTCATTGCAAGACGAGATTAATGTGTGACTGAGCTGTCGTGGTTTGGGGATACTTTTTTATCCTTAGCAATAATATTTCTAGTGCCAGGCACATTAGCCCAGTGCTAATGTCACAGAATCTTAGAAAGTGAAATTATTCTCAAAAGTGATTCTCGGAAGAACTGCCCCTCTTTGGCAGAGTGGTCAGGGAGGGGGGGGGGCGTTCTGGCACTTTCTTGTTTTATGTTTTTTGAAATACTGAAATGAAACTTAGCGTAGTGCAACAACTATATACGTATTTATGGCATGTTTGTGCCTGCTAATACATTGTGGCAGAATGTTCATTACACCTTTTGAAAAATTATTTCAATTGTATTTTGTAGGCTCCACTGTCGCCGATTACTAGATGTACCAAATGAGGCCAACAAGTAGCCTTTCCGCGCTCCTTTCGCAGGAAGTAAAATAGCAGGTTATCATGTAATAATGAACTTGCAACATGTGAGCAGCAGCCAAAGCTCCATACAAGTCATGCTGTTGGTGAAATGCTGGTACAAACCGCAATATTTATTTCTTCACTTAATCATTTAATATTTATTTATTTCTATTTCGTCAATGCTTTACAGGTTTCCAGCAAGGAATCAAGTAAAATAAAGAAATATTGTTTGCATCAAAGTAAACATGTTATTCGAAAAAGCATAATTCACGCAGCACAATACCATGATGAAACGTTTTTAGGCAACTAGTCGACTTTCAATACGATTTCATGAAAACTGCCAAATTTGAAGAAACAAAACTGTAAGGTTAACAAACCTTACTCATAAGTAAAAAACTAGATCACAGTTTTATTCGACCTAATACCATAATTTTGTCTGGAAAATTTCAGATATCGTATGCTGCTCTAGTATGCAATCGCTAATTTGTGAGTATACTCTCAAACATTGCAACAATTTCATGTAAGCTGTAAACTCATATCTTAAATTTGTTGACTTAAGTCATAGCAGATGGAGTCTGCAGAACTGCGATATCTGTTTTTGGAACAGAGACCTGGATTATTAGGCTTCGTGGTGTTATTTTTCTTAAAGCTGCGAATTTTCAATTATATTTAGCTCTATGCACTACATCAAAATTTTCTTCCTTGAACGAGTAGAGTTTAGCTTTCTCAAATGCCACAAACTTAGTTCAAAATAATCCACTGGTTGCCTCAAAAGTATTTCTGCATTCTGGATCTTTTCACTAGTACACTTTACAGAATTAACGGAATTGTGCTAGTGCGTTTCTTAAATTGAGACTTCCAAACTGAGGATGTTCTTTTCCTTCAATTTTGCTATCTTCAGCAATTTTTAATAAGAATTGATGGCGGTATTGTAAAAAGTATGATTTAAAAATTTTTAAATGTATCAAACCTCACGAAATTTGGTCCCATAGTTGCCGAGAAAACGATTTACTGTTCATGTGCATTACATAGGAGCTCCCTAGCTAAATCTTTTTCTTAGGCATTGCGTGTGCCAGCCTGGTTTGCATTTATCACCCTAATTTTAGAATATTGGCTCTGATCTCAAAATTGTTTCCTTTACAGCGAAATTCAAGATTTTGAATTTTGTACGATATATGGTGTACTTTTCTATTAAGACCACTATTTGCCAGATTTTTGCAGGGACTGCCAGTGTTAATTTTACACATAAACATAGACTAAAATGCTGTGTGGTTTCGGTATATGGTCTACTTATCTATGAAGACCACTATTTGCCATACTTTTCCACGGACTGCCAGTGTCATTTTCGCACTTATATATAGACTAAAAGGCTGTGCGGTTTCGTCAGGCTGACACAGCGTTGCAGTGCACATTCATTTCAGCCTATTTTCAGGCTTTAGTATCCAACCATTTCATGTGCACTGCTGGAACAGGTGGTCCTTTTGCAGCTTTAATTGTAAGGTTTCTTGTCCTAGTCAAGCCTGTTACTGCCAGGTGTCAACTGTAATCAAGTCTGCCACTGATTTTGTTACCTCATGTTTAATTCGTTAGCACCACCAGCGTGACCCCACAAGCATGTTGGCAGCTACAGCTTCTGCGTTGCAAGTTCTAGATTGAAGTGTGCATGTAACATATATGAAGCATGTATCTAGTCTCAAGTGCAATATACACTTCAAAATCAATACTTTTTGGTTGTAGTAACAATTTTTTTTTGCCACTGGATATACTGTAGTCCTTATTGTGTTCAACACAGTTCTCTAGAAATTTGGTAAATTGCGAGCGTTTTACACACATCGGCCTAGCTTCTATAGGCATTTGCCTGTAGGGACTCGCAAACAACTGCATAGAATTATTCAGTAGAAATTTGTCTTTAGCGTCTCTAAAGCAACTCGATAGAAATGTTCTACAGAAATTTGTCTTTAGCATCTTCAAAGCAAGTCCATTCAGTGATTCCCTAGAAATGTGCCTTTAGAGTTCCTATCAGAATGCGGTGGCCATATAACTTTTGGAACTGTATAGGAAAATTCTATAGGCAGTCAAAATAGACCCTCTAGAGTTGTATAGAATAAATTGAAAAGAGTTTTTAAGCAAACACATTAAAAATTTTTGTAAAGGTTCTGTGCCTTCTTTCCTTCTAATACTTCGCACTTTTCTCCCGACTTCTCATGCTTTCTCTCTCCTTCTATACACGTTCTCCATCTCCAAATTGTGGGTTATTGCTGTACAGTTGCTCGGAATGTACCTGTTTATCTACTGATCTTTTTATTAATTAGTTTTTGACCGTAGCTCCCGGCTTTCGACGCACCTGCTCAACCGGCACATGCCGCTAAATTCAAGCCACCGCATAAAGGCACCAATCGCCGGGCGCCTATTGTGGTTTTAGACTAAGTTTAATACGCTGCTGTTATATATGCTTTGTACTTCTTGTAAAAGCCACGCAACAAATTCACTAAAACGCGTGATACCGACGCTTTAATGCATGTGGCTTTCAAGCAGTAATGACGACACACTGGTTGAGGTAATTTTGCCCTCGTCAAATATAGGTGAGTACAATGATATCTGGCAGCTCGGCGAGCTGCTGAAAAGCGAAAAATAAATACATATAGCGGAAAAAGCTTTCTATTTCCCTGGCATCGAATGTGAGTACCCTAGCATGGTAATTGCACAATCTACCGGAACTCTAAGAAGTATTTCTGTACTCGTAATATTACGTATTGGACAGCAAACTATTGAGGCATGTGCCGGATGAGGTTTGTGGATTTCGCCACTTCTGAAGGCCAATTCTCTAGCGCATTAAGTATATTCTACTTTAACCTCATAGTTAGAGCGCATTGAAAGCCTACACGCAGTTTTAACGTCTGTATCGCTAGAAAATCGATCCCGCAGCTGCACTGCTGCTGACATCCAAGCGACCACGGAGGCCCTCCCACATGTTTGCGAAGCACCCCACCTACAGAATTCACATTTTTATCTCGACGAACGAACAGCAAGCGTAATTGCCGAGTTTCCTTAGAAACTTACGTAGAAATCTGCCGTCTGAAACGACATCGCACACACACACACACTACTAGTTTTGACGTTCTATAACATAGCGGTATGATTAAAGCACAATCTCGCGCAGAAGCGTCGACACGGAACTACTCGTGAGTGACAAATCAATTTGCACGAGAGTAGTCACTGGCGCCTGTTCGGGAACGAAAACGGAATGCAGCTGAAAAAGTGGATAGTAGAGCCAACTGTTCGTTGAACAGTTGCACATCGCTCCTTCTAGAAAGTTAAAATTTCTCTCATTTATGGTATCTCAGTTTTGACTTCGACACCTACCATGGCAACTGCGCAATATACAAACAGCACGAACACATTTCCACCGACCAACCAAGCAGATCGTTAGCAAACACATTACATTAGCGAGAAGTACGCGTTTCATAGTATGCAATCGAGAGGGATCGAATTGAAAGCGTTTTTCCTTGCTGTACGCATGAACGCTGTGGAAGCAGATACCACAGTTGTTGCACTACCGACGAGGTCGGCGATCTCCATCGCCGGCATTTACGGAAGTACGCTTGGCCGAAGACACACAACAGGAATGTTGACTAGTGAGAGCCACGTACTTAGATTTTTCCACGTGCTTATGGCCGACGTACAATAAGGCGAAGCATGCTGAAACCACCGAGATACGTCGGAAATATTCCATAAAAAAAAGAAACTATCGGATCCGCCTAACGTAACTGTAAAGAAGTTGACGAGATACGTCGGACGTTCTTTTAGCCACAGCTAGCATGTGTAGCGAAGGAATCATTTCGCGGTAGTTTGTTACATCTATGTGGCTTCTTGAAATGCTTAAACTCAAAAATAGACTTTTATAAAGATTTTCTCGAGCTTTCTTGCTTACACATGTGCCGTAAAACTTATAATGTTAATGGGCGTAATTAGTGTGTTTTGCTTTCGTTCTAGCAAATCTTGTAGATAATTCCCCCGCAGTGGCGTGATTAGAGTAAATTTCCTGCGACGTTTTCAGACGTGTTTCAAGTAAAAAGAAATAAAAGCACTACATTAACCGCGCTTCGGTGGTGCTAAAAAGGCAAAGGTGTTCGTATATGACGTCCTACTATTCCAAAGGTTTGATCGTATATGCATAGAACGCATAATTATTTCTAATAACACAGATGCTACATGCAAGCTCACAAAAGTATCTGAGGGTATTCAAATATGCTGTAAAGTACTTAATAACCACCTCACGCAGAAGCAAAGACCTATATGCCAGTAGGGAAGAAGTAGGAATAATTTCACCTAACCTGAAAGACGGATGTAATGTTCAGCTGGTACAAGACGGGGACCACGACGCTGGTAGCGAATGGGACCAAAATAAGGTTGGACACGGTAAGCCAGCCGAGGTGGAGGCCGTATGCGTAAATGTGCGCTGGCCCGCCAACGATGCCTCCCGCTGAGGCCAGAGTGGCAAGATAGGATGCAGCCAACGGAACCTTCGCCAAGGCCTTGCTGCCGAGGAAGACTTCATCCGTGCTTGTAGCATGCGTGGTGGTCTTGCGGAAAGAGAACCAGCATCCCACGGCTAGGCTGGCACCCGTTAGAAAAAAGAACGCTCCGTAGTCCAGAATATGAAACGTCATCTTGTTTAGTACAAGAAAGTTGCAACGGTAGCAGGCGCTGCTAGGCGTGGCGTCGGCAGCTGTCTGGCCCGCTGACTGTTATCTCTTTGTTTTTTCAGATGTTCTCCTTGTCCTCGGCGGGATAGGAAGCAGCGCTTGCAATTCTGCAGGTGATGCTCGTCCGAAGCCGAGGCTGACTAGGATGTAACTGTGAGAGCAAGACCATATGCACGGATAATGAAGACATCAGATATGATCCCCTATATATTTCATATTGCTTTGATAATTGCATTTCATAATATTTGACGACTGATAAAGTAAATGGATATTGTTGTAATTATCTAGATATAGCTTCTGCTTTGCCCACGAATGGAATTATAATTTTGCTAAATGCCTAAATGATTTCCTGAAAATACCAGTCAGTTTCGGCATATGTGAAGTGTTCAGGGCGCTGTATGCTTGCGAATCATAATCTCTATATTAAAAGGGCCCCTCGCCACTCTTATCTGCCTATTAAATGCCACAGCTCCTGCCAGGCTTTCATAGCATCATTATAAACACGAGGAACAGCTCTTGATAATACTGTCATATAGTATAAAGGGCTACTAAGAATGTATATTTAGCATATAAAGCTTTATATTATGTAAGCTCGAATATTATATTCTTAATAAACCAGAGCATATGCATTTTGTGTTTGAAGAACAGAAAGACGTATTTTATTTCTCATTTGTACCTTCTTTCAAATTCGCTATTTATCCGTGGCTTTTATGCTTTTCTACTATATTATAGTTTCATAGAAAATGCTTTCCCATAACAAGCAAGTAATTAGCCGTCATAGGGACTTAGTGGCCCTGACCTGGCTTGTCATGAGTAATTCCGTCTCAAAACAGAGGTGAATCGGATTTCTCTCCACAGAGAGTGAGAAAGCAATGCCGCTGGCAACTTCTCGAGCTTTTTGCTGACTGACTGAATGAACTTTTGGGGGAGACTTTGGGAAACTGTGCACAATAAGTTTCACCCAATAAACACTTTATGATTTATTCTATACCTGCTTACCTGCCTTCTTGCCGTCACAAACACGTGGCAATTAATGTCAAGAAATAGCATATCGGATAACACATAAGAGGAAGCTTTAGCTCGGAGGCTCCTGTCTATTTGCATGCGAACGCGGAAGTCGTGTACTTGGTAACCCCTGCACCCAATGTGATTAGGCTTGTTGCATTTAAAAGAATAAGTTGAAATGTAGCGACGGCAACAAGCGATATCTTGATGAAGGCCATCAACTTGGTAATAAAGCATATCGGAAATTACCAAAATGTTTAGAACCGGTGTATCACGTTCACAACTTTGCAACTCAGTAATGAAAACTGATATCACAATTCACTTAACTGCATATAGTGATCACAAATAAATTAACTGCAGATTATAATACACCTAAAGTAGATAAAGTTGGTGCAAAACACACCACATTGAAATATACCCCGATTACAGGCGTAGGATTTTGCAAATCAATGTGAACCATTCAACCAACACAACTAAATGTCATTAAATGTGTCACATTTTTAAGCCTCTGTATGTTCTAAAGGATGTAATTTACAGAGCTCGGATACGTCTTTTTTGTTTTTTTATCGAAGAACAATAATTTGTATACTTCACCTTTTCACATTTTAAGCATAACAATTTTCGGGAAGTATTGTAGAAAGAAATCAGGCTCTAAGTAAAAATTTTTCTTACTAAATTCATTATACATTAATGTTCTCTGACAAATAAAAGAAAATTTTAGTCATGTGGGTTGATTGGTGGTCACGTAAAATAATTTCTGCGTAATACATATATTTGAATCGGCCGCATGATAGTTGGCCCCGAGCTAAAGCTTCGCCCTTATGCTCCGATAAAAGGAGTCAACATTTTTCACAAGAATGAGGTCTCTGCGATGAATTTTACTGTGGTCATTGCTTCTTTTTTGATGATGTCTTCAGTTCTTTGTGATTCAGTATTTCAATAATCGAATGGCCATTTTCTACGTTTCACACAGGATAACTGAAATTTGTGTTTGAGGCTTCAATTTTAGCCCTAATCTCGGCGCTGACACTTTAGTCTTAATGACACAATAATTTTATTCTGGGAGTTTCGTGTTTTAGTTTTTGGTACCTTTCGGTCTGCATAATAGCGATTGTCAAGGACTTGGAAAGATTTCGAGAATTTTTTAAGCAGTCTTTGTTATGCTGTTTGAAAAGCTTAAGAAGTCTTATTTCTCTATCGGTTGCTAAAGATTTTTCTATGACGTGCGACGGTTCTCTGTTTCAGCAAACCTTACTTTTTCAGTGGTATCATTTGTCTTCCTACTTCAGCAAACTGACGCAAGTAGGTCAGGTATTGCTGCTATGCGAACTTCTGGAGGCCCACCGTTTACGCAAGCAAGTTTTTATTACTTCGAGAATTCCCTTCTTACTCGCCGTGGTAGCCATCTGCCTACGGCGCTGAGCGCTTAACTTTAGATCAGGGTTTATTTATTTAATTAGCACACTTCCAAGGCCCGAGGATATTACTGGAAGGAGTGGTGAATAAATACATTTGAGCAGAAGAAGACAGAAAAAATACAGTTATAACAAGTAAAGAAGAAAAAGTCAGCAAAAGGTTTCATGAATGGCCGTCTTGAAGCTGTTGATGTCGGTGATAGCGGCGATGGATGCCGCAAGGTGGTTCCATTCTTTGCTAGTCTTTGGAATGAAAGATTCGCTGTAGAAATTAGTTCAACAAGATGATACACCAACTTTATAGCTGTGATCTGAACGCGATGACATGTAGACGGGAGCGTAAAAACAACGTCTTTTAATATCGGATTCGGAAAGGGTTAAGCCGCAGGCCGCTGCCTTTTGATGGGGTGCAATGCAAGTACGTTCAAACACTTGCATTTACTCTGACGTTAAACAGACCCAGGTAATCAAAGTTATTCCAGAGACCTGCACTACGGCCTGATAATCTGTTCGTGAGACTGGCAGGTCAAGGCCTAGAATTTACTTTTTAGTTTTCGTTTTGGAAACACACCTGTATAAGCTACAAAAATTTTCTGGTTGGGCAAGTCGGTGACTCGATATCGTGACTGTGCGCCGCAAAAGTTAAAAAAAAAACAAATTGACAAGACAACCGATCGGGACAAGCGCTGAATCGGTGGTTCATTTATTTTGAGTGCACAGCGCGAACGTGAAACGTGGACCAGACAAGTGACAAGGACAAGCGCTATTTGACAAGGACAGCGCTTGTTCTTGTCACTCATCGCGTCTGTGCTTAACGTTCGCTTTGTACTGTCACGATAATGCACTACGGATCACAGTAGTGGGCTCAGCTTTAGGTGAATAAGGAGAAAAAAAGCTCACACACCTGCAACTTGGCTAACATCCCGCTTTGATCTCGCTCTTAGATGCTTTTTATTTCGGTTTCTTGTCGGGCTTTGCACAGCTAAGGTTTGCTGCAGCCTTCTTATAACAATCATTGTATCAAATCAAATCAAAGGTTACTTTATCTCTCAACAAGAAGAGAAAGGTGCCGGGAAAAAGCAGCAGCATTACTACAGTTTGACTGCACCATTCGACAGTGTGCAGCACTAACATAGGTACAGGCAGCGTAACATAAGTCTAGGCTCTTTACAGAAAATGTGAAGAAAAAAGCAACGTCCAAAACAGTAACGTGGATGTACATGCAGTAAATTTGCTTTTCCTTTCTTTTTGATGTAGCACAAAGAAATGAAAAACGGTATCAGAGTGGTACATACAAAATAATTTCAGAAGATAAGCTGTGGCAATGCAGTTTAAAGGAAAGTGAAAACAAAAATGAATACATCAGACGCATCAAACTTCATGTATATAGACGGCATACATATAATTGCATATATGTGCAAGAATCACACAGCGCTATTTTCCGAAAGGAAATAAGTGAAAAAGGAACGAGTACACATAGTATCCGGGTTTAATTCACTTGTAGTTAGGGTGTTTAGGAGATCAGCAAGGCGGTAGGATACGTATTGAGGTACATAATTAGTACGACAAAAGTGTGTTAACCAGACGGCTGCAGGTATCGTGTTATAGGGAATTCCCAGGTTAAACAAATTTACATAATCAACACTTACCCTTCTCAACGTAGTTGTGTACATGCATGCTAGATGAAATGAAACAAGTAATTCAGTTGGTATTATATTGTATTCGTAAAAATATATGGACGTGCGTTCTTTGGCGGAAAGATTAGATAGAGCACAAATTGCTCGTTCTTGAGATAACATTAACTTAATGATGTTTTGTTTTGATATTGTTGCCCTGACTAGGCGACAATAATTTATGGTTGAAAGAAAAAGTGAGTTATCCATAGTTCGTTCCACAATGGGAGGCAAGACATGTCTGTGCCTATGCACAGTCCCGTTAGTCTAGTTAGTTTGCGAAAAATAAATTCGGCATGCTTGTTCCCAAGTAGATTTTCTGAAAATTTAACTCCTAGTGTTTTACGCTCATTTAGAACTTCGAATTCTTAATTTCTTAAATACAACCTGTTTTAAAAATTCAGGGCCTTATGCTTTGGGCGAAACATGATCGCTTGTTTTTTAGCATTACTTCTTAAATAGTTTTTATCACACCAGTCTGCGATATCCTGGAGCACAATGTTTGCACAATTTACAAGAGTGTCCCGATTTGTGTTCCTGCAAAAAATGGTGGTATGGACTGGATATCAAATCCATTGATATCTTCAGCGGTCGGAAAAAGGTCATGCATGTAAACATTGAAAAAAAAAGTGGTCGGAGAATGCTACCTTGTGGCACATCAGGGGGACAGGTTTTATTTTTCAGTTTAAATGATTATGGCTAACGTAGTGAGACCGATGTTGCAGATACGAAGACAAAAATTCGTTTACGTGACCACATAGTCCGTGTGGATCCAGCTTAGCTAAAAGTGTGATACGAGAAACACAATAGAATTCTATTGTGAATTCTAAATATGTACCTAAGACCAGTTCTTCTGTATCAAGCGCGGTATTTACAAATTCTTTTTGCGTTAGTGAGGCCAATTCCGTTGATTTGCCTTTGACGAAACCATACTGAGGTGTCTAGATGAGCGAGTGTTTGTCTAAGAAACCATACATTTGCTTGTGTATGATTTCTTCTAAGCCCATAAAGAAGACAGGTAAGATGGAAAGAATATTTGGGTAGTTTTTATTTCCACCTTTATGGATTGCTACCACTTTTGCACTCAGAATTTTCTTCGGTAAATAGCTCTTTTCTAAGTATATGTTGTAAATCGCAAGTAAAATGTGCGCAATTGCGTCTATAACAAACTTATAAGGCCTAACTGGCACATCATTTGCATCAGGCGAGTTGGAATTTTTTAGGGTATGAAATATATGTTTACCTTCATTCTCCCTCTTGGGAAAAAAGCATCACATTACAAGAAAAAATTGCTGTTTTGTTGCTACTTGTAAGCTCACCAACAGATATGAAATGATGATCTAAAACATTCAAATCTGTTAAACTTGAGTCATCCGAGACTACACGAAACACGCGGCGATTGACCACTCGAATTTCCACAGGGTTCATTCACCACATCACACACCACACGAAGTCAGGAGTGCCATATTTCAAATCACTGCAGCAGCAAACGAAAATAAAATTATTTCCTTTGAGATTGTTTCTCAGCTAGGCTCGTTCACTGGCCAGTTACGAACTGGATGGACGTGCTAGGCCTACGCGTAACTTAAACAACATCGGCGGTAGGCGAGTGCTGAATATCCAGATTTCGGCGTTGGGAAACATGTTTCCGTGCGTTTCGAGCAGAACGAAATACCCATACTAGCACAGACGCTCCGGCAATCTTGATTCTGTTGGCTGTTTTAGATGACAATCGTACTGAGGCCGGCGGAACACAGTGGACAGGTTGCATTAGTCGGCGTCATCCGAAGTCGCTTGGGACCCACGTCGCACAGCCACAACCCTCGGTCGTCGGTCGGTCGGTTGTGTCGTTGACGGCCTACTGTTACAACACCGTTTTTCAGGAACGCTGTCGCGCGCGTCGTGCATCCAAAGAACTCGGACGATCCCCCGCAGGGGCGTCTGCGTCAGCAGGCGTTTGGTGTGTTGCGACACCACGGACCCGAGCACACGAGGGTTGGACCCTCCCGCGTGTAGCCGTGCGCGGCTTAGCCGTGTCCGGGGAAAGGGGGATCCTGGAGGTTGAGCCGATGCCGGGTGTTCGGACCTTTAAGGCCCCCCGGAGGAGGCAACACGCCTCTTTGGCCTCTGCTTCACGTAGACGGCACCCCCGGACTGACCCACCCGGGGGAAATCGGTAGTCGCCTTTTCCTGTCTCTCTCTCCCTCCAGCCTTCGACTTTCTCTTACTTTCCACCTTTCCTGTCTCCTTCTCTCTTCTATTTACTTCCTTCTTCTTGGCGGCAAGGGTTAACCCTGTGTGGCTATCCAACCTTGGGTACACCATATTTGGTTATAGTGGCGGCGTACGACTGGCGTTGTGCAGACTTGCATGCAAGCTCTGCCACGTCCCCCCGTTGGGCTCCGTGGTGGGCGGTCGGCGCTGTTGCCGAATTTTTATATATTTCATGGAAACTACTTTCCCCAAACTCCCTGATCGCCCTCAGAAACGAGGGCGCACCGAAGATATCTTTCAATTTTTCGGACGAGAAGTCCACAACTTTCCCCGATTCCACGTGATTCATTCAGAAAAACCAGACAAACTAGTGCGATCCATTTCACCGTTCCTTGTTTCCAAGACTTTGACCGAAGTTTTCGGTACAGGATATAAGGTGTCCAGAATGTCAAGTGGTGATCTCCTTTTGGAGCTCCAAAATCAGAAGCAGTATGAGAAGCTGCCGAAACTTGTGTCATTTGGAGAGACCCAAGTAACAGTAACCCCGCACCGTACCATGAACACAAGCCGCGGTGTTGTCTCGGACGATGACTTGCTGGAGCTCACTGAGGATGAACTCTTGGAGGGCTTCAGTGACCAGAATGTAATCAATGTTAAAAGAATTAAGATCAGGCGTGACAGTAAGGAAATCAAGACCAAACACCTTATATTGACTTTCGGCTCAAGTATTCTGCCCGAGTCTGTAGAGGCCGGGTACATCAAGCTCCGTGTTAAGCCTGTTTCACATGATGCGATTTTCGTCGCACCGGAAGTGCGATTTCCGTCGTTTGCGATGAAAATCGCAGTCGCAGTGCCGACCCCCCAATTTTCGGCTGCGACCAACCGGTTGGTCTCACAGTCGCACCGTCGCACCGATCGCTGCGATTTTCCGTCGAAATTGCGCGGAGAGCTGTCAACGGAGCTATTTCGCCGGTTTGTTTTGGAAAATGGCGTCTCGCACGACAAGTGCAATGCGCGGAGACGTGGATCGTCGAATTCGGTACGTACGCGAAGGGAGAATAAAAACTTGTACCGCAGATTGCATTCTCCGATTGCTATGCGTTTGTTGACACGCTAAACAGCAAATGAAGCGCATTTTCACGTTTGCTTCGTACGCCTTTGCGAGTTGTCAGTGCTAGGAGGTGTTCGATCCCCAGCAGACGACGAGGTCGTTACAATTTTCTTTTGTTGAGTAGCATGCAAAAATCGCCCTTACGGAGCAGCTTGAATTATTTTAACCTCGGCAAGGGCAAATGACAAGACAGCAAAGTATCCGAAGTTTCAACGTTGCGCTGAACGCGGTACCGTTCAGTTGCATTTTCTTGTCGGTTTTCAAGCACGAATTTCCCGATGCATCTTGAAAGCTTATCTTGCCTCTTATGAAATTTGATAGAGCAAAAGTGTAGGCTATCGTAATGAATTCGCTACGATAGCATTAAATCCGTGGCTTGAATAAAATATTACATGTACGTTAAGTTGCATCTCTTCTCCGGAGAATTTTTTTTCTTGCACAGAAGCCAATAAACATTGACTATGTTGCGGACTTTGCATCCTTACTGCATCTGTATGAACACTTGCTCTGCAAGGTAATTAAGTGTACAGCTAGTAGATTAAGTAAATTGCTTGCTGTAGTGGCACAGTGACAACGTACCCTCCTGCACAATTATGTAGAACTCGTGCAACAATGCGAAAAGCAGGCAAACGGCCTGTTCTTGTGGGGATAAAACAGTATAAAACGACGCGCTGAAGAAAAGTAAATCAAAACTGCGCAGTGAAGTCAGCCAGTACTAGCAGTTCTTGCACGTTCACAGCTGATCAAGTGTGCAGAAACATTCATGCCTTACATGTTTCTAGTAAGTTTCTAATAAGTTTGTGATCACATATGTTAGTGTGTAAACCCATATAACGATATCCACTGCGATTACTATATAAGTAATGAAATACCATGCTACTTGCAAGAACATATATCACCTGAGGATTTTAGATCAAATTTCTGCATTTCAACTATACACAATATTTGGTTTATTCAATAAAAGACCACAAACTGGGCTTTCTTGCAATGACAAACTTATTCCAAACTTCACTTACATACAGACAAGAAAAAATATTATAGACAGAAATATTGTTCAATTTGTTCACCTGCCCCACTGTGGCTATAGCATTCTGCTGCTAACACAAGGCGAGGGATTGATTTGCCAGCCATGGAAGTCGCATTTCGATGGGAGTCATAGGTGAGAAAAAAAGCTCTTGCACTTAGATTTAGTTCATCACCTTTTATTGAGTCCTTACACTTCAAAATACTATTGCATAGGGGGGGGGCATGCTTATGCAAAATCTAATACCAATAGAAAGCAAAGGGCAGAATTGTAAAACAACCATCTTTCGTGATAATTCGAGTGTGTAAATATTCATTGCATCAATATGTATTGTTCAACAGCACTGCACAAATAAGCATGATCAGGTATAGCAAGTACTCTGTCAGGAAGCTGGTTCTACAGATGTATAAATGTCAAGGCATGAATGCTCACACATTGCACACATGGCACAAAGAAAACCTTTTTCAAGAGTTGTTCCTTCTGGCAGATATGAGTGGGCCATAAGCAGCAGAAACATTATTGCAGGACATTGTGTAATACCGCTTATGAAAGAATGAAGAGAGTGAAGAGGCTTTTAACAGCAGTACCTCATGCTGCTCTAATAAGAGGAACGATGAGCAAAAACATTTCTGGTAGAGCACTTAAACAGTAACTTTCTGAAAGACAGAAAATTCCAGGTGAGAGTTGGAGGTACATTTGGCCCACACACACCAACAACACGGGCGTACTACAAGAAACACTACAGCCTATGGTGTATTACAGTCTATGGGAAAGCTATCTTATACAGAAATCAAGAATGATGCAACAAGCCCTCGACAACACTGGAGACTTTCTTGGCCAGTCTGGCCTCTCGCTTTCTGATAAGTCAGCTCATATCGACGTCGGAAAAAAAAAGAAAGACTAGAATCAAGGACTACCCCAGATTGCACATTGTGATCCACATAGCTGGGCAAATATGCCCGCAAGTCAACATCCACAAATCCTCAGCTAGTGTAAGCCCATGACGGCAGAGCCAGCACGTGGGTGAAACAATTATGCAATGCCTGGACACAACTTCCATACCTGGTGAAAAGAATAATCTCGAAATAATGGGGGTGGACGAGTGGATACTATAGAAAATCGCAGATGCTGTGCTTGTGTCCAAGGTATGGTACGGTATGAATTACCAGCAGCACGCAAAAAAGACAACTCATCGAATACAGGCATCGGGTAGTAATAACAGGTCTTTCCAACTGTACCATGCTTGAAGACCTCTATGAGAAAGAGCTAACGAACAAGCACCTAGACAGAGTAGAGTTGCAGCCTGCAGCACAAATTCTTTGTCTCAAGAGCTCAGAACCTCGTCCCAAGATACTATGCCAGCTAGCATATGAGATGCAAAGACGACTACCCCTCCCTTCAAAACACAACCTCGGGAGTACCTGAACTTGAAACACAACAGGCCCATACCGTGGAATACGGGGGCAAACAATTAGGCCAGGAGACTATACGCAACTGCCAAACACACAGAGGAGGTTGCTAATCATGAAGATGCAAGCGAACATAAGGCATATATAGTACACTGATCTGGCAATAGCAGTGTAACAGTAGTATGACACTACATAAAACTAAACCCCATATAAGTGACTACCATTCCAGGTCATCCTACACCTAGAAAAGCTGAACTGAAAGCAATCAAAGCAGCACTTGTAGTGCAGATTACACCCTGCACAACACCCCGCATGGATTCACCAGAAACTGTCTGGGCCTGCACATCACACAAGATTGTCAGGAAAATCAGGAGATTGACACGCGACTTGCAAGCACATGGCCAGAAATTAAATTACAGGATACATAGCCATGCAGATATTCCAGGACACAAGCGGGCTTATTATAAGCCTTACATAATAACTGAAAACTAGATGAGTTTGTGTGTATTCATTATTAACTAAAGTGCAACAGATAGACAACAGACAAGAATGAAGCACTCTGTGTGTTCACTTCGTTCCTGTCCATCGCATTTCTGTTGCACTATAGTTAATGAATTCATAAGGCTGCACAGGAGAAGAATGATACCTCTGCCCAAGGGCCCGATTTCACATCCAAATCCATGCGCGCGCGCGCACGCGGACACACACACATACACACACACACACACAAATGTTGCAAGAGTGCATAGCATGAAGCAGTATCAACAGGACGACACTAGATATGGATGAGGACTAACTTTCAACTCAGGTTCATTTGTACAAATGTGGCGAGTTATATAAGTTACCAGAAAAAAAAAGGACGATGAGCAAAACGAGAACAAGGTGAAAGCAGGAGCCAACGTTTCTACAAGTGGACTTGTCTTCAAGGTCCACGTGTGGAAACGTTGGCTCCTACTTTCACCTTGTTCTCATGTTGCTCATCGTCTTGAATTTCCATCTCCTGCCTTCCCCGAGTTTTCCCCAGAAAAAGAAAGACATTTTTGAAGGATAGATAAAAATTGGTACTTGATGCAGCCAAACATAAATAAATATGCTACAGAAAGAAAATACAGAAAAATTCCAAGTGCAGGAAAAAATCATTACAATTGCCAATCCTGCATGCCAGCACCTTTCAAGAAACACTGTTGTTATTCCAGTAGACAGACTGACAGCTTGCTTATACAAGCACATTCTTCCAGTTCCATGCCATTGGGAAAAAAATGAGTTTCCTGGAAGGTAGCCACATGCACACTTGGTGATCGCAATGTTTTTTTTTTCCTGGACTTGTACATATATATATGTATTTTCTCCCTTTCCTGCTTTTATGTTTGGTTTCATCAAGCACTAGTCTTTATCAGGTTGTATTGCTGTACTACTTTGTGGTAACCTTTATAGATCACTGCATTTTCACAATAAACCTTTTAATTAGAAGTTAGCGTACCCTGTTCTTACTGCTTCACACTGTACATTCTTGCTACATTGGCCAAATAAAAGATTTTATAAGGTATCATGAGGGCCACAAAAGTGACTTGTTGCAGTCTAAAAAAAAAATGAATAGCCTGGCTGCAAATGGCACCAGAGAACACATAGGACAAACAAGGAAACCCGAGATGATCTAACAAGCAAAAGGTTAATGTACACACTGAGTAAATGCTTGCTGACAAGCAATAGACTGAACATACACAAAAAAGAGAAGCAAAAATTCATGTGGGTTTCCTGACAAGAAATGCATCCATTTCTAATGGAGGCCGTGCTGACAAGATTAACCCAGCATTTTTAGATCTACAGCTTCCGTAATTTCTCTAGGCAGCCGATCTGCACAGAATGCTAGCTTCTTCCTCTACAGTGCACGCTCAGATGTGGAGAGTGCATTGTAGAGGAAGAAGCTAGCATTCTGTGGAGATCGGCTGCCTAGAGAAATTATGGATGCTGTAGATGCAAATACACTGGGAGAATCTTGTGTCAGCATGGCCGCTGTTACACTTTCAGAGATGGATGCGTTTCCTGTTGGGATCTGTATGGACACGCATCAGATCTTACTTCTGCTTTTTGTGTAAATTCGATTTATTGCTTGTCGACCAGCATTTACTCGGCATGTTCAATAAACTTTCATTTGTTAATACACCTCATGATTGTCTTGGTCTCTAGCAGAAAGGTGTTCATTCTTTTTACAGTGAAGCTGTATATGCCTAGGCGAAACACTCATGGTCCGATCCCAAAAACCCTAGTGTAGGGGTATGAGCCATTGTTTAAGGGGGTGTGAGCCATTGCATTCGTCTTGCATGATGGACGGAGACATTTCTTGTTGGGTAGACATAGAAATGCTTATGCATTTCAAACATACATTTATTTGCGTATTATTGCAGGGAAGGGACACAGAGGGGGATGGCGTTAAGACAAGATCATGATGTCATTATTATCTCACAGCAAAGGTGTGGTGGGCCATTGGCTAGACCGATAGTGACGTCGTTTCTCTCTAGCAGCAGAGCGTGCGTGCAGCAGTCTCTCTCAGACTTCCCAATAGGTTTGAAAATGTGTCCCTGTATTTATTTAAATGAAATGTGCAGCCCCGGTGTGTCACTTCGTAACTACAGTGCATAACTGAGTCATAAACATTATGATTAACGCATTACAAAACACAAGTGCGTAACATAATTCAGAAAGACTTTGATGGACCCGCTGCATTAACACAATGAACCACTCATTTCACTTTCCATGATGGTGATCTTGCAAAGTGCAATGTGTGGCATTCCAAATAAACAATGTGATAAACCCAAGCCAAACATGTGCATAACCTCATTAAGAAACACAGACATAACCAATAATATAGAAAGACTTGAATAAACCATTGGAATTAACCCAGTGATAAACACCGGGGCTGCACATTTCAGCTTCGCTGGTTTACCATCTGTACAGGGTGCATGGGCAGTAACTTTTTCTGTTATTGTTTGTTAAGTATTGTATAATGTTGTGCCAGTAAAGCACATTGGGCTAGTTGGTGCAATGTATTGGTATTGCTTTTCTTGCTGGTTTTTTTCTTAATGTTGTGCCCTTCTTCCTTTTGTAACAACTTTTTTATTCCCCCTTGCATAATACTTAAACCTTGCAGCCTACGAGGTATATAAATAAATAAGTACATAAGCACGTCATTCATTCATCTGCATACACCTTGCACCATTCCTTGCTCATCAAACGTCACTGCGTTGACATCTCGCAGCGTGCATCTACATTAACTGCCGTTTGCGTTTCGGTATGGCTTGTGAACAGTATAATGCATAAAGATTACATGACATTAAGGTTGTGTCCTATGCGGTGCATAAGCAAACCTTGGAAAAGATGAGATGTTGGATTGTTGAAAATAAGACAAATTGTATATGTTGCAGTTAGTTTAACAGCATTTAATTGACCTCTTGACAAAAACTTCACTTTGCATAGATTCCAACACGTACACTGAATCTGCAGTTTGCTTTTTTGCTTATTAATGCAGTCGTTACTGCATGGCCACATTGTAGATTTGAAAACAAAGTGAAATAAATTTGTTTGTTGCAATATAACAATATGTGTAGATCACTGCGATTGTAACACCAGAACTTGATACAAACATGCACACTATAGGATGCAGACAAATGCTCAGGACAAACTCCAGAATATTTGTATCCTGATACTTATGAAAGTGAACAGTTTCATTCCATGGCTGTCAATGAGAGGGAGAGAGAAAACTTAATTGTGTTCGTGGAACGAAAACGCATTGATAAGCTTAGACATATAGTCATTGCTTAGCACTTTCGAAATGAATAATTATAGCTTGCTATCGACATTGAAGCAGCCATTCGACAGCAAGAAAAGGAATCAGTTTTTCCAGCTCTGAACATTGAATTGCAGGAAATGCAAGCAGGCCTAAAATTCTGCCGACATAACCTGTTTAGGAATACCAAATTGGAATAAACATTGAGGCTTGCATTTGTACTTTCTCTGGCTGAGCAATCTAGTTTGAAATGACTCCCATAAGCATGTCGTAACAATGTTGATCTAATACACGTTAAATGCATGACTAGCTTAAGAAATCTGGATGATTGCTATAAATTACAGAGAAGAAACTATAATATCTAATAACATTAATAATATAATAATAATATTTATTTCCACAAAACAGGCTAACCGTGAGAGGCGTGCGAGGCTGAGCAAAAAGCTGCAAAATTCTACGGCAAGTGCGCCTGCCGTGGGCCTACGATTCTGCATTATGAATAGCGCGTATTCATATGGTCTTCTTGTTAGAAGTTCCGAGTATACTACCAGCGCGAGACACGGGACAACAAAGTGGACGAGAAGCGTGTCTTTTAGAATGCTATGTTACAACGTACAGGTTTCTACAAAAGTGACGGTAACTGCTCGAAACATTTGATGCGTCGGCTTTTGCGCCTTTAGAAATATTTAGAGAGGGCTCCGATATACATATTCGCAGCGCAAGCACGGCGATGGACGAACCAGGCTAGCGCTAAGGTTGAATTTCACAACACAATTTTCATTCCACGTCGTAATCACACAGATCGTTTGAGGCTTCGTCCAGGGGCACACGCGGGCGTTCGGGTTGGTGCTTCTTGTTGCGTTTGGCGTAAGAATATGGCTAGGAGCAGGCACCACATATGCGCAATGACGGGCAATATACACGCATCATTTCTCCAGAAGCTAACGCCGAGCACGGGTAGCGCGAGGATCTTGTTGGGCTGACACGACAACTTCGTGGCAGCTGAATTCCGAATACTGCATATGCGGTGAGGGTAGCTATATGAACTTGTCGATAGGTCATCTTGTAGATTGTTGTAGCGCAGGCAGAACGAAACGGTCATAGAAGGTAGATAAGACAACACACAGCGCTGAATATAGAATAAAGAATCGCTGAACCACCTGCGAACAGCTGTTTACGTGCGCGATGTCGTACTGAACTACAGAAACCGCCGTCGCGCACTCCAAGACAAATCTTATCTAAAGTTTTTAAGTTAGTAAGCGTACATATTATTTGCTTATAATCAATATAAGTCAATAGTATTATAGCGTAAATGTTTTATTCACTACAATAAAATAATTATGCAGCGTGTGCCACGAAACCTGGCAGTAAGCAACCCTGGGCGTCGCACCAGTCGCATTGTTGAAATCGCAATCATGTGAAATGAGCCCGCTAAAAATCGCACTGCGACGCGTGCGACAGCACCGATTTTCGTCGTTGCAGTCGCAGCATGTGAAACAGCCTTTAGGCCATATGTGCCAAATCCCCTTAGATGTTTCAAATGCCAACGCTTCGGCCACAGTTCGCAGAGCTGCCGAGGCCGTCAAACCTGTGCGAAGTGCAGTGCCCACGAACATAATTCTGAAGCTTGCAAGAACACTCTCCACTGCGTAAACTGTGAAGGCGAGCACGCCGCGTACTCGCGGTCGTGCCCGTCCTGGAAAAAAGAGAAAGACATAGTCACAATCAAAGTTAAAGAAAACATATCGTACAAAGAGGCACGCAGGCGGGTTGCATACCTGCCAAAGCAAAGCTTTGCCGAAGTGGCGCGTCAGGGGGCAGCGTCGCAACGGCCTCCGGCGACTGTCCGACCCACAGGCAGTGAGTCGGCAGCTACGCCATCTGCCCCCGCGGCGGTTGCAGCTAGCGCTGCTCCGTCAAATGAGGGATCATCGACCCCGAAGGTTGGCGCAGCCGAGGCTACCCCGGCCTCCCCAGCCCCTTCCTGCGCTGGCAACAGCCGGCGCAGCCAAATCCCTCAGGGAGCCCCATCGACCTCCGGGTTGGTGGGCGCAGGGGTCTTGCCCTCCAAGGCGGGACCCCCTCTAGTAACTTCTCGCTCGCAAGAGCACGTGTCCGGCGCCTCACACGAGGCAATGGACACTACACCTACCCTCAAGGCGCACCAAGCGCCTAAGGAGCGGCGAGGCTCCCTCGAATGCTTCAGAAAAAGCAAAACCCCGATTACAGGGCCTCGAAAGGGCTTTGTAATCTAAGGCATCACTTCCGTTTCCGTACACACAGCACCAATTTACATTAAATATGGATACACAAATCATACAATGGAACGTCAGAGGTCTCCTTAGAAACCTTGATGATGTACAAGAACTGATCCACCAACACAATCCAAAAGTGCTGTGTTTACAGGAAACACACTTAAAACCACAACACACAAACTTTCTACGACCGTATGTCACGTTTCGGAAAGATCGCGATGATGCTATCGCATCATCGGGCGGTGTTGCCATTTCTATCCATAAGAGCATTGCATGTCAACTTTTACAGCTACAAACGCCTCTCGAAGCAGTGGCGGTTCGAGCTGTATTCCTAAACAAACTCATCACCATTAGCTCTCTTTACATACCCCCACATTACAAGTTAACGAAGCATGAATTCCAATCCTTTATTGATCAATTGCCAGAACCTTACGTTCTACTTGGCGATTTCAATGCGCACAGCTCCCTGTGGGGCGACTCTCGTGTAGATACGCGAGGTCGTCTTATTGAACAGTTCCTTTTTTCCTCTGGTGCGTGCCTTCTGAATAAGAAGAAACCCACATATTACTGTCTTGCAAACAATACATTTTCTTCAATTGATCTGAGCATAGTTTCTCCGTCCATACTGCCTGAACTAGAATGGGAAGTTACGGATGATCCTTACGGAAGCGACCACTTTCCCGTACTACTAAGAACACTTAAAGAAAACGAATATCCACCACAGGCTCCTAGGTGGAAGATTGACACAGCAGAGTGGGATAAATTCCGAAACTTAACTAGCATATCATGGGATGACATGTCCTCGTTAGGAATTGATGCTGCCGTGGAATATTTTACAGCCTTCATAATAGATGCTGCAACTAAATGTATATCACAAGTAAATGGCTTGGCATGCAAACGGCGTGTCCCGTGGTGGAACGAGGACTGTAGGATCGCTCGTAAGAAACAGAACAAAGCGTGGGGGTTGCTACGCGCCTCTCCCACTGCAGAAAATCTGTTTAACTATAAGAAAGTGAAATCGCAAGGCAGGCGAACGCGCCGACAGGCTAGAAGAGAGAGTTGGCAGAAGTTTTTATCCGGTATCAATTCGTATACAGATGAGGCCAAAGTTTGGAACAAGGTTAATAGGATAAAAGGGCGACAAACATATTCCCTTCCTTTGGTAAACACACAAGGTCAAACACTGAAAGATCAGGCAGACTCGCTTGGGGAACACTTTGAGAGCGTGTCGAGTTCAAACCATTATTCGCAATCCTTTTTGAAATACAAACAAATAGAAGAATGTAAGCCAATAATACGAAAATCCAGACAGAATGAACCCTATAACCGGCCTTTCAATATTGCTGAGTTGACAGCTGCCTTGAACACATGCAAAAGCACTGCACCGGGACCTGATAGAGTCATGTATGACATGATCATAAATTTACATACTGACACCAAACTTACACTACTCACACTTTTCAACGCTATTTGGGCTACGGGATACCTCCCATCCACATGGAAAGAAGCGATTGTGGTTCCTGTTCTTAAACAGGGCAAGGACCCTTCCTTGGCGGCAAGTTACCGTCCGATAGCCCTTACAAACTGTATTTGTAAGCTTTTTGAAAAAATGGTTAACCGCAGACTTGTACATTTCCTTGAACTCAGCAATATTCTCGATCCCTTTCAGTGCGGCTTTAGACAAGGGCGGTCCACAACCGATCACCTTGTACGCATTGAGGGAAACATTCGCGACGCCTTTCTACATAAACAATATTTCCTATCCGTATTCCTCGATATGGAGAAGGCGTACGACACTGCGTGGCGTTATGGAATCTTGAGAGACTTGTCGCGAATTGGCATCCGTGGCAATATGCTCTTCCTAATAGAAAGCTATTTGTCCAACCGTACATTCCGTGTGAAAGTCGGCAATGTATTGTCCCGACGTTTTATACAGGAAACTGGTGTACCCCAAGGAGGTGTACTTAGCTGCACGCTCTTCATCTTAAAAATGAACACGCTTCGTGCTTCATTACCGCCAGCCATTTTTTATTCTGTTTACGTAGACGACATACAGATAGGTTTCAAATCCTGCAACCTTACAGTATGCGAGAGGCAAGTACAACAGGGCTTGAACAAAGTATCCAAATGGGCAGATGAAAACGGATTTAAAGTGAACCCCAACAAAAGTTCTTGTGTGCTTTTCACTAGAAAGAGAGGGCTCATTGCAGAACCCAGTATCGAAATGTATGGTCAGCGAATCCCTGTGAACAAAGAACACAAGTTCTTGGGCATCATACTTGATTCAAAATTAACTTTTATTCAACACATAAAGAATCTCAAGGTCAAATGCTTAAAAACAATGAACTTACTGAAAGTGTTATCCCACACAACATGGGGCAGCGACAGGAAATGTTTAATGAATTTATACAAGAGCCTCATTCGATCTCGGTTGGACTACGGTGCCGTGATCTACCATTCTGCAGCCCCGAGCGCGCTAAAGATGCTAGATCCGGTCCACCATCTAGGAATCCGACTGGCCACTGGAGCTTTCAGAACAAGTCCCATTGAAAGTTTATACGTAGACTCAAATGAGTGGTCACTTCAGCTGCAGAGAGCATACATCAGCCAAACATATTTCCTGAAAGCCCAGTCTAATCCCCAACATCCATGTTTTAATACCATCAACGATATGACATATGCTACGCTCTTCCATAATCGTCCTTCCGTAAGACAGCCTTTCTCGATGCGTGTGAGGGAGCTTAGTGATGAAATGCACGTCCCACTACTCGAGCTCCGCCTAATGCATCCAGCCAAGCTGCTACCTCCTTGGGATTGGCAGCTCATAGAATGCGATATATCTTTCGTGCAAGTCACAAAGCATGCTCCAGAGATTGAAATACAAATGCATTTCCGGGAACTCCAGTACAAGTACTCCTGCACGGAGTTCTACACAGACGCATCGAAGTCACACGACGGGGTGTCCTACGCAGCCATCGGTCCATCCTTCTCGGAAACCGATGTACTTCATCCCGAAATTAGTATCTTTACGGCTGAGGCCTACGCACTATTGTCAGCTGTGAAGCATATCAGGAAATCAAAACTCCAGAAATCAGTCATATATACGGACTCCCTTAGTGTTGTGAAGGCCTTGATGTCATTCTCTAACCACAAAAATCCGGTAATTAACGAACTCTATTCCGTTCTGTGTAAAGCGTATATAGGTAACCAGCATGTCATCATATGCTGGGTGCCAGGTCACAGGGGCATCGAAGGTAACGTTGTGGCGGACCAGATGGCCACGTCAGTTGCATCGCATTCTGCTAATTCCACCGCTGCAGTTCCTGTCACAGACCTGAAGCCCTTCTTACGGAGGAAACTACGGAACCACTGGCAGCGCCTATGGGACGCGGAAACAAATAATAAGCTCCACGTGATAAAGCCACAGTTAGGATTCTGGCCCTCTGTAACAAAATCACGCCGAACAGATGTCCTATTCTGTCGTCTCAGAATAGGACACACATTTGGCACGCATAACTATTTACTCACTGAAAATGATCCTCCAACCTGCGGTAGATGCGGGGAGAGGCTGACCGTCCTCCACGTCCTCCTGGAGTGTCGGGAAGCTGAATATGAAAGAAAGAAACATTTTCCTTTAGCATACCGGCATCATATCCCCCTTCATCCCGCAATGCTACTCGGCCCAGAACCTTTATTTGAGACCAACGCCGTCCTAAGTTTTCTGAAAGATGTTGTCTTGCATGTTTTTAGCCCTTCATGTTCGTAGCGGGTCCTCTCTTCAGAGGATGCCGCTGCGATATCTCTTTAGTATAGCACATGCCTCTAGGCCCTTGTCTTTCAAGGGCTTTGTCGAGGCAGCAGTGCTGCAAGTAATTTTACGATCTTATATATTTTATAATTTGCATCATTCTTCTACGATGGATTTTAATCTTCATAGTATTCGTCATAAGTCATCGTCATAATTTTATAGCACGTAGATTTTACGCACTCTACAGCGAATATTTTTAGGCCACTTTACAGCCAAGTCACATCTTCCATAATACATCTTCAACATTACCACGTGTCATGGCGCTCTTTGGCCAAATCTGGCCCTTGCGCCACAAAACACCACATATCATCAACTCGGACGATCGTTGGTTCCGGCGCCTTCGCATGGGCGGCCATCATAGGCATAGCAGCCGGAGGATTCGCAGCCTCCGATTAGTCGACACTGGCGACGCGTCACAGCCTCTCACTGGTGCACGCCGGCGAACCTTCGCCTCGCTTCGGCGAATTTCTACCATCGGCAATAGACATAATCGCTGCACGTCCTCATGCTTCGCCCTGTTCCCGACCTACGCTTTTGACGCTTCGGCGCGTGCCGAACCTTACCGACGCGTGCCAGTGGTTGAGGTTTTAGAATTGTTCCGTCTTTGCGCGTGGGCGTTTGTGGCAAAGCGCAAAATCGATGCATTCTTTTGTTGAGGAAACCATTTAACGCGATTTCCGTTCTGCTCAGCGCCATATCAACTTTAACAGCTCTTTTCCTTGAAGATTGGCATGAATGTGGTAGATACAGCTTTACTGTGCAAACTAGGTGAAGCTCTCGAAATATTTTAATTGTGATAATAGAAATTAAATTGATCCAAACAGACAGCACAATCCAACTCAGACAGATCCAGCACGAAAGAAGCCTCACAATCAAAATTTCAACAAAAATGTGTCAACTTTATTAAAGCAAGATAAATTCCTCTAATGAGAGCGGCAGTATAGTACCTGACAAAATGGCAATACGCCTGATTAGGCCATCTCGTCAATGCTTCCGGAGTACAATCTGAGCCGGAGAAGGTTCGAGCAGTAGCGACTTTCCTGTACCTGAGTCTGTCAAAGACGTCCGGAGTTTTCTGGGGCTCTGTTCTTATTTACAACGGTTCGTGAAAGAATTTGCAGCAATCGCTCGACCACTCAACTTCGGAAGAAAAACGTGCCTTTTACGTGGGGTTCCCCTCAGGCTGCCGCATTTTCACGCTTTATCACGATTCTTACCAATCCATCGGTCTTGGCCCACTTGGACCCATCCGCGCCTACAGAGGTCCGAACCGATGCCAGTGGTTATGGGATCCGCGCCTTCTTATCGCAACGCCAACGCGTACATGATAGCGTTATAGCCTACGCTAGCCGGCTCCTGACAACTGCAGAGCGCAACTATTCGATTACCGAGCACGAATGTCTTGCTCTCGTCAGGGCTGTTTCTAAGTTCCTCCCATATTTATATGACAAGCCCTTTTCAGTAATCACAGACCGTCACGCGCTCTGTGGGCTTTCGTCGCTCAAGGATCCTACTGGCCGTCTCGGTCGTTGGGCCCCCGATTACAAGAATATCCCTACACAGTGACTTACAAGTCGGGACGCCAACACCAGGACGCAGATTGCCTCTCTCGCTACCCAGTTGAAGACGCGACCTCTACGTCTGATAGTGACACCGACGCCTATGTTCTCTCTGTTTTCCCCCTGCTCCATGTCGCCGACGAGCAGTGCGATTACCAGTCCTTGGGTATCATCATTGACCGCAAGTGAATTGGCTGGTGAATTCATGACAAGGAAATCATTGTCAAGTGAATTGTACTCGCCGACAGTTCCCTTCGTTTATTCACACTTCAAGACAGCGTACTCTACCACCGGAACGTTCAACTCGACAGCCCTGCATTACTCCTTGCGATCCCTAAACAACTTCGCTCGGCTGTTCTCTCCGAACTTCACGACCTCCTCAGTGCCGGTCACCTGGGTGCGTCACATATCAACGACCGGATCCACCGACGCTTCTTTTGGCCAGGGCTTACTCGCTCCGTTCTAATATACGTAGCTGCGTGTGAGAAATGCCAGCGACGCAAGACACCGTTGCCGCTATCCACTATGTACATTCAACCACTCAACATTCCCGCGGAATCATTCTTTCGGGTTGGTTTGGACTTACTTGGCCGTTTTCCTCTTTCTACCTCTGGGATCCGGTGGATCGCTGTGGCCACGGATTACGCCACGCGCTACGCCATCACCCGAGCGTTTGTACAAGCTGCGCCACAGATGTTGCTGATTTTTTTCTATGCGACTTGATTTTATTACGTGGAGCTCCGTGACAACTTCTCACAGACCGTGGCCGGATATTCCTATAAAAAATTATTGCGGACATTCTGTGCCACGAGGCACAAGCTATCCAGGTCATACCATCCGCAAACAAGTGATCTCACGGAGCATCTCAATCGCACACTCACAGATATGCCCGCGAAATATGTCTCTTCAGACCACACTGACTGGGACCTGGCTCTACCGTTTGTTACATTGGCTTATAATTCCTCGTGCCACGACACAGCCGGTTATTCACCATTTTTCCTTCTGTTCGGCCGAGAACCAGCGCTGCCGCTCGACACAACCCTCCCTGTTCACGCGGCACCGACGAGTGAATATGCACTTGACGCCATCGACCGCTGCACCCACACAAGGGAACTTGCCCTTGACCGCCTTCTGAAATACCACGAGAGTCAAAGACACTTGTACGACCAGCGACACCGAGACTTCCACTTCCCGCCTGGTTCTTCGGTGCTTCTATGGTCTTCGTCGCGTCAGGTCGGCCTGTCAGAAAAAGCTGCTGTCTCGTTACACAGGCCCATACCGAGTGCTTGGTGGCGTGACGCCCGTCACCTACGAGATTGCCCCTCACGCCCTATCAGATTCCCAGTCCAGCGATATCGTGCACGTTACACGACTGAAGCAGTGTCTCCCTCCAAGTGATGAGATTTAGACGGTCTGGGACGTCGCTTCTGCCGCCGGGGGATTATGCTACACGCGTGTGGTATTTGATTGTTTGAACGAGGCGCGCGGGTGCCATCACTCGAGAAAAGAGGAGGAAGAACGAACTGGGCTCGTGCTGTGAATGTAACCGGTCAGCGCGGCAACCGCTGTTGTAAATATAACCTGTATGCTTGTCTTACTGACTCGTCCTACGCGTAACAATATATTTACTACTAAGCGTACAGATTGGCTCAGAGTAGACCTTTACGCACCGTGTGTCCCAGCTAACGCTAGCGAAATCGTTCAACAAAAAGCGATATTTAAGAAACACGGTGCGAGATACAATTATAATACCTACGGTGTCCGGTTGGCGCAGATCTGGCAACGAAACCGTACGTTTTAATATCGTGTGTTGCACCATTCATTTTTATTCTTGCTGTTTTCATTGAATAGCTTGGATAACGTAAGATGACGCAGCCTATATAATGTTGCTGGATATTAAAGGAGCGTATAACTATCCACAGTAGGAGTCGCTAGGGGATATTCTTAAGCAAGATGGCATAGATAGGCATTTTGTAGAGTTGCTCGGGGATAAATATAGAAACAACGTATATGCCCGTTGCAGCTGCAGTATAGCTAACGTATGCAGCTGGTACAACCCAGCTGCATACGTTAGCTGAGGGTCACATGATCATTGTACGCTGTAGACAGAGTACAACTAGATAACAATAAGGGGACACACAGGCTTGCAAAGACATGTGGCAATGAAGCGACATAGGTGTACCTTAATTGCCGCGCTGTGGAATGAAGAATAGTGGTCTTTATTGAAGAAAACAGCAATTAATTGGCATAAATGATAAACGGTGAGGCTCACGCTCAGTCGTGCAATATAATAATGTGGGTGTTTAGACAAATGAACAAAATACTCAGACTACCACCAAGAAAAGCAGAGGATGAAGGGAAAGCGTTATGCGGCTGTAAAGAAACAGTGGCGACCTTGTGACAACAATGAATATGAGGTGCAGATGTGAAGGCCCCTTTGTGTAGTATTAAGGTGAAAATGGCTGAATACACAAGGCGAGAACCTTGAGCACTTTCTTGCAACAAAGGGTATCTTTGAAAAGCATCTTGTCAGCAACGTGTGTGTACAACGCATGTTATCACACAGATCATTTCTTTATTACAGTCGTATAGTAAAAATCAGTGTTACACTGATATCAGCTCGTTACGATTCAGTTACACCACTAATTAGACCCACGTATCAGTCATAGAAAATGCGTAGGCGCTCAAACTAAACGAGGCCTACGCAATTGTTCCGTGCAGTCATGACGCTGGGCATGTCGTGTGTTGTAATGTAACTATTGAATTGGGTAGTGACCGACCCAATTGTGACAGCCGTTTCCTTAATCCACCATTGCTCCGCTTACTGATTTGCTTACTGCCTATGTATATTCGGTTAGTTATAGCGGGTACGTAATGCATTCACATTACACAGTTTCCAAATGGCTATTGATACTTGCCTAGATATAGCCATAGGCACTACATTAACCCCTCCCCCGGAAGAGGAATTTAATGGAAGGAGCGTTCACAGTTGACACAGCGGCGTCTCGAAACCCCGTTGGTGGTCTGCAGTCAGGCAGCGGGAACTGCCTTTTATTTGGCACTTGCACAGGTAAACCGGGGCCAACAGTAGCCAAGGCTGCACCCTTGTCTTTTAATGTAACAATTGAACTGAATAGTCATGTACACGATTAGAACAGATAAGATTTTATACCGCCATTGCTGCGCTTACATGGTTGCCATCTTTACATGAATCTTTACATGCATTTCTTTACATGAATCGAGTACGTAGCCATATTCACGCTACATATTTGCCAATTGGTTTTGGATACTTGGCTAAATAAAGAATGTGAAATAGATAAATTACATGACAAAGAGAAGAAGTCATGCCACAGGATGCCACAATAAAACCAATGAAGCGACAACTATGACGTAACTACTCCTGTGCTGCGTTCTACAGTCGTCTTTGTCCACATTCGTGCAAATTCTTAATGAACCCGTTAAAATGCACGCCTCGCTAAATGTGGCGACGACCGGTAGTTGATTAAATGGCTGACTATGATGACAGGGACAATGAAAGAAAAATGTTGCTGGACAATGAGCATACTTAATTTTTTAATTTTTCGTTTTTTGTCTCCAGCCGCTCTGGCACCGTTGAGCGGACGACGCCCCCCGTTACGGAAACAGACACGCTGTTCCAGTCTGCGCTGGGCACAAATGAACGCGGGAACGAGCCTGTGGGTTCTCATTTCACAGGCAGAAAGAGTTCAACACTTGCCACGCGCAAACCAGTGGCCATCAACGATACGAACCTGGAAGATGCCGTTTTATAGCTAAGTGATGACGAGAGCTAAGTGCCGCGTCGCACCTTGCTTCTAGCAGCCATTGGTGCTTCATTTTGAAGGCTCCCTAGGACTAGGGAAATGGAGAAAGCCAAGAGCCTATTTGTGCGAAAAAAGCTCGTAGTAAATTTTCATTCGCTCCTTTCCTTGTCGTATTTCCGAAAAAAAAAACTTAATGTGATTTATTTACACCTCTATGTGCGTATTACTATATTGTCACATATTGCCTACCTCTTTTCTTCGGAGCGCAGTACCCTAAAAAGCAGAAGGAACTGGAGGTATGCTAAGTGTGTATTGAAATTGGCGAACAAATAAATGATGAAAATACATTAAAATTGCATGAACATTTCGGAATCCACGCGATGCAAAACCTCACTAGGTGGTGTAAAGAGCGCTGTAAAACTAACGGCTATGAGTAAAATTTTGCTTACGTTTATCCTATGGAAATTGCATTGTAACTGAATACTTATATTCATACACAAGAAAGGGGGCGACTCTACTGTCCTGCAATTCTTATGTTGTGCATTACACGGCTCAGAAGCTGTGCCAAAATGCAAATTTTAAATCAAGCGTATGCGCAATGTGACACGTGAATGCAGCGATGTCACGATGACGAAGGCGATGCGTGATGCTTGTCAACGGAAGAATAGTGATGGCAGGTGTATGAACAGAAAAGTATGGCACGTATCAAGCAACATTTAGAAATTATGTACGTCTTGCAACACAATACTCCGTGTACTGCCGAGCATATCACAAGATACGCTAATTTCAGTATAACCAAAAATTGAATTATTGTATTTTCGTTCAGTTGCATGTCTGACAGTATACAGTTGATAAAGTGATGTATCCGAAAAGTATTAAGTTTCGGAACATTCTCCAAACATTAGAAGCCATCGAATAACGAATGGAATATTGCATTAGTCAGTTTGAGGAACAAATAAAGTAAGATAATATTCAAATGTTATGCGCAACATTGCACTTTATACTCAGCGCTATCCTTTCCCTTTTGTTGCCTCTTCTGAGCAGCTTGTCGGTGCTGACTATATTGAATAAACGCAAGCCTACCACCAACTATCACACTAAGCACTAAACTGCTTCCAAATGCCCAACTATTTCTACCGCTACGCAGTGCGAGCGTCCCATGATTGCACCTTGATACTGTCGTTGTCGCGGCCTTAAGTTTGTTGGTACATGGTGCTGACGCTGTATAACGTTTCGGGAAGAGAGGTGAGCATTTCTTCTTGAAACGCGGACGAGAGTAGCATCGGTGCGCAGTGAAGGGTGGCTGAGAAAGCGAGTGCATACTTGCTCGCAAAGGCGGTGTGGTACAGAACCTATACGCAGTGATAAGACCTCAGCAGACTAGAACCGTGTCCGTTCACATGTGCGAACAAATATTTCGAGAAAGCATTTCCAACAGGAACAGTTTGGTTCGTTGCGCGATGTCGGTGATAGAAGCTACTTTAGGTGAGGGAAATCTATGCTGTTTGAATGCCACAGGCTTAAACTGAGTGACGCATTCTCCGGTGTATGTTTCTCAACTTTGTCATGTTCTTATTAATGACAATGTCATGTTCTTCTTCTTAATGCTGATGAGCCGCATACGGGGTTGGAGTGCGCTGTCACTCTGGCAATCCTTACATCGTCGTAGGAGGGCGCAACAGAATCCCTTAAGCATGCCGGCATCGCTGGACCACAGCTGACCCGGTGGATGTGAGCCAGCTCATCCATACCTGTCCGTAAGTACTGGAAGATAGGGAGTGCTGTCTTTCCTAGGCGAGGATGCAGGCAATAGACCCAGTAGCCTACAAGACATGGAGGAACTCAAGCGCCTATGCGCGAAGTCTCCTGAACCTTGTAGATTCCGCAGGTTTGCCCTTATATTTCACAATTTTAGGCTCCTAGGTGCATCCTATAGGACTAAAAGACAACAACGACCACAACAAAAAGTTAACAGGAAAACCCTGTTTATATTTCGCGACAAGCGTAGCCGCCATCTGGTGTTTGGTCTTTGCCACAGTGGAAAGGTTATTGCTGATTGCTTCGATGAGAGCGCAGTTACCTCCATTGGAGAAATTCAAAGAAAAGTTTCTGAAGTCAATGAAGTTTGCAGGCTTTGTTCCCTTATTGTGGTAATGTGATTTCTTCTCGAATTGTTGGCAGAATTCTGAAAAGAAATCGGTAGAATCAATCAATCAAATATTTAATTAATGAATCAACCATTCTTTTAACGTACCCAAGATAGACGTGGTGCTGTTAGTACTGGCGAACGTGAGAATTGGTATAACATACATGCGCAAAACAATGTACAGATATCGTTCAATGCAGGAAGCGCCCGCATGCATCGGAAGTTTGTCGAATGTTATAGATAGTTATCTCCTCTGCCTGTTGTCGCAGAACCTTCTGTAATCATATTGTATACGCGACGCGAATTGTGCAGTACTTTCTGCAAGAAACACTGGTGCCAGCGATTACTATGCAGCACTCGATGACTGATGTGTAAAAGCCGACGCGCTTGACCCGCTGATCAGATTTTCGACCACCGCCGACTGTGTTCTTCGCTATCATTCTCATTTGAGCGTATCCTGTTTCGCTGGTTCGCTCAATAACTAATTATTTTCGCCATTTGCAGTTATGCCGTTTTGATCCCGTGCGCTTAACCTTTCCTACTACGCGACATCTGGTGGAGGTGTGTCGTGTTCGTGTACCGGACGCCCCCGACTAGCCTTGATCAAATCCTGGACCGCGAAGAAAACACCAACGTCATCCCGAACCATCTAGGAAGCTACAGGCTAAAACGCCTACCCCGCACCACTACCCTGCACCCAGATGTCAAGTAGTAGTAACGGTCAAGAACACAGTAGCAAAACTGCGAATGGGGAAACTAATCCTTCATTGGGCGAACCTGTGCCCAGAAAAACAGGCTACACGCAAAAAAAACGATAGTGGCGATCACACTCGACGGTCGTCGAAAATACGATCAACGGGCCAAGCACGTCGGCTTTTATACATGAGTCACCGAATGCTCCAGAGTAATCGCTGGTGCCCGCGTGTCGTGCAGAAAGTTCTGACAACAGGCAGCGAAAGAGCCATCCATATCGTTCGAGAAATTTGCGATTTATGCGAGTGCGTCCTGTGCTGAGCGATATTTGTTAGACGGAGAAAAGCGGTCAGCCAATAAAAGTAAAGAAGTGCATGGGTCAATATATATATATATATATATATATATATATATATATATATATATATATTATGAATCTAGAACGGATAAAACAAATGGACAATGGAGCTTAAGGGAGCTTCGGAGTAATTTTTTGTGGTTCTAATTGCAGAAAATGAAGGAAAATCAGTAGACGAAGAGACAACTTGTCGCTTGAGCTAAACTTGAGCTAAACGTATAACATCCGCATTACGCGTGCGTTACACTAAGATTTGTACTACGGCACAGGTATTATTTCGTGCTCTAAACTTGGTATTTATGTTTGCAAGATCTAGCCCTCGGAGCGTTAGCCAGCCTCACTTAAAGCCATAGTGGGCGGATATGGAACATCCTTTTTTGCGCGACGGCGTCACGTACCACGTGACCTTAAGAGAAGAGACACGTCGCTAATAAACCATCGCATCCTACCTAATTAAATGACGGCTGGAAGAATAGCGACCCTCTAACTGAATAAACGAGACAAGGGGAACCCAGAGGATCGATTATGTCGTCATGTGGAATGCGAGGGTTTATAAGCCACGTGCATACTCTCCTGAGATCACGTGTAAGGTGACGAAAACGGGCAAAAAGTATGTACCACATCCACCCACCATGCCTCTTTGTGGCGCTGGCTAACACTCCTAGGGCTAGATGTAGCAAAGTGCAAAGCACGAGTAATGCGGAGGTTGTGGGTTCTCTGCGCTTGTTGTTCCAAATTGAACCAAAATTAATTTCCCCGATGCTTTCCCTGGCTTCAGTGCCTGTTGGCTCTATGCTGTCATGATTATCAAAACCCTGTTTTCGGTCCCCCTTCTACGATCGTTTACACACACACACGCACACACACACACACACACACACACACACACACACACACACATATATATATATATATATATATATATATATATATATATATATATATATATATATATATATATATATACACCAGACAAAGATGCAGGCACAGGAAAAGGTCTAGACAGCGCAGTTATTTTTCGCAGGATTGTTATATCAACTTTATCCATTATTTCTGTAAAATGAGAGGCCATATGCAAACTTGAATAATAACGTTCAGTCATCCTTCGTGCTTCTGTAGTCCAGGTTTTCTTGATGAAGCGCGAAATAAGACATGAGCTGTTTTAACGGCGGACTGGCCTGGAGCACTGATTGCGGTTTATAGAAACAAACTTCCGGTGAACTCGGTTTACTATGTCTTTTTAGACCAGCAAGTACTGTTCGTAACGAAGGTGGAATATTCCAGCGGAGGCCAGCATAGGTATGTGTACAGCTTCAGAAATACACCGATATTTCGGAACTCCGGATAGCATATGCGCAAAGGCGCCAGATATATTTTTGCTGCTCAGAATGTTTCACATGATTCAGAAGCTTTGGGACAATATAATGCCATGGACCACCCTATAGAGGAACAAATGGACTGATTTATAGCATTGTGATTTTAGAGGTGTATGTTTAGCTATATTTCGGAGGGCTAGGCTATGGTCGCCAGGGCAGCAAAACTGGTACTTGAAAATAGGTATAAACTTATTTCAGACGCATTCAATGAAGTCATAATTAGGCTCGTGCGTTCCACTCGAAAGTACACATGTATGCTCTAGTATTGAAAGGCACACAGTGGAATACAATTTCCGAGAAGCAACAGGGGAATGTAAGTCATGTGAAATACGACAATGTCAAGAGCGAGAAGAACGCGTTCTTTCGTATATTTAGCTTGTGAAGAGAAACTAAGCGCTGTTGTCAAAATATACACCAAGATTTTTCATTTATGTCCCCCTGGACAGTGGAGCATTCAATAGGGTGTGTGGACATTGCGCATGGCAAGTTTCCCTCGTATAACCTAAGTTCATAGTTTTGGAAGCATTTAACAGTAACTTATTGTTAGGAAATGTCTTCTTGGAGGCCTAGGAACTCATAAACACTGTTGAAAGTTTTAAACATATTAAGGTCATCAGCATATTGAAATAATGAAGAGTTTCGAATTGCAGACGAAATGTCATTTGTGCACAGTAGGAAGAGAAGAGGGCCAAGAACAGATGCTTGAGGAACTCCGTTAGTGACCTCATAGCTAATGGAATTCGGTCCAATAATCCCAACGCAGCACGATATATTGCATAGGTAATTTGATACCAGAGCCTGTAGGGCGAAGGTATGTCCATTTACACGAGCTTTGTAGCAAGTAGCTCAAGGCAAACAACATCAAATGCTTTAGTTAGGTCAAAGTAAAGAGCGCCTGATTAGCCACTAATGTTTACTACACTAGAAGCATACACCAGAAATGTGGTAAAAGTAATTGTTTTGTGACGCCCTGATACTAATCTATGCTCTTCATCTGTTACCGTGCTCTTAGCACTAGCAGAAAGAAGGAAATGTAATACCGATTGAAAACACATTTGAGGCAATGCAGGGGATCGATATAGGCTGGTAATTAGTAAGGGCACGTCTAGCACCCGATTTCTGAACAGGTACCCTTGCTACTTTCCAAGGGCTAGTAAACGTACTAGAATTAGGGGAACTGTTAAAGATGCTTGCCAGAACAGGGACAAGTGTGGTTTCGTACATCTCAAGCATTTCTGGAGGGATTCCATCACCGCCAAAAGAAAGGGGATGCTTTAGGTGCTTAATAGATTTCAAAACAAGTTTTTCATTGAGTGATATACGTATACCTTGTACCCGGCTTAGAATTAACGCTACTTGAGGTAGTTGCATCTTTTACACCTAACACAGAACAGAAATGTTCAGCGAAGGCACCAGCAGTATTCGAGACAACATTGCCTGTTTCATCAACAAGTCTACATCTCAAGCACTCTCTTTAGTAAAGGGAGAACGCAGGTCGCTCCAGAAATATCTTTATGTAGGTGTCATGCTGGCTTCAACACGCTAAATGTGGTCGTAGTGATCATTCTTGCAATAAAATTTGCAAAAACAACGACAGCTCCTAAATTCAAGTTTTCGCTTATGTTGGCCTGTTTGCCCGCTTTGCGCAATCAATCTTTCAGTTTCATTGCTGCTTTGAGTTCTTTGGAAAAGTAATGAGAGAACGTTCCCCTTTTCATCTATTTTGCAGGAATGGATATGCGCATGTAATCATCAATGACTCTGGGAAGCAAATTACCCTTTCATCAACGTAATATGTCCCAGTACGAACCACCAGTCAGTGTTTTTAAGGTAACGATTCAAACCAACGTAGTCTCAAAGGTAAATGTTGAAGCTGCTCTGATCGTCACCGTAACGGGTGCAGCGTTTCTGAGCCACCAGGGTCAAAGAAACTATTAAAGGAGGATGGAACTTTAGCGTAACCAGATGAAGGCGGCTACGCACGAAAGAAACATTAGCGTGATTCATGAGACAAAGGTTTCGAACATTCTCATAGCAGTTCTCATTGAAGTTTAGCTGCTGCATGCACTTAAATCAGATAAAGGCAAGTCAGCTGGAAATTTTTCGAGAAATGTACTACAAAAATTGTGGCAAGCACAATTTTGTTAATGCTAGAAATTCCTGGCAGATTAATATCCTCAGTAATTTATACTTTTTGGTTTCAATTGAGTCCAGGAGAAGACCGAATGCAGTAAGAGTTATGTCAGGTGCTATATAGAATGCACCAAGTAACATGCCTTCAACGCCTGAACAGCAGATGTCCGTACAAACAGCCTCACAATCGCACTCAAAGTCTGTGTGATGGACACGGTCTACCGTGCTATGAACACCGATAGGGACTACAACACCTTTCTCCTTCCCAGCGGAATAATGTCAACCCATATAAATTATGCTTTAGTCAGAAGGAAACTACTAAGTAGGTGCAGTGCCACGTGATAGGTTTTGACTTAGACATAGTATAGAATGAGCAGAAGAAGCATTATTTGAGAAAAATACGTCGCTCATTTTGGTGCGCAGCTCTAGAACATTTTTATTTTCGTACTACGCTGCATACGTATGCTGCGTCACTTATACGGAATTCTCTTTTAGTAAAATTATTAATGATAATACTGAATAACAAAATCGTTATATAGGAATAGCCGGCTCTAACAGTGCCCTAGTTTCCCACGTTTCTACATCTAAACAAACAAGGATAATAACGATGACGACGGTGATGATGATGGCGAAAACGGCAACTGTTGTTTTGCTCGAAAAAATAACATACTAAATACAACAAGTAGCTTGAACGGGCTTTATCAGCAAATCACCGTTTTCATTGCTTTCTTTATTTAAGCAGTGAAATAAACAAATTTGCCAACAACAAGGCTTCCTAGCACTCGCCTGCAAGGGAAAAAGCATAGCTAGACATGTGAATTTTGTAGTTTGCACGCACAGTAAGCGCACTTCATAGTGAATATAAAAGAGAGAGAGAGGGCACACTAATTCACAATGTATAAAGGAAATATCATCAAATACAGAAGGAAAACAAATCACAAAGCCGTCACAGTGCAAGCATAAAGCAGTGTCACAGTTACAGAGTTTTAAGTCCAGTCTTCACAAAAATACTACATAACAGACACATCATACGTAAATATTGCATTGTACTTGTCACCAAATTAAAAAAGATTATACGGATACCCCACACTGTAGGAAACGGTGTAAATGAAGCTTTCTGTGCTGTCTGTTTTGACTGACGGTGATCAGCGGTGGTGTTGAGGCAGAATGCTTCATTTCTTCAGCGTTTAGTGCAAAATGAGAGTGGCGAGTTGATGTTAAAGGTCATCTTGGGCGCAACACCGCTGTATGTCCACGTAGTACACAGCACACATGGCGAGACGTGTTTGCTTGAGGCGTTGTTAGATAGTGGTCCTAAACTCAGAGAAGGTTCGCATTGTCATCGCCTCACGAGGCTCGTCGCATCATGGAGGCTGCACGTGCGAAAACTACTATCGGAATAAGAAGCATGTCATTGTGGAGAACTCCGTGTTAGTTTTGACCCCCTCTCTAAGTACACGAACATTTCGGTATTTCGCCCCCGTCGAAATGCCGCTGTCGCGGTCGGGATCGAATCCGAGTCCTTAAGCAACGTCACAGCGGCAGAGCTAACGCGGCGGGCATACAATTGTTGATTTGACGTTCGGCCTCTTAAGTACTTTCACCTATAGCCTTTAATGCTTTAGTACGGCTTTGCATCTACGCGCCCTGCATCAATTGCATGCTAGACATATTTGCACGGTGTTTATATTCAGAAGTTTGCAGAAACATACCATACCGTACCTCGAAACCACTGCTGTGTCTAGCGGTAGCACTTTTCGGCCTACTTCAATCGTATTTTTAATTTACTGCCCTCCCCAATGCAGACATGGGAGAGAACAGTGTCAATTCACTCGTTTCGTCACTGTGATGGTTCTACCAAGCTTCTACCAATATTTTGACTGCTCTCGATCTCTACTTCCTCTCTCAATTTCTCTTGGCTATTTCCCGTTAGTATAACGGTAAACCCTGCGTTTTCTGCTATGCTTTTGAATAGCATCAGGGATGATTACAGCTATCAATAGCATATTGTGGCGACGTCCAAGGAACACTAGAGGGAATTTTAGTGACTCGATTCTATCGGAAAATTGGCGGAAGTAGGGACACGACAAACAATGGAGGTGTTCAGAAACAAAGTGCTGAATAGGAGTTCAGAAAGTTTGGTGATGGGAATTCTTCGTTGGTTTTTCCTTTTTCCTTTCCTTCCTTTTTTTAAACGTAGATAAGACATTAGGCAATATATTAACAAGAGCTCGGTGGTGCAAACCACAGCCCGTCCGAAAGGAGACGCTCATATAGTCCATCCATTCATCCATCCGTAAAGGTCCAAACGAACCCCTCGCGTCGCCTTTCCTCTGTGCCACGCTAATGCCATGCATATGCGCGTTCTAAACGACCCCCCGACGCGGCGTGCAAGACAGCGACACAAGCAGCAGAAAAGTCGAACGAAGAGGCAAAGAAAGGTTCGCTTTAAGGTAAAGAATCTGGAGGAAACAGTTTAAATATTTTGATACTGCAGTCTCGGATACATCTTTGGAGAATTTGAGATGGTCCACATAACATTCACTTTCTCATTGTAGTCCTGTTATTCAGCGTGCTTGTTACTGTAATGCTCGTTCAAACTCAAGCGTACACTTATTCAGATAATACGAATTATGCTACTGTGGCGGGGACATCACCAGCACAAGGCCTTAAATAGGCTGACAGTTTGAAATAGTATCGTGTTAAAAATAGAGTAGTCGGCGAGTTCGAACATACACATGATTTGCAATGCATAAAGACGGAGAGAAAATGGTAGGGAGAAAACTAGCGCTTTGCTTGAACTGAATGTTCTTACTATTAGTAAAAACACCTATTACGTCAAACTATTAGAACTGTAATGAAGAAGAAGAGCACAAGGCCGAGGCCAACCAGATCGTCTGTTCCATGCCTGCAGTGCAACCAGTGGGCCAGCCGGATCGCCAGTGCTTAGCACGAGTGTGAGCCATTCGGGCAATCAGCTGTTCCTGTTCTGGCTCACCTGCCTTCTCGATTACGAACAGACGCTACCGTCTGAACTGTTCAATACACTCCATTACAATTGATGGAAGGTGCGGGGTATTCAAGAACATCTACACCCTGGAACTCCGGTCTCGGATTCGCCTCCCGTCATGTCTGACTCACCCCAGCCGAAGTCACCACCACCATCCTTTGCCTGCTCTGGCGCTGTACCGCACGGCCATCATGCCGTTTTCAGTGGTACGGATGGGCAGGACGTCAATGACTGGATGTCTACTTACGAACGGGTGAGCTTGCATAATCGATGGCACGATACCGCCAAGTTAAATGCCATCATCTTCTACCTTGCAGGAGTGACTCACCTGTGGTTTAAAAATCAGGAAGCCGACTTTCAGTCCCGGTCCATGTTCAAGGCCAATTTCGCTGAAGTGTTCGGTCGCCCTGCCGTCCACAGGTTGAGCGCCGAGAATCGGTTACGAGAGCGAGCGGAACAACCCGGTGAAACATTCATCTCTTATATCGAGGAGCTTCTCGTTCTATGCAAACATATGGATGCTTCTATGCCCGGAAATGACAAACTGAAGCACATTTTTAAGGGCATCTCCGATAACATTTTCCAAATGTTGATCGCCAAGAGTCCGCGCACCGTAGGAGAGCTCATAAACGTGTGCCAAAAGTACGACAAGTTGAGGAGGCGGCGCATATTGACCAGGCGCCTCTCAGCGGCTGACGAGGCCCTCTGTTCCATGACAGCCTTCTCTTATCGCTGCCCCCCCCCCTGCTCGCACAAATCCAAGCTTTCGTACGGGAGGAAATTGCACGTCAGCTTTCTCTACTACCCTTCGCTGCGCTACCCCAACAGCATCCGCTACCGTAACAGCCTCCTACACAGCTCGCCCCTACGCTCCGGCGTGTTGTTGAAGACCAAGTTGCTGAGGCTCTACCAATGCAGCATCAGCAGTACCCTGTCGCCGCGCCACCTACTTACGCATCCGTTGCCGCGCAGCCTCCTCGTCAACCACTAGTTGCGCTACATCCACGGCCGCTACCACCCGTTCGTCATCCCGTTCATCAACCTGCTCCTGCGTTTGCTAATCATTGGCGCACACAGGAACACAGGCCCATATGTTATGCCTGCGGTATTCCCGGCCATGTTTCACGACTCTGCCGCCGCCGCATGCTGCACTCTGATGGGTTTGTGCAGCCGCCTCCCTACGCCGACGTGAAACCTTGCCACGACACTTAATTTCGTCGGCACTCGAACAGGCCACCAGCCGAACAACCGGTGCTCACACGTCGTCCAACTTCCCCGCGTAGCCGCTCGTTGTCCCTCATGCGTCGGTGCCCTTCACCCACGCAAGAGGAAAACTAAGCGCTGCAATTCAGGAGGCAGGAATTGCGTCGCCATCGATCTGTACATGTCCGCCATTGTCGCCTTCGAACTTTGTCGACCTTACTGTTGACGGCCTCCCTACCGTTGTGCTAATTGATACTGGAGCAGCCGCGTCTGTGCTAAACGAACGCCTCTCTCGCGCTTTACGAAAAGTTACGACGCCACTTTCTGGGTTTTCCCTTCTCACATCAAGCGCCCAGCCAGTTAAGCTTTCAGCAGCATGCACAGCTAGAGTTGTTATTCAGGGCGTTTTCTACATTGTGGAGTTTGTGGTGCTGCAGTTCTGCTCTCAGGACGTGATACTTTGGTGGGACTTTCGCGAAATAACGCCTTCATCAAATGTGCACGTGCTGAAGTCGAATTATCGCCTCTGCGTGACGAGCCCCTCGTCGGAGCCACCTCTCTTCCAGCTAAGCTAGTCCTTCGGGAAGACAGCGCCATACCACCGTACTCGTCTGCCGTTGTTCCCGTCTTCTGTGGCGCTGTCCTCTTCCCTCCTTCGGAACTTTTCATAACCCGCAAAGATGTTCCCCTCCCTTTCGCCACGCTTGATATTTCAGCCGGTTTCAGCGCCATCGTTGTCTGCAATCCGCTTCCTATAGCCCTGACTGCTCGTTGCGGCGAAACACTTGGCCATGTTCGGCCTCTTGATGACATGTTTCTAACCGACGTGCCGGATGCTTCGTATGCAGAGCTAACTGACTTCTGTGCACTTTCCGCTTCTGCTGCGCCAGCACCTGACTTATTCACACCTTTCATTGCTGATGGTCTTACTTCCGAGCAGCGCTCCCAGCTTCTTCACCTGCTTGCCCAGTTTCGCCCTTCTTTTGATGTCGCTCAGCATACTCTGGGTCGCACGTCAACCGTCAGCCACCATATCGACACTGGCTCCAACGCGCCATTGCGGCAGCGCCCGTTCCGCGTATCGACCCAGCAGAGTCAGGTGATCAGTGAGCACGTGGACGACTGCTTCAGCACGGCGTCATTCGGCCTTCCAATAGCCCGTGGGCATCGCCGGTGGTTCTCGTCACAAAAAAAAAAAGATGGATCCATTCGGTTCTGCGTCGATTATCGCCGTCTTAACATGATAACGCGAAAATATGTCTACCCTCCACTGCGCTATGACGACGCTCTGGCCAGCTTGCAAGGCGCTGAATTCTTCTTTTCGTTCGATTTACGCTCGGACTACTGGCAGGTCGCGATGTCAGCAGTTGATCGCCCTGAAACTGTATTTATTACTCCCGATGGTTTATACGAATTTAATGTGATGCTATTTGGCCTATGCAATGCGCCTGCTACGTTTGAACGAATGACGGACAATATCTTGCGCAGCCTAAAATGGAGCACGTGTTTATGCTACCTCGACGATATCGTTGTGTTCGCCCGGATTTCAGCACGCATCTTCTTCGCCTTAAGCAAGTTTGGACGTTCTTGACCAACACAGGCCTGCAACTGTACCTGAAAAACTGCCAGTTCGCCGCGCGCAAGCTCATAATTCTAGGTCACGCCGCATCACAAGACGGCATTTGCCCCGACCCATCAAAACTTCGCGCTGTGGCAGAGTTTCCTAAACCTAAGACACTCAAAGAACTCTGCGCCTTCATCGGCCTCTGTTCTTACTTCACATGCTTTGATTGCAATTTTGCTTCGTTTATATCACCTCTCACACAACTCGTAAGTGGCGCCAACGAACTATCCTCCTGGTCTCCTGCATGCGATGCCGTGTTCGTCACCTTACGCCGTCTATTGACATCTACGCCGTCTATTGACTGCGACACTACGACCACACCGCGCCAACCGAAGTGCATACCGATGCGAGTGGTATTGGCCTTGGCGCTGTCCTTGCGCAGCGCAAGCCTGGCTACTCCGAGTAGGTCGTTGCTTAGCCAGTCGTGCATTGACCAAAGCGGAGCGCAAATACAGCGTCACAGAAAAAAATGCCTGTGGCTTAGCTAAGGTTAAGCCCAGGATGCGAAGCATACTAGCCTTTATTTTAGTTGTTGAACCACTGTTTAGCCTGGTGAACTGCTGTTGCTTGGCTATATTTGGTTCGGCTAGACGAAGAAACAACTCATGCGTTACTCTGCTTCGCCTTCAAGAGTGGAACGCGACAGCGTTCCCGTCGACCCGCCAAGGGGTGTAAGACAATGGGCTACGGCGCAGCGACTACGCGCCCCGCATTGGACGCGGTGAGCGTCGAGCAACGCAGCGTTCGGCGCGGCAACGAAATGTGCGCCTGAGCAAGCGACGCACGTTTCTAAGGCAACACCGCATTCACTAGAGGCGCTTTTGTACCGCTTTGAAGCATCGTACTCGTGGCTCAGTGGTAGCGTCTCCGTCTCACACTCCGGAGACCCTGGTTCGATTCCCACCCAGCCCATCTTGCAAGAGCTGAGCCAAAGCCACCTTAGAAACAAGCGCAGCTGCTTATATACCGCCGCGAGCGACGGCGCGAGTTGGAGCCCCGTTTCTCCTCTGTCGTGACGTCACGGTGTCACGTGGTATTGAAGGCGACACCGCCGCGCCTGAGGAGCTGGGTTGAGCTCTAGTAATATGCTTCGCATAAAAGAATGCCTGGCCATCGTTAGGGCACTCGGGATGTTTTGCCCTCATTTATACGGCAGGCCTTTCCATGTGGTTACCTTTGCTGGTTAGCCCCTTTAAAAGGCTTGTCTGGACGCCTTGCCCGCTGGGCTCTGCGCATTCAAGTATACGCTCAGGTCGCGAGCACACTGACGCTGACGTTCTGTCCCTCTCTCCGCTGCCAGCCGACACGGCCTCCCTCTCCCCCATTCAGGCGGTATCCTTGGACGACATCGACACCTTCGCATCAGAAAAGCGCAAAGATCCTTGGGTGGCCTCTCTTTTCGACCTCCTTTCTGGCTCGCCTGCATCTCCCATCTCCCGCTCCCTGAGTCGCCTGGCTGCCCATTTTGCTGTTCGGGATAACCTCTTGTATCGACGCAACTACCAGCCCTATGGTCGCAAGTGGCTTCTGGTTATCCCTTGGAATTTGCGTTCCGACATGTGCGCGTCTTTCCATACTGACCCACAATGTGCGGACGCAGGCGTTTTGAAGACGTATGAGCACCTGCGGCAACGTTACTACTGGCGAAGAAAGTTTACTTTTGTCCAAAAGTTTGTCCGTTCGTACCCGCCATGCCAACGCCGCGAATCTCCGCCTCATCCGGCCCACGGTTTACAGTAGCTTCCGTGCCCTGCTCGTGCCTTCGACCGTGTTGGAATTGACCTGTACGGGCTACTACCGCTAACACCCGCTGGCAAACGATGGGGTATTGTCCCAGTTGACCATTTTACGCGCTATGCTGAAACTGCTGCTTTACCTGCAGCGACCGCCAGCGACGTTGCATCCTTTCTGCTCCATCGTTTCATTCTGCGTCATGGCCTACCTCGAGAGCTGCTCAGTGATAGAGGCCGTGTGTTCTTGTCGCAGGTGGTTGAAGCTCTGCTTCCTCAATGCTGCATAGTTGACCGGACGACCATGGCGTACCATCTTCAAACTGACGGGCTTACGGAGCGTTTCAATGGCGTCCTTCGTTATATGCTCGCCATGTACGTTTCATCGGAGCATACAAACTGGGACCTCATCCTCCCATTTGTTACGTGCGCATATGATACGGCTACACAAAGTACTACAGGATTTTCTCCATACTTTCTTCTCTACGGTGGCGATCTTTCGCATACCATCGATACGGTTTTGCCTTATACACCCGAAACGTGAGAGTGTGCTCCAGTTTCAGCCATCGCCCCATACGCCGAGGAATGCCATCAGTTAGGCCGAAAGTTCACCTCCGCTGACCAGCAACGGCAAAAAGCCAATCGTGATGGCGACACTACGAATCCGAACTTCGCTCCCGGAACACTTGTCTTGTTGTCTGTGCCTTCTACCACGCCTGGACTTTCGACAAAACTTCTCTGGCAGTATGATGGACAATACCGTCTCGTCGAACGCACCTCTCTGGTGAAATATGTCATAGAGCCGCTTACACCGACATCCGACAAGCGCCGCCGTGGACGGGATGTTGTTCATGTTCACGGCCTGAAACAATTCTGACCCGCTCGTCTCCACGTCGTAAGTCGCCAGGATGGCTCCGATTTTGCACCGGGGTAATTGTAGTGAAGAACAAGAGCACAAGGACAAGGCCAGCCGGATCGTCTGTTCCATGCCTGCAGTGCAAGCAGTGGGAAAGTCGGATCGCCAGTGTTTAGCACGAGCGCGAGCCGTTCGGGCAACCAGCTGTTTCTGCTCTGCGTCACCTCCCTTCTCTATTATGAACAGACGCTACCATCTGAACTGTTCAATACACTCCATTACAGAACTATTACTTCAAACCCTTGCCTTTGCTTCGAGTTGACAAATTCGACTTTGCCCAGCCCTTTGCTAGTTTTCTGTATAGCTCAGATGATAGAGTGGCTGCTACGAAAAGGGGTGGTCCTGGCTTCGAGTCCAGGACCAGGACGAATTTTCTTCAACTGCGAGGCTTTTCTTTTAAGGAACCTGTATGGGTTTCCATTGTAGCAATTGCTACGATTGGGTGAATGTCAAATTTTGCCCTTTAATAATTACTTCTCTCCACTTGTAAGAGCTATTACTTTAAAACCGTTGCGTTCTCAGAATTCAGCTTCCATTAAAAGGAATATGCCTTAACAACATGCCTTCACTCCACCCTGTGCAAGTGGATGTAAAACGAAACTGTTGCCGACGTTGTACAAGCACAAACAACGGTAGGCAAATACAACCACCACAAGTGACATTCGACATTAGACAAGCACCAGCACCCCGAATGAGATTAGGCGACGTTAGACAAGCGCCACCCCAACAACCGGCATACGTCACGCGCGCATGCATGTGTCCGAAAGTGAGGCGTACATCCTCATTCTTCTACGCCCTCTTACAAGCGCAAGTGCTTATTGAAGTAACCAGATTTTTCCAACTAAATTGCGTCAGAAATTCGTGAAGTACGGCTAAGACACAAACTTCAGAAAAGATAGATTCGGATTGTAATTCAAATATACGAGAAAACCAAATTGTGTTACGTGGAAACTGAAAGACCAAGTCATTTTCCAGCTGACGTTTGAGGGTTGCCTGAGTGGCAGCGGCCGCTAGGTGGCGCTGCCTTTTTGTGGGTTTGCACGAGCCAGTAACAAAGCCCGACCAACTAGAGGCTTATAGCTTCTCTGTAATAAACTCCGTGTTTATTTGGGAGCTCTTGGTGTGGTTCTCAGCTACAGTGTCGCCACCAGCAAAATTTTGGTAGCGCTGATCAAGGCTGTTCTTTCACTAATAAGCCTTTAGGGTTTGTCTAGTGGCTAGACGCCGGAACGCTCGTAGTCAGCGTCACTTTCTTCAGTGTCATCTTCACCCAATGGATGACGATGGGTTGGATATGGTCACTCGCCGACGTGCCAAGTCTGAAATTTGCCTACAGGTTCACCATGTGCTGATTTTTTTCCTGCAGCCTTCCGCCGTTACTTGCTTGATTTTCTCCCTCAAGATGGCCGTGGACAGCTTGAAGCGTTCGGTTTCCACAGGGATGTCATTTTGTACCTTTGGCCGCACGATTAATTAAATGAAATTATGAGGTTTTACGTTCCAAAACTACTTTCTGATTATGAAGCAAGCCGTAGTGGAGGACTCCGGAAATTTTGACCACCTGGGGCTCTTTAACGTGCAATATGCGAAAACACGGGAGTTTTCTCATTTCGCTTCTATTGAAATGCGGCCGCCGTGGCCGGGATTTGATCCCACTACCTCGTGCTCAGCAGCCCAACACCATAGCCACTGAGAAACCACGGCGGGTTTTGGCCACACGAACTCACTCGGTCTAAATTCGCCGTCGTAAGGCGGGAGCCGGAGTACAATGTAATAGGCCCCTTCAGCTGTTGTATACCATATAGCTGAGAAAGTGTGACTTTAAGAAGGAATACACGTCACTCAACACTTTGCGGTTTTCTGCGACAAATTGTAGTAGAGGGTCTATTATGGCTATATACGTGTAAAAACTGAGCAGTAAAAGCGCACTTCTGTTCAAAATATCACGTATAACTCGCCGGCTCCAAGTTCAGCCTTACGCTGCCGACCGCCATATTGCCATATTATGCATGCCGTCATGTGCTGCATGGAACTCAGCCATTACCTGCTATAAAATCAGCCACCGCGCAAAGTGAGGTGGGAGCACAGCTGCCGTTTCTTACCGTGCTTGCTCCTGATATCGCGTGACACGTCTTCCACACTGCTACAAGCGCGTGTAGAAGCAAACGAGTAATCTCTGGGCAGCAGAAGCAGCGATGGCGTCGTGTACGCTGCGCACTTTGAATTTTACCCTATCGCCACCAGCTCATGGGACGAAATATTACATCAAGTTGGAGGCTATGGACGAAGACAGCGTAATGAACGTGGTCAACATTGATGTCGACATTAGCGTTGCGCGAAATGCTGCTGATGCCCTTCCGCACTGCTGAGTACTACAGCTTTATTACATCACATTTCATACGCGCAGCGAGGCCTAGCTAGTTCTTTTCGGGAGACAAAGTCTGGCGCTACTTCGTACAAGTTTTGCGCGTAGATTGTTAGCTGGCAAGCATTCCGTGCATGCATGCCTCTCTCCATCTGTACTCTACAAAACTACAATTTCTTTAAATATACGCGCGTTTTGTGCTTTCTGTGCATGCGTGCAGCATATGTAAAGAAAAGCCCGCACAGATGGGTCCGCGGAGCAAGCATTTTGCGCAATGTACGCTTCGGTTGAACCTTTACTTCAACTTCCTTTATTGCACCCGGCATCGGTAAAAACACATTTAGGTTACCCCACCCGAAATTTCAGTTGGCCGGCTCCCAAATTTAAGTTTGGCCCACGTCCAAACTTAAGTTTGGCCCACCCCCATATTTCAAGTCGGCCCAATCCCAAATTTAGGTCAGCCCACGCAAAATTCCAGTTCGCGCGCCCCCAAATTTAAAGTTGGCCAACCCCGAAACTTCAAATTGACCAACCCGAAGAATTAGGTTGGCGCACCCCAAAATTACATTTGGCACTCTCCCAACCCCAAATTTCAAGCTGGCCCACCTCTAAGCTTAAGTTGAACCCCATCCAAATTTAAAATTGTCCCACCTCCAAATTTAGGTTGTCGCACCCCCAATTTTCATTGGCCTATTCCCTAAATCAGGTTGATCTTAACGCAAACTTCATGTTGGCCCATTCCCAATATAAGTTGGCTCACCTCCAAATGTCAATTTGACCAACACAAAGATTTCAAGTTCGCGCTCCCCCCAATATCAGCAGACCCACCCCTACTATAAACTTTCCACGTATTTTCTATGGAGCCCTATCTATCCCTACGGGCATTTTCTCTTATCAAAGTTTTAAATGTTCCTTATTTCTTAGAAAGCTACCAATCATCTACATTTACACTATAGTAATGATTTATTGTCTTCGCAAATTGCGCTTTCTTTAAGCAAGCGCAAGGCATTACACTTTTCTAGTGACGGAGCTGGGGTACTCGCCAAGAATGCTTACGCCTCAAAATAGCACGACGGACGTTTGGCCGGGGCTCTGCCTGCCCGATAGGTCGCTGCTCGAACAAGCTTTTTCCCCGAGCAGACGCAAATCGTCATTGTAGCTATCTGGCGTGAAATGTTGCGAGAACAAAACAAAAGCGTCAGATGGGCGCCAGTCCTTGCTGCCCACATTCATATTGCAAGTTTAACGATTTGCGGGCTCCTCGGGGAACATGGAGCGCGATCGACCATCGTTCGGAACGCGCGTTCGGTTACGCCGCGTCCGATTGGCCTAGGACGCGGAGAGGTCGTCAGCCGCTGGGCGCGGCCAAGTTTTTGACAACGTCCAAAATGACGACACACCCCTGGCAATCATCTTCAAACCGAGCACGTCGTCTGCTAGCAGCACAACGCGATGAGAGGTTTGAAGTTCGAGCGGTCTATATATGCGTTCACTACGAGACCGGATTCGCATGTCGCGTCTTGTGGATTGTAATAAATCCAAACAGTGGCTGCGCTAGAGAATCGCACGTTCGGATCATATGATGGGATTAGCGCATTCCCTCTGAGAACACGCTGACGGTACCGGCCCACTACCAGTCGGTGCGGTAATTTGTGACTCAAATTCTTTGCTTCAATGTATCGCAAAATGAAGAGAAAAAAACTTACGCCGCTCCACCTAAATTTCACATTCGGGAGTATCGTAATCATCAGACAACTATTCCTTGTTGGTACCTTTTTGCGCTATGATTCATAAAACAACGCCTTTGCCACCGGAAAGAGATCCACGTATGACAACCGGATACACATCATGGTGTTTGTTGTTTTGAATGCGATATAGTTGTGACAAGCGTTATCATATTTTTGCGGGCTGCAACACCAGGCTGAAGCAATAGCGATTATATTTCTTAAAATTCGCAAAGAACTAACAATATTTTGCCTCGCCTTACATTTCAGCTTGTTCTAGAGAGTTACTGTGATAGAGACTGCACACTACACGGTGGGCGTGCTTTGAGGTATACCGAATGCGTTAGCCGCAGGACACGCTCGGATTACTTGGCAATCATTAGGTGGCGCATAAATGAAATGATCATGCTTACTTTTTCTGCAGAAGGCATCAGCCTAAGACGTCGCCACAGTGGGAATAAGAGATTGGACGTCAATTTGTGCATTTCCACATCAGAAAGATTGGTGCCACCTGCAGGAGCGAGGAATGAACAGTTTTTAGTAGGTGACGTATAAGTTCCATCGAAAAGGAATACTTTATTTAGGAGAAACCAATTATGTATCACTAACACACATATTGCAGTGTGATCCAATGCTTTGGTGAAGCGCTCAGCCCTTTATTGACGGCACATATATATACCGCTGTAACCCTCCCCCCCTCACCCAAATGCTTATTTTCTTCCTGAATCTGCAAAATAGGTCGAGAATAAGCATAGCCCACTAACTGAAAGAAAATATTTTGCGCATGACCACCGTAATGTCAGAAATGTTTATGTCTCCCCTGGTGTCTTGGCATCAGTACAGTACAAAAATCACAAACTACTTCGTCCTGGTAGTCTATCCCTAAATTGACTGCGCCTACATATACACGTCATGCCCATCTGTCGTGTCGAGGGAGTATTCACTTCGTCATGCTACCAAATGTAGTAGCTTTTAGTGAATGCTCCTGTACTTTGAGCTACGGGCAAAAGGAAAGGTACTCAATAATGAATGTTGACAGCGAAAATCAAGAACGAGTGCTTAAGCATAGCGCAAGAGAATAAAAATCCTAGTTGCAGGTCTGCCGTAAATATGATGTGTTTTCTTGGGTGATATATTACAGCATAGAGGTATGTCACGATATTGTCAAGCGATGATCCCGGTAACGTCCGAGGGCACATGCGAAGGCGAAGTGTTCGTAGAGTGCGACGTCTCCCTCCTACTTACCCTCGGAATCAGCCTGGATCGAGGAATCATTGAAGTTAGGGATGGCCAAGCTGATGTCTTGACCACTAAATTCAGAAAATAACACCGACACCTCTACCGTGACACAAGCGCGTGTCACTATGATATCCAAATTGCAGCAAACGTGTATCTACACTCTTAAAAAAAAGGAAGCAAGAAAGGAGAAACCAGTCGTTTGCCTCCTTCAGGCCGGCGTTCCTTCCTCCATCATACGAACTTCACCTATCGCGCCCTCTTGCGGCAATCAAAAGAGGAGGAACGTTTCTCGCTTGCGTAGGTATCTTGCGTCGCCGCAGCCGGTGACCTGAACATCGGCTACAGTAACTTCCGTTCGACGGAAAGTAATGCTAAGTACCATAGACTGAGGTCTAAACCTCAGGTTATGACAAGCGACCACCAGTGTCAAACCTCTAGCTAGAACGGGAGCTGCCATACGAGAATAGTTCAACTCGAAAGCAGCGCCCGGCTGATGACGCACAGCGAGACAAGCCCGTACTCAGGCATCTCGGTCTAGATGCCGCAGATATTGACCAGTGCTTCTCGTTTTGCTGCGTGAAATTATGATTAGCAGAAGGTTAAGCTATATCAAATGCATACATTTGTGATCGTTTTGAAGCGCCATCCGCGACGTCTTGGAAGCAAAAGCAAAATACGGTTGGTGGCGCCGTGGGCCCGCGGCAGCGCGGTGTGAGCGCATCACCACCGCAAGTGACGTTTTCCCTTCCGCCAGACCAAGAAGGCGCTTGAGCGCACCATGCAACCAGATATACAGTTGTATATCCAGCGTCACTTGCGCACCGGTTCGTCTGCGTCTCCGCCTAACAGCGGAGGCTTCTCCGTGATGCATAACGTGGCGCGCCGGACACTAGCGAGACAGGAAGCACCGACCAATACCAGAAGAAATAGAAAGGTGGGGTGCAAGCATACGTGCAAACAAATGTATCCAGAAAATAAATTTGAGAAAAAGTTCCTTCAAATTGCCGACTTCTGCGTTGCAGCTTTGCACATAAGACTGTCTGCGTCTGTCAAGAAATGGAGACACTCTCGAAGATAACATGCAGATGGAGAATTGAAACTACAAAGTACGAAAAGCCTTATGAAAGGCACAAGGGTACGGGGCAAACGGATGTGCCCAGACATGAACGGGAAACCAAGCTAATGGGACACACATGGTGACGGCAGCGCTGTGCACTGTGCCGAGTGCTGGGATTCGAGAAAGTTGCAGGGCATTGTTGAGCTCGAACGTCGGTACGAAGCAAAACTACCCTATCTCTTGAAAAAAGCACGGCTAGCACGGCGCAGTCACTGTTCTGCGGCGGAGGCGCTCGGATAGAGACGGCATACTCCTAAGTCGGAGCTATTCTTCCCGGTCACTTGTGACGTTTACGCTTCAGGCGCTGTATTTACCCTATGGAGATAGTAATAGCCTTGCAGACTATATCGCAACAGTCTTCATTACCACGACTCTCCTAAACATATAACAGACAGCAGCAGTTAACCTTCTGATATTGTCAATGGTGAGCGGGGCCAGTCACACCAATCGCGGTGAGCATTGTGTGGTTCTCGTGTGCAGTAGTATCCTGAGATCAGAGCGCGTAACATTTATCATAGCCTCCTTGGATGCTATGCCAGCACTTACAGTCCAACCTCCTCAAACCACTATATCCTTACAAATCGCACGCAGCTGCTTAGCGTGTAGCAGCGAACGACGTCCTCGACGTAGCCGAATACTTTTGGTCTGTGGACAGGAAGAGAAAAAATGATTTCGAAGGCTTGCTCGAAAGCGGTGGTTTCAGCGTTCCGGTCAGATTCATCCGTGTACTATATAGCCGGCCTCTAGCGCGGCCGCCGGCAACCGCCGGAACAGCGTGCGTCGGCTCGCACGTACCTGCTTTGCATCGGCGTACGGACGGCGCGGTTAGCAGATTGTTTGCCATTTATGTATGACATTAGACGAGATAACGTAGAAGCGATATCAACAGAATGCATTTTGCAAATGTCAGCGATTCTGGAAGCGCCATGTGCTACGGTTGCGAAGTGAAAGGCTTAGATCGCCGTCGCCACCGTGTTGATAATTGAGAGTCGTTAGGCAAAAGCATTCAATATAGTGCGGCTTTAGATTTACAGGTATGTGTGGATTTGCAATGCCTATAGACCAGGTGACTATACCCAAACAATTATTCTGTCGAAATTTATTGTTGAAATACGCATAACAGGGAGTCACTCAATGGCACTACAATGCCGGTCGAAACATCATATAACTCCGCTGTGCACAGTACGTCTGTGAAAGTGTTGTGTGTTGCTCTGTCGTAACCGTGCAGTAAGAACGTGCGAAATACAGTGCTGTTTTTTTTAAATATTTTCTTCAACTTTTCGCACCATCTACCGCGCTACGCAGTAACTATGCGGTTTAAAAAATGAGAACCGGCGTATCCAGCATGGTATGGCCGATGGCAACTATGCGGTTTAAAAGTTTGAAGCCTCTACAGGTGGCGCTAAGCGTGATGTTTAGATATCACTTCGAGAGGCACATCGAGGTGTGGTGTGAGATTTTGTGGCGAATGCATATGCTTTTCAAGGCTCCGTGGCGGTGACGAAATGATAAGTTTTTTGTGCATGCTTTGAGCTTCCTTCTGTTTTTCATCTGGATATTTTTTACCCTTTAAATTATAAGTTGTTAGTTTTTCTTTTTCTTTTTTTGTCTCTCTCCTTTTTCGTATGCGCGGGTGTGCTTCAAGCCCATTTCGTTTTGCACGATAGTCAGAGCATCCTATCGCGCTACGTCCATGAACACGTGCAATCGTGTTGGACGTTAAGTCTTTATAACCTTTAAATACTAGCTTGGAAGCGGCAAGACTAAGAGCTATTAGTGGTTTTACTGTGTGTGCTTTGGTATCGGGAATATTGCTTTGGTAGGAAAGTGAGAGCGTGACCGCGTCGTTGAACACGTGCGAAAACTTGGCATACCTTAGGTCTGTGCTGGATTGATTGCTTTTAAAACATTGGTGAGAATTACTTTGCGACATTTTAAGGACTTACATCCTGTGTGTATCCGTTTTCCGTAGAAGGCGCGTGTTCTACATTATTGCAGCATTATGTTGTTACAGTATTTTGTTGCATTAGAAAAAGCCGCTCAATACATGGCAAAAAAGCCGGGAAAGCGTGCAGTGTGCGGGGTGTCCCTTACGGCAGATGAGGCAATGGATGAGAATGGAGAGGGAATCGAGTCAATCGGCACACACTGTGATGTCGATGCTAGGCTGAAATAAATGGAGCTTTTCCAGGAAGAGCTTGTCAATGAAGTTGAAGAGCTCAAAAATGAGCTGAATAGAGAGCGTGATGCTTGGAAGGTAGTGGAAGAAAGACTTCAAGCCGCAGAGGAAAAGCTGAACAGGGCCGCCATTGTGAACGAGAATGGTCGTGACAGAGGAACACAGTCTCTCGGCGTAACAGGAGAGGGAGCGTAAGCAAAGGACGTGGAATGCGGGCAGCGTGCGGAGGTGGTAGCTGGAAAAAGAGCACCTACCTTAAGGCCGCCACACACAAGAAGCAGGAGCGCCGGGGTCGGTGCCACTTGTAGAGTCTGAATCACGTGGAAAAGGAAGAAGGGCCTCGGGAGAGGTTGGACAGAGCGAAATGGTGATTATCGCAGGCGACTCAAATATGGCTAAGTGTTCAGAAGCAATTGTAGAGCGGGTGAAAAGCCATACAAGAGCGGTGGTAGGGATATTTCCAGGGCGACACTAGGTTCTGTCAGGAAGCGAGCAAAAGCAAAGCTCGTGGAACATACCTACGTGCGCAACCTTGTCATAGTAGCAGGTGGGCTAAATGAAGCCCTAGAGAGAAAAGGAACAGGACTAGCCCAGCGCTTGGCGAAGGGGGTGGACGAATTGCACGAACTATCCCCTCAGGTGCATATCGTGGTGTGCACAGTGCCGAAAGTGCCTGTACGTGACAGTCCAGACAAAGATATGTAGTAGCTGCTACCGTGGCGATATGGAAAATGAGACGAGAGAAAGGTTTCGAGGTTGTCGAGGTAAACAGAGAAATGAGAAGATGCAGTGCTTTTGAACGAGACGGGATCCACTTCAATTATAGGCTTGGACGAAAACTGCACTGGCGACTTGCGGGTCGCACTGTTGCTTTATGGGGGACCCACAGGCACTCAGGAAGTTAGAGTAGGTAGTAATGAAAAAGGTCCCCTAAGGAACCTCAGAATAGCATCGCCGTCAATAACATAAAAAGGAGGAAAGCAAGAAAGACAGCTCGCCATGCAATAGGGTACGTAAACATGCAGGGCGACAAAAGAAAGGAAAAGTGGGCAGAGATTGAGGAGTACTTAAATTGAGAACAAATAGGGGTGTATGCGATTACAGAAACGCACCTTGTAGACTCGGCAGAGCCACCAGTTATTGATAATTACGTTTGGGAAGGGTACAACAGAACTGAGTCGGAGAGAAAGGGAGGGGAGTCGGAATGCTCATTCATCAGGGAGTCAAATGGAAAAGAGCAAATTCAAAATGTCAAGAGCATCTTTGGTTGCCACGTACATTGAGTGGGAATAAAACTTGGCTGGGCGTTACGTATTTGTGGACTAGAAATAATGGCACAGCGAACAATAAAGAGCTAGTGGAATGCATAAGTGATGATATTAAGGGTTTCGGGAATGATGCCGAAAGTATCCAATTATGTGACATGACTGTGCACATACACGATTTAGATAGCTATACCGACTAAAACGGGAAGTCGATGCTTGATCTTTGTGACCAACATAACCTCGTTATCATGAATACAGGACCTAAATGGGAAGGGAAGATCACGTGGGAAGGTGGAAACCGACAATCAACATTGACTACTCTCGGATGACAGAAGGAATTCATAAGTTGAAAGAAATGGTTATCGAAGAGGGAGGGTATAGTAGCATAGGGCGTGACCACAAACACGTTATTCTGAATATGGGATATCTGGTAAGGAAAGAAATGCAAGGAGTGCGGAATGGCCATTCCCAATTGGAACGCTGAAAAAATAACAAATATATTCACTAGAGTAGAGGAAGAACTTGTCAAATAGCGAAGTAAAAAGTTGGAATATAGTCAGCTTGTATGTGTAATAACGACGGAAATACGGAAAAAGAAACAACATGTTCATTGGAAAGGAAAAAAAAAACAATCCGAAAAGCTGGTGAAATAGGGAGATAGGAGAAGCCATCGGTGAAGGAAAGAAAGCATCCCGAGGGCACAGGCAGGCAAACAAGACGAAGTGGCCGCAGAATGAAGTAGCCAGTAAATGGGAAATATACCGGGAGAAAAAGTATGTGGTTCAAATACTGGTAGAAGCAAAGATAACCGGTGAAAGTGAACATTGGTTGTCAGAAATACGTGAGAAAAAGAAGGCCGTACCTAGAATAACTTGTAACCACATAAAATGATTAGGCAAGAAGTGAACCACAACACAACAATACATACTTGACGAAGATGTGAACAAACTGGAAGGTGAAGCGGCATTAAATTACATCCAAAAATTAACAGCTGAATCTTCGCAAGGCAATGACGAGGTTGTATTTCAAGAAAAAAGCATGGAAGAGAACCGGATGGAAAAGGAGCTGGTACTGACAAATTTCAACTGGAAGAAAGTCGAAGAGAAAACTCCTAAGCGCATAGCCACAGGACCAGACGAGGTTCCCGTTAGGCTGGCTAATGAACTAGGAGCAAAACGTAAGGAATCTGAAGCATAACTGCGAGTTGGCCTAGTTGGAACAGGATTGGAACAGGAAAGAACCCGATTGCTCACCGTGTCTTAGTAGCACCGTAATTAGGTATAGGCATAGGAATAAAACCACGAGAGAAATTGTGGAAGCGAGCTGGATTGAAAAACCAAAGGAAAAATGCATCAGCTATCCTTCTGTTTCATTGCTGGATAAAGAAAATTCGCTGTTGTCATCATATCTATAGCGTATTTTCATCGTAAGTGCTTGCTACATGCGCCTTGATGTTTTTATGTTGACCGGGTGGCTTTCGTCCACGGCATTTTATCTCAAGAGTTATATGCGCTATAGGCGTGCTCTGTTTGACTAGATCACGCAGATATGTGGGTATTTAAGCAGGAAGTTCTTCGAAAATAAAACCAGTTGTTAGAAAGCGCTAATCCTTGTGTTGCTCCTCTTCTTTGTCCCTGTCTGTCTGCGCACAAGAAGTTTTTAAATAATGAGTAAGGAAGCTCTGGTGAAACCCGTGAAAAAACTTTAAAAGACAGTTGGCAACAAAGTAGAATGGAATTAATTTATAAAGGTAAGGGGGAGAAAAATAGAAATCACACGTACAGCCCGATGGCCGTTACATCGGTAGCATAAAGGCTAGTAACACAGACAATCAAATTAAAGCTGCAAGCATGGGCAGAGAACAGTGGCATTTTAGGAGACCTTCAGAACGACTTCAGAATAGGTAGGCGTTTGGATTATAGCTTGCTTGTTCTTATTCAGTGTATTGAAAGATCAAGAGTAGAAAGCATACAGTTGTATGTGGCCTTTTCAGACTATACAGGAGCGTATGACAACGTAAACCACAATATTTCGCCGGATATTCTGGAATGGAAAGGCTTAGGTGGCGATTGCCCACAGCTTTTTAGAAAGTTTTACCTAGAAAATACTGTTTGCGTTTAATGGGAAGGGATGAGGAGTGAGGAGAAAGTTGATAACAAGCGACTGATGCAGGGGTGCCCTTTATCCCCACTGCTGTTTATGATGTACATGATGAGGATGGAGAAGCAGTTGGAAGTAATATCGGGCTTAATCTTTCATACGAACAGGCGAGTACAGTAGTAGAGCAGCAGCATCCACGTTTACTTTATGCGGACGACACTGTGTTGCTAGCTAACAAGCAAAGTGATATGCAACGTCTAGCTAATATCTCTGCTCAGGAAAGCGAGAATTAAGGTTTGAAATTTAGTGTTAGAAACCCAGATGTTATGGTATTCAACGAAAGCAGTGTTCAGACAGCTACAATACAGGGCCAGGAAATACCTAGGGTATGAGAATATAAATACCTTGGTATATAGATAAACGAAGGCAATAGATATATGGAAATATAAGAAAAATATGAAGCACAGAGTGCTACAAGGGTACAATAGGTACGAGGTGCTCCGAGGTATGTGGAAAGGTGTAATGGTTCGAGGACTGACTTTTGAAAATGCGGTTGTTTGCTTGAAATTAAAGGTACAATCAGGGCTCGATTGGAACCAACGGTCAGTGGGACGCCTCGCATTCGGAGCTCACGGGAAGACTACAAATGAAGCTGTGAAGGGTGATATGCGCTGGGCTAGTTTTGAAGTGCTCACTGTAAACTGATAATGAAGAACGACTGAGGAATATTGAAGAAATTAAATGGGCTCGGAGAGTGTTGAGGTATCTGTGCAGGTGAAGCATTGATTCACAGTGGAAGAAAAGAATTAGGAATCTTACTAGCAAGTATACAGCCTGCAGGGTGGGTAACACAACAACAAAGAAGGTCAAGCGGAAAGTTAGAAAGGCTGAACTATTCTCATGAGCGGCGGAAATGGAAAAGAAGCCTGCCATGAGTAACGAGTTAAGAAGAAAAAACGGAATCCCAAAAGAAACATTTTATAGTAAGTCAAAGGAAAGCTCATTACTTTTCGAAGTGATATCAGGATGCCTTAGAACACGGACCAATAAAGCGAGATATAACAAGGAAGAAGAAGCATGTTCTTCCTAGGGTAAAGCTAGGGAAACTATGGAGCATGTTTTATGAATGTGAAGACATCTGCATAGCGCTCGATTTAGGCACCACTGGCCTCCTTGAAGCCCTTGGGTTCAGCGAGAGAATAGGAAAAGTGAACATGTCCGCAACAGAGATTAGGAAGAGGCGATTGGAAGATTTGTGGAAGTAGGGAAATGACAAAAACAGACACTTACAAAAGCAAAGTTCACAATAGGGGGACAGAAAATTTGGTTGTGGGAGTTCAAAGTGTTTGTTTTTTATGTTTTATTTTTTATCCTAGGTAGGCCATTATGCATTATAATAGAAAAAGCTTGGGGGTGCGGCCCACCACCCGTTCAAAAGGGGACGCTCATCACATCACATCCATCCATCCATCCATCCATCCATCCATCCATTCACATAAGCGAGTCTGAGTGTGAGGGATTGACATATGGATCTCCTTATATTTACAAAAGTTCAACGTCGCGATGTTCTAGCAATATATTTTTCGTTGGCATTCCCTTTCGCGCTTCAACAGTGGTTAGAGTGACTCACCGCCCGCATTATTAACGTTCTCAAACGGCCGTGAATAGTGGGTGATAGAAGTGGTAGTGGAGCGGAAGGCATCGCTACAAGATAGTGTCGTAGTTGCACCTGGTTCCTTGTATGCGCCCCCCCAAAAAAACAAGATTGTTTCTCTCTTGTTTTTGCAAATATCTGTAACGCTCATGACGCTTACATTGTTTTACACTGCGAACTAGACAATTCGTAGACCTAGTCGGATCCATCGCTTCGCTTCGCTTGCCAGGTGTCGGCCATGTTGGTTTTGAAGAGGGAGAAAGGGTTGCTCCCATACACGAGGGAGCAAAATTGCTCGATTTTTATAAAAACGTATTGGACTTCGCCGTTTCTCCCTGAATGGAGCAAGGGTCGCTCCTTTTTTTCTTAGTACGTGGTCGCAACGGCCAGAACAAAGCTGCTAACTTGGTTTCCTAAAATCAGTACGAAACAGCGGACTTACCAGCACTACGTAAAGAAGCACGGTGGCTGTAATTTTTACGCACTTGTACAGGTGTATTACTTCGCGAAATATAGCGAATGATAATACAATGATAATTATATAACGAACGAAATATAATGAATAACAAAAAATCGCATATATACCCAAACAAATACTTATGGCAAGTCCTCCGACGTAAGTGACAACTGTGCTGAACAGACTACTCCAATAAGATGAAACACGGAAAAGTGGAAACATGCCGATGGATCTGTGAAAAGAAAGCAAAAATGTCAGGTTCACAGTGCATGATAAATAAAGTTTCCTGAAGCCGCGCGAAGAAGTAAACGGGGTATCGACTTTCAACGCTACTGACTCATGCAGCTGGGCAGTGACAGAAATTGTTGTACCGCATTTACGAACATCTTTAATCGCATAAAGATTTAACGGGATTTGTGTATTTAATTACTCGATCTAATGATCCAGAAAGCGTGTGAATCAGAGTAAAACATTGGAGTAAAAACGCATAATGCTACTGGCTGCGACATTTACGTTTCTTAAACAACGGTAGCGACACATTGCCTGGATGACACTACGTAAAGTTCAGTGCACAAGGTGGCCTTTGTCTTGAGAGACCCACTCCAAGCACTGTTTTACTTGCAATGTTTGAGCTTACGCCCACACACACACACAAACACACGAACACACATACGTAGACATACACACACAGACAGACACACACACAGACTAGGACGCTTTATTTACCTAGTTTTGTTACAAAATAAGCCCAAACGAGAAACACAAAGCTGCACAACAGCCTCTTGACGGCGTTTCTAAGACTTGACTTTGTAGTTATAATAGCGCACTCGGTTCATATAATGCAAATTTACTTAACAATTCACAGTTTTTAGCAGATTCCCAGGTATATATTTATTCATAACCGCAAGGACATAGAAACTCTTTTTCTTGCTTCTCTCTTTCTACTCATAAAAACATTTCGCTCATGTATACGAGCAAGTTCTTACCGACTATTCAATATTGAGACATGTTTGTTTATTCTGATACGCGTTTTTTTAGCCATAATGGTCTTATAACATATTGTTACATTCAGAGAAAAGAGGACGTGGTGATTTCTTTCGTTTTACTTAATTAAGAGCTCCAATGCTTAGCTACACCTTCCTGCTGTAACATTAAGGCGAGAGCCTCAAGTGGCTCGTGGGTTGAAAAATCCGTTGTCAACCGTCACCGATACCTGACCGTCCGGCGTAATGGCACCAAAATTGATTGTGCCACACACGACCATTCATGGGAGCGCAACACTCGACCTTTCCTCGAGTCAAAATTCAATAGCACTAAAATTGATGGTGCCACCATTGATGGCCGAACCCACTACCAGTGGGAGCAGTTGAAACCATAACTTTTGGTGTTAATGAAGGCGAACTTAATTTAGGCATTGTTAATCGAAAGAGCGTTAATAAAGGCACTCGAACCCTAAACATTTGGTGGCAGTCGAAACCACGACCGTTACTTTGAGTCGAACCCACGACTTATGGTGTTAATTAGGGCGAAGTACTTTGAGGCAAAGGTAATTAAGATGAAATTGATGAAGCCACCCGAACCACGACCTTTGTTGGGAGTCGAACTCCTCATCTTTGGGAAGAGGTACCGGCGACCTTTAAATTTTGCTGCATTTTCCGGTTCCTGAAGCCTATAATGCCTTCGCATTAAAACAAGTAGAGAGAACAATAAATAGGAAGTAATAACGCATTCTCATAAGAATGTCACCTAATCTAATGAATGTCTCGTGAGCGCGCAGCCTTTCGCGTTCATTCTCTTGAGCGTATGCTAAGGTAACTGTCGACTCTTCTGCAACCAAATAAATTTCGCAGGCCTATCATTCTTGACTCTCTAATATCTTATGCCAAGTATCAGACTGCTGTGGATTTAATAATTACATGAAACGCCTCGAATATTTCTCAAAAACGACAATGTAAGAATTATTTCTCCTTAACCTTTGCAGTCAGAGCAAACACCGATACAGGTCGAAAATTAGTCTTCTCCTCTTGATTTTCAAGTTTCAATAACTTCCTTTCTGAAGCATGTTGTACATTTTAAGGAAGTACACCAGTCCATGACGACATGGTCGTTATGTAAGTTTTTCTCGCCCGAGCGCCAGTGATAAGCGAAAGAGCACCATAGCTAGTTATTGAAAACTTCTAACAATGTTAAATATTGGTGTGATGATTACTCGGCAAGATATTTAAACAAAAGCAATATGCTTATAAATCCTTCGTGAAGGAAATATGCAAAAGCTATAATATATGTACGCTAATGATTAATCAGCTCTGATGATAAGACTGTTGACGTGTGGCGCCAACGTATCACGACTGCTCGAGCAGCGCCAAGAGGTCACCTACGTTGGAGGCTACCACATTCCGCAAGGAGGCTGGAGCGGTCGGCGGGCTGTTCTGAGGTCTATACTATTACTGATATATTACGCCTGTATACAAAACGTCTTTGGAGAAAGGAAGTGCGGCTATCTGTCTTTTAAAGTGACTCGCAACCAATAAAGAAAGAAGAAGGCTGCAGGCAACGAGAGATTATAAATGTGAATAACCACTGCGCGTGAAAGTCCAAAAGCGTGCCTAATAAGTAAAATCTAAACCAGTTCCTTTACACTGCGTGCTTTGCCGCTCTTTGGGTCATTAAAAGCAGAGAATATTAATTCGGTTCTCTACGCGGGATAGAAAAAAAGCTGTTAGAGTGTTGGGTGCACTCTCAAAGGAAGCCGCTGTTTCGCAATGAGTACCTGGCTTTACAGATAAAAGAGTTGGTTCAGTTTATCAATTATTTCTGAATCTCTTATTGCCCTAGCTATCGCTAGCAGTTCGAAATTGTCGGGTGTGATGTCATCGATGCTCCTTATGTCGTTCTTGTTCTCGCAGTCGAGAAAGCGAAGCGTCACGCCAGCGCTTGTCAATTTAGGTCAACCAATCAGTCACAACAAAAATATCACAATGAAAATATTAATTTGAAATTCCACTCTGTGAACGTTTTGTCTAACTTACCGGGGTCACTATTTCCGATGTATAGGCACATGTGCGCACGTGTGAATGCCGATGCCTATACACGCACAGACACGTACACACGTACATAATTGAACTTAATTGAATTCTAGTGTTTTAACTGCCAAAACACGACTTGATTACGAGGCACACCATACTGGGGGGATTCCGGATTAACTCTGACCAGCAGGGGGTCTTTGTAGATGGGACGCGGGCGTTTTTTTCATCTCGCCCCCATTGAAATACCGCCACGGCGGCGGGGATTTGAGCCCGCGACCACGTGCTTAGCAGCGCAACACCATAACCGCTAAGCCGCCGCACAGGTGCTATGCGCGCGCGCGCGCGCGTGCAGCCCGCGCCCATGCACACGCACACACACGCATGCACGCACGCAGACATGCGTACATACACAGAGGAAGCCGAACTCGTAATGTGCGTGCAGAGAACTTGCAAATAAATGCTGTTTGGCTGCTAGCGAGGATGGATTCGCTGTCACATACCTTACTGAATATGTTGGCAAAGTAATATTCAGGCTTCCCGATGTGGTCGTCACATTGTTTACGCAGAAGTCCAAGCTTACTGGCATCCGCTCTTCCCGAACACGAGAATTTATCCGAAGAGACATGTGCACCAATTGGTAGACGACCATGAGCAGAGTAGTCGCACCAGCACCCTACGGCAGAGATGAAATATACCTTTAGGCAGTGAAGCTCTTCATGTCACCGTGGGGCTACTGACTAGCGTAGTGCTTGTGGCAGCTAGAGCACGGCAGCAGGATGATGCGCGCTAATCGGAGGCCGAGTTTATCTTTGAGATGATTTTGTTCTTGACCAAATGGGCAGCGACTAAATCCGTAGCAAGTGGTGCTCCAAAATAATTGAACATGCAGACAAAGCAGCATGCGGGAGTGTCCTGTTTGCATTTCGCCTTTAAACCGCCACGGTCCTCTAGCGGTCGTAGCGCTGCGCTCATAATTATGATCTCGCGGATTCAATTCCCCGATGCGGAAGCCGCTCTTCATCAGAGGAAATGCAAATACAATTGAGTTCTTCTGTTTAGATAGATAGTAAAGAGCATGAAGTCAAAATTATTTCGGAATACACTGCAGTGCTCTTCATATTGGGATTACCAGTTTGACAGGCAAAGCACGGGAATGTATTTAATTCTTCTGATTAAGTCCAATTGGATGGCATCCCCTTGCGAGGATCACACGTGCACCTTCGAGTGCGCCCTGTGTGGAGAGCCTCACCCTACAGTGGACATGCTGTGCAAGCAGCGATTCCAAGTTCCATATGTGGTTCCTAGAAGGAGACGTGAACGTCAGCGTGCCAAACCACCTGCGCCGACTGGCGCCAAGCAGGTGCGGAGCCGCAGCAGATCCCCGTCGATAGCGCCACGCTGTCGACGGGAGCTGTCCAGGAGCGGGCCTACCGTTCGACTACAAGCACCACCGGCAGGGGAGACTCGCTGGGCCAACTGTGTCAAGGACTGTGTCTAGGGAACGTCACCCATGCTAATGACGGAAATATGACCACTGCCAGAGCACGGCGCGGCTAGGATCGCGCAATTCGAGCGCGAAAACACTTTGCTAAGCAACGCCTTTGAGCGCCTTAAAACAGAGGTAGACAAACTAAAATTAGCGGCCACATCGCCGCATTCGCAGTCAGCTCCCCCATGGACACGTAGACACGCCGTAGACACGCCCATTGAGATCCCGTCGGAGACGCCTGTCGCCCGGCGACCCGCTAAGATGTGAGCACTGTAAAAGTCCTTACAAGATAAGCGACTGAATTTATCTCAGTTTAAGAAATTCAAGACTGACATGAGAGGGTTTCAGACCGAGTCGAAGAGTACGCTCAAGTCCCTTAGCAAGGTGTTCTCCTCTCTCAGCGCGAGGGTCGGAGCGCTGCAAATGGCGGTCGGCATTGGGTCGTCGGGTTCAGCTATTAGAGATACGCCGTAGGGGAAAATCCATTAAAATGAGCAATCATGCAGGGCCGACCTAGTAAAATCGTGATATTGCAGTGGAACTGTTGTGTATTCCAGCGTAGTGAAGCGGTCTTTGATCAATTCATTTGATGTAATCCTAACAAGCCGCATTATGCTAATCCTAGAAACGCTGACGGGCTCTATAACCCTATCGGACTAATGGTCTCGCTTTCTTTTTAGGCAAATAAAAGGGACCTCTGCACACTTGTCTCGAAGAAATTCACCACCGTAGTTCTCGATCTTTCTTTGAACCATCCTAAAACTGAGTACTTGTTAATTGAAGTCATACCAAGCGGGCAACATAGGAACAGCTTCTTCATCCTTCACTTCTACAGTACTCCTAGGGACATCAGACAACGCTTCACGTCGCTCATATCCAAGGCAGGCGGGACCCCACTAATATTTGCCAAGGACTTTAATGCCTCGCGTCAAGAGAGGGGATATCACCACACCAACGGAGAAGTTAGCGATATCTATGGCAGCTGACTTCGGACGACAGCCTCATTGTAATCACTAATCCACCTTCCCTACTAGAAAGGGCAATTGACAAATGGCACACCACTCCGGACCTCACCTTTCTGGCCAACTTGGAGTCGGTAACTTACCTCAGCCTTAACTAAAGTCCCGGCAGTGATCACTACATTCTCTCACCTCGATGGAACTAGAGAGCAGTCCCCCAAGGGAATTCAAATTCACGGATTTGGACCCTTTCCGCAAAATCAGGAAGCGGCTTGCTGAGCACCGCCAGTCGCCGAAATTTTTCTCCCACTGGGTAGCACAACTCAAAGAGGATGTGGCTGCAGCCACCCAGTCCCTAGGTACTGATCTTAAGGTCGACAGGATGGACAGCCGTCTAGCGCACTTGCTCGAGGCTAAAAACGTCCTTCTATTCAGGTGGAAAGAACCAAAGCTCAATCGTGGGCTCCGCAAATAAGATTCAGCTGAGCTCAATCACGAGATTGAGGAACGCTGTCGCACGCTTTCTAGGCAACAGTGGGACTAGGTTTGTAGCTCGGCTGATGGCCATATGCGCACGGCGGACAAGTGGAGTTTGCTCAAGCGCCTTCTCACCGTAACGAAGGTTACGAATCCGGGTTGAAAACAAGCGCTTACGTGGTGTTTTGTTGAGAGGCA